>NC_052049.1:35319310-35663810 GCF_903992535.2 Arvicola amphibius | reverse complement strand
TGTGTGTGTGTGTGTGTGTGTGTGTGTGTGTGTGTGTGTGTGTGTGTAAGCAGAAACCATTCATATACCAGTTTCACAAAATATTGGCCCTTTTTTTTTTCTGAGCCTGGACATAGTTCCTAGACTCTAAAGCCGGGAGGACTTGGGGAGGGTTGTGGCAGTCAGATGGCTGGGAAGAATGGGAAAGCCTGCTCTAGCGTCCTGATGGCAGACCTCAGGAGCTGAAACTTAGTTCCACGTCGAGTCATGTTTGTACTGAAGGTGACACCTGCCATCCTCGGGTCTGGGGTTGTCTATCTGTTCTTCTGACCGTACTCTTTTAAAACCAAGGTGTGAGTGTCCGTGATCCTTTAGCAGCAGACTTCTGCGTCCGTTATGTTCTTAATCCAGTTATGCTCATGAAAGCGTCCTCCTATCCTAACTTAAATTAGTGACATTTGAAAGATGAGGCTCTCTGTGTTCCCATTAAGGTGTTCACTGAAGTGACTTTTGGTCGCATCTGTGTATGCCTTCTCTGCAGGTTTTCCATCTTGAAGATATAATAGAAGAAACAGGCTTTGTACTGGAGAAAGATTCAGAATATTGTCAGAAATTTCTGGAGGAGGAGGAAGAAATCACCATCAATGTTACAAGTAAAGCTGGGGGAATAAAGAAGTACCAGGTAAAAAGAGAATGCTCAGAGTACACCTGCTATGTGAGTTTCCAGTCATGTGGCCTAGCACTGAACTGGAGAAACAGTCATGACGATGAGTGAATTTTAAAAGCTATCTCTTTAATCTTGTTTCAGACTTTAGTCCTTAATTTGTGATATTTTATTGTCTCTTATACTATTTGAGGCCATTAGATATATGTAGAATAGAGATTACAAAAATGTGAAGCAGCATTGAGAGCGGCTTCCTAGCAGTGATTTATGACTGGAGAGGACGTCTCTAGTGATATTTCCTACTGTGACTCAGGAGATGGTGCTGTCCTACATCTAGATCTTTGCTCTTGGTTCTCTTAGCAGCCTGTCTTTGCAGGATCCAACAGTAGGTCTATAATAAAGCTGTTCAAGGCAAACAGTTGTTGCTAGGGAGTCAGAGGCAGTTAGGTGACTGGAGAAGCCTTTAGCAGTGGTACCAGAGCCGGTCTCAACACTACATCTGTGCAACTTGGTTTGTATCAAGTGCCTGAGTCCAAACTGTTGCAAACACAAAATTCATCTGTGTTTAAATTAAACAGATACGTCAAGAAAGCATAATCTAAGATCTTTCTCTAAAACCCCAATGATAAAAATTAAAAACTGAAGAAAGACTTAGAAAGATATTTCAGACGGGACAGTGAGAACTTGGTAGCCAAGGTAGAATATGGAAAGAACGAGAAGGTGTAAACTACCTTTATTTAGGTTGTTACAGGGCGTGTGGGCCTGTGTGCTTCTTCACTGCCCAGAAAGTGCACATTTGAGTGTGGTATGGTTCTTCAGTTATTTCTGTATGAGCATGGAGAAGTAGACAGTCTTGCTGCTCATCAGTTAAAGGATAGGAGAATGATCAAATTTCATGACGCTTTCTATAGTTCCTACTCCTAAGTGGTATGTGGTGATGCAGACATGCAGCCCCAGCTGCTTGGAATATATTGGTAAACAGCACCCTTTTTCCTTGTTTCTGTTATAAAAATAGAGTTTGATTTTGGTTTTTGTGGTTTGTGCTGTTGTTTGTTTGCAGCTGTGAGAATTGAACCCAGGATAAGCAAATGCCCTCCCACTGAGCTAAATCTACAGCCCCAAAACATAATTTTGTTTTCATCTTTCTCTGTTTGGGTTTTCTTTTAGGAATACATCCCAGTTCAATCTGGAGCAAGTACTGAATTAAATCCATTTTACCTAAAGTACAGTAGCCGTACTCAGCATGCTATTCTCTACATGAACCCTCATAAAATCAACCTGGATCTGATTTTGGAACTTCTTGTCTATTTAGGTATCTTTCTATTTGTTTTAATAAAATGCTTCTATCAACTACAAGTATATATTAATACTTTATATGTTTGTTTCCTGTCTTACATTGAATTTTTTATCTTTAAAATTTCAGACAGAAGTCCTCAATTCAGAAATATTGAAGGAGCAGCATTGATCTTTTTACCCGGTCTTGCTCATATTCAGCAATTATATGATCTCCTGTCAAATGACAGAAGATTTTATTCTGAGCGGTAACTACAAATCTTTATTATATTCTTTGTAATTTTAAACCAGAAGATCTGGTACATTAAAACTCTTGATCAGAAATTTCAGACTTTTCAACTTCAGTTAAAATTGTGCTTGGTAGGGCTGACTCAGTGGTTAAGAGCACTGACTACTCTTCCAAAGGACCCAGGTTCAGTTCCCAGCACCACTTGGTAGGTAACAACTATCTGTAACCCTATTTCCAAGTGTCTGTTGCCCTTTTCTGGTCTCCACAGATACTTTATACACATTTTTCCCAGAGATACTTGCATGCATGTAAACACCCAAACACTTTGTTTTGTTTTCTTTTCTGAGATTTCAATGTGTAGTTCTGGCTGTCCTGAAACTCACTCTGTAGACTTAGCTGGTCTTGAATTCAAAGAGATCACCTGCCTCTGCCTCCCAAGTGCTAGGATTAAAGGCGTGCACCACCACCACCCAGCTGACATTTTTTTTTTAATCTCTACAATTGTCCATGGAGATTTTGTGCTTGTTCATTTTTATCTAGTGAAAATTTGTAGGCACTATATCTGCATTTGTTTTTTTTTTTATTTTAATCTGAGCTAAGAATTCTTTGGTTAATTATAGATATATTATAGATAATAACTCTTGACCCACTGAGTTTTCCAAAAGCCAACAAAGTTTTGCATATTAGCAACCATATCTATTAAAATAGCCATTTATTTATTATTATAGTTTATTACTCTTATTGTGGTTGCCATATTAATATCACAACTCTAAAAATCATTTAAGCCACATATTTCACATACAAGCTTACTCATCCTTAATCAAACAATACAAAATTCAGAATCTGGAACAATTATGGTCTCTGGCCTTTCAAAAGAGGGATGCTTAACCTGTTATTGGTTCATATTAATTTTCCCCCTCTGGCAGGGATATTGTGGGGTCTTATTAGACTGTTCTGTGAAAGTCTGTTTATTTAATTTTTTTCATATTAAAATACTGAAAATTGCTTTCTATATGCAAATAAATTTTGTTATTCTTTGCAGTGTCTTCTAAAGAGAAACTCTTGCTAAGAACTCTGATTTTAACTTTCAGATATGAAGTTATAGCTCTGCATTCTGTTCTTTCTACTCAAGATCAAGCAGCAGCATTCAGACTCCCCCCTCCGGGAATCAGGAAGGTAAATGCAGGACATGAGTATGTGTGATCTGAGAATACTTCAGAAAGTTAGTGCTGAACACACGACTGACTTCAAGTCTTCTGCAGCTCAACATAATCAAAGTGAACTTAATACTGAACGTCATGCATTTGGGGCTGGAGAGTGGCTCAGTGGTTAAGAGGATATGGGCACAGTTTGGTCCTGAGCACCGCACTGGCAGCTCACACTTGCCTGTAACTCCAGGTGATCCTTCAAAACCTCCTACCTTCTTAGGCATGTTTACTTACATCATATGCACAGAAACATATACAAAGAAAAAATATCTTTTTAAAACTTTTAGATTCAGACATTTGATTATTGTGGGCTAATAAAGAAGCAATACTTGAGGAAAGTGGCAGTTGGAAAATGTGATATGTTGCTTTTTAAAAGGAAAAAAAAGACTGCTTTTTCCTAAGAAAGCATTATAAACTGGACATGATGGCGCGCCTTTAATCCCATCACTCAGAGGCAGAGGCAGAGGCAGATGGATCTCTGAGTGTGAGGCTAGCCTAGTCTACAGAATGAGTTCCAGGACAGCCAGAACAATGTAGAGAGACCCTGTCTCCAAGAAAGGAAGAAAGAAAAAAATTGCATCACGGAGGAGATTGGATATCAAGAGCTATTTAAGTCCTGGGAGGATTCTTGTTCTCTAGACTATTGGTTCCTTCAGCCTCAATTAGTCATTCACTCCTTTCATTAATATACTAATAATAGAATCCAGAAAGGTGCTCATTCCTTGTAACTGCTCTACCCTTGAGCTATACTCCAGCCTCAGCTTTTAATTCCTGATTGTAGTTCACAGACCTTAGTTTATGGAAATAATTGGTGCCCTCTGATCAGAGTTCTGAGTGAAGGGATTCTTGACAAAGAATTTCTCAGATCTGAATCTTCCCTCAGAAGAAATTATTAAAAACAATGTAGTTACGTTGTGAGACAGTGTGGAAAGCGGGGAGCTGTCAGAACAAGACTGACCAATGCACAAGACCTGGATCCTCATCCCTAAACCAACCACCATTCAACTTCACCTTTTCTTATTGACTGGTGGTTTTCTAACTGTCTTCTGAGAACTCCAGAGGTCCTGAGACTGCTCTGAACTTTAACATCTGCTTCTCTGTAAGAAAGATTTTGTTTGAAGAGTTCACCTTAACAAAAGAAATGTTAGCACTGCCGAAATAGAATAACCACATAGGTTCCACAGACCTCATTAATCTGGGAGCAGCAGTCAGTACTGGAAAACACAGGTAAAACAGAGCCATGTGCCTTGGGCTTGACCTGGACTGTCCCAGAGGATTTTCCTCCAAGGATTCAGCAAGAGCATCCAGAGTGAACAAGGCTGTATTGTTCAGCCGTCACTGCTTAAGAATTTTAAAGCTAGTCCTAAAATCCCTGTTTCTGTAGCTCCTTATTTACAGCTCAGGTTTGGAAGTCCAGGGGTAAAGGGACTTGCTGAAGCTGGGGACCAGAACAACCACCCCTAGTCTTCTCAGTCATATTCTTTCCTAATAATTGATTGTATAGGGTTGAATTGAACTGTCTCAATTCTCTGACCCCGTTCCCAAATCTACTGTCAGGTTTAAGATGACTGACTGGGATGAGGGAGTGGTGTTTTGTTGTGATGGCAGTCTGTACCATGTGCTGGAGAGACGCTGAGCAGTTAGAGCACTTACTGCTGGTGCAGAGGACAAGGTCACTCCCAGGAGCCACACTCCAGCTCCAGAGGGGACCCTGTTGGCCTGCTCAGGCACCGGCACTCATGAGTATGTGAGCATACATACACATAAGAAAAAAATGAAATTAAATATTTTTTAATCTAACAATCTCATTAAAATGAACTGATAAAACTGTATAGTAAATTAAAAGTATGGAACAAAACAGTCTACATTTTTGTGACCAGAATTGAAAGTGGCTTTCTTTTGGGCCCCCCTCCACTGCTCCCTTAAAACTCACCTTTAAAACCTCATCAGCTCTGTCTAAAGGACAATTCAGGGTACAGTGTCAAGAGCTTCTTGTTTCTTTGCAGATTGTCTTAGCAACAAATATCGCAGAGACGGGAATCACTATTCCTGATGTTGTGTTTGTCATTGATACTGGAAGAACAAAAGAAAATAAGTAAGTTTAACTTTCTCACAGTGAAAATTCTTAATGATCAGGTTTTTTTGGAGAAATTATAGAATCGTATCAGGGAAATTCAGATCCTAAAGGTCATAATTCTGCCCAAAGCAAAAAGCTTTGGTAAAAGTATGGGTAAATTTAAAATATCAGGGAATAATTTTTTTAATTTCATACTTTGGATTTTACCAAAAATAATGCCAGTGTACCACCACTTAAAAGTGCTACTTGGGCAGAATTTCACAACAAATTTTTATGGTTTTTTGCTTATCATATAAAGTGTTGAAGCTGGGCGGTGGTGGCGCACGCCTTTAATCCCAGCACTCAGGAGGCAGAGGCAGGCGGATCTCTGTGAGTTCGAGACCAGCCTGGTCTACAAGAGCTAGCTCCAGGACAGGCTCTAAAGCTGCAGAGAAACCCTGTCTCGAAAAACCAAAATATATATATATTGTATAAAGTGTTGAACACAACATTATTTGAAGAAGGATGCTTAAAAGAAATCCCACACTAGCTCAGAATTGAGTATAATAGAGGGTTATTTATTTAGGGATGGACTCACTGATCACAATCCCCTGCTGGAATGTGGAACAGCAACTGAATCCCACAGCCAGAACAGAGAGAGCGGACATCAGCATATATAGTATATGAGGCCCCGCCCAAGTAAAGGCTACTGGTGGTCGGAATTCCTACAGCAGTTATTTATGGGGTTGTGATAGAAGCATGAGCTTTGGAGATCTGGACGTAGATCTCTGATCTGAGCCGAACAGTACTCCTAATCATCAGGTCCTTGTGTACTAGTGAAGAAAATGAGTTTCACAATCGCAAACCCTGCGTATCACAGCCAGAACATTATCAATGCCTTAATGGAAACTCCCACAGAATGGTACTACTCTGTGTGCCCTATAAGCAGTAGAGACTACTGTTAGCCAATTGTAGTCTATATACTATCCCCAATATCAGAAAACTACAGCAATATATGGAAAAGATGCCATGTAATAGAAAATCAATTCTAAAACAAATGATGTATCTTTAGAGGAAATGCTCTCTCGGAATTGGTGCTTTAAACTGTGATGCTGGCTGTCTGCACTGCCTCGATGTGTGATTAGTAGGCATTAACTACAATGGAAAAGGTATGTGAGGAAAGATGAGTTAAACCTTTTTTCTTTTGTAGCAAAGATTTCCATTTGGCAGTATGGATAAGCACTTTGATTAAAAAAAAAATATTTAATCAGGAAATATGACTTAAGAAGTGTTGTTGACCATGCACGGTGGTGTACATCTTTAATCCCAGCTCTCAGGAGGAAGAAGCTGGTGTGTTTCCATGAGTTCAAAGCCAGTCTAGTCTATGTAATAAGTTCTAGGACAGCCAGATTTACATAAAGAGGCCCTGTGTCAAGCCCCCATCCCCTAAAAACAAAATGTTTGTTCACAGTAGTAATGAGTTTGATGATGTTTCCAGCTTTTTCTGGTTTTTCTGAAAGTCAGTAATCCACATACTGTCTCCTCAAATGTGTCTTTAGGTACCATGAAAGCAGTCAGATGAGTTCCTTGGTGGAGACCTTTGTCAGTAAAGCTAGTGCCCTGCAACGACAAGGGAGAGCTGGGCGGGTCCGAGATGGCTTCTGTTTTCGGCTGTACACGAGAGAAAGGTAGGCACAGTGCTGAACATGCACAGCTCACAGATCGGCAATGGATGCCATTACTCATGACGTATCACTTTTTTTCAGATTTGAAGGTTTTCTGGACTATTCTGTACCTGAAATCTTGCGTGTGCCTCTGGAGGAACTGTGCCTTCACATTATGGTAATTCCAAAGCACTGCACATGAGGCTTTTGTTTCTTAGGGAAATCTGATGACTTACGTATTTTTAACAATTATTTGCTTTACATTTTCAAGTGTTATGTGTTTAATATCTGCACTACAGAGTTTATGTGGCGGTGGCTCTCAGCCTGTGGGTCACAATTCCACTGGGGGTTGAACGACCCTTTCACAGGGGCCACCTGAGACCTTCAGAAAACACAGACATATACATTACAATTCTTAACAGTAGCAAAATCACAGTTATGAAGTAGCAATAGAAATAATTTTATGGTTTGGGGTCACCACATGAGGAACTATTAAAGGGTCACAGCATTAGGAAGGCTGAGAACCACTGCCATAGGTATAAGTAATTCAGACAGCCTCGTAATCGAGAGCAGTGGTCTCATGGGAACCATGTTGTCTGCCAAGGGACTTGTGGCATTGTTTCAGATGTTTTTGACTGTCCTGACTGATCAGGAGCTGGGATGTATTGTGTAGACACAAGGGATGTGCCCAGAACAAAGATTCACCTAACCCAAAATATCAGACCTGCTGAGACTGAGGGACCACCTGCCAACAACTCCCTAGACTGAAAGTTACTCTTGATTTTTAGATTTTTAACAATAAAAATCAGTGCAGAAGAAACTAAAATATATAAACTGGGAGATTCCACCCTCGGGCTCACCTCCTAGGATGGCCTAACCCATTTAACCTCTTTGCTCAAGTTTTGATAAATTCAGACTTTGGTTCCAGTGTTATCGCCTGGTCTCTTTCATGTGCAGAAATGTGATCTTGGCTCTCCTGAAGACTTTCTCTCCAAAGCCTTAGATCCTCCTCAGCTTCAAGTGATCAGCAATGCAATGAACGTACTCCGGAAGATTGGAGCCTGTGAACTGAGTGAGCCCAAACTGACTCCACTGGGCCAGCACCTTGCAGCTTTGCCTGTCAACGTCAAAATTGGCAAGATGCTCATTTTTGGAGCCATATTTGGCTGTCTAGAACCAGTGGTAAGTAAAATACTGCCACAACCTCATTTCACATGCCATTTGGTGGGGAAATTATTAAGCATTGGAAACAAGTTTAAATGTTGATTTCTTTTTTTGTTTGTTTTTCAATACAGTGTTTTTCTATGTAAGCTTAGCTGTTCTGGAACTCACTTCATAGACCAGGCTGGCCCCAAACTTAGAGATACAAGTGTCTCTGCCTCCTAAATTCTGAGATTAAAGACCACCACTGCCCAGCTTAAACTTTGGTTTCTTTTTTCTTTTTTTTTTTTTTTTAATTTTATGTGCATTGGTGTTTTGTCTGTGTGAGGGTGTCGGATCCCCTGGAACTGTAGTTACAGACAGTTGTTTGGGGGCTGCCATGTGGTTGCTGGGAATTGAACCAGGGTCCTCTGGAAGAACAGCCAGTGCTCTTAACTGCTGAGCCATGTCTCCAGCCCCCTAATTTCTTAACAAAGCACAATGAGTGTGCTATCATTATAACCTAGATGACTTGAATGTCTGATGAGAATTTTTAAATATATTTAACTTTTTATAATAATAAACTTAAAAATCTATTTCTCCATTTACTTACATAGAGAAGAATGCTATAGCTGGGTGTGGGGGAGCACACCTTTAATCCTAGCACTTGAGAGGCAGAGGTGGGCAGATCTGTATGAGTTCGCAGCCAGCCTGGTCTACATAGTGAGACTATGTCTTGAAAAAAACAAAAAGAAAGCAAAGAAAAATACTGTTGTGTGAGTTTGGCTTGCCTAGGTCATTGTCATCACATAGCCCCCACTTGAAATATTTATTTAATTGAATATGTAATAATTTATAGAAAGTTATTGACACCATAGACTTTAATAGAATGGAAAACTTCCTTTATCTGAATTATTTCTAAGCCAAAAATTCTCAAGAGTCTATTTTCTCAGTTGATTACAGAAATGAGCTCTGTCCATTTATCTGATTCTCTGGGTATGTGCTCTTACTGTGCTTTCTTTATCAAGTGCTGTCTTTGAGCACAGATCGAGGCTGTTCCAACAGAGAAAACAGGGCTCCTTACCCTTGGCCTCTTTTTCTCTAGTGTTAGAAGTAAATGTGGGGCTAGGGTGTGGCTCAGAGACACAGAGCTTGCTGAACGTTCATGTGGCAGCAGGTTCAGTCCCCCGGCAGTAATGACAAGGCAGGATCTGGGGGTTCTGGGGAGGGAGTAGGGTGGTGTCAGGAACTTGCTAAATTCAAAAAGCACCATTTGCTGTTATAGTTTGTCTGAGAACTTGCAACAAATGGATGGTTGTATAGTCCCCCTTACACATTTTTTAAAATAATGTGAGGACTGACCCCAGGGCCTCATGCTTGCTAGGTAAGCACTGAGCCATAACAGCAGCCAAAACTTGCTGTTGGCGGTGTTCATTTCTAACCAACAGTAGTTTATTCCCCACAGTAGGGCAGCTGAAAAATCCAGCATGCGGGCACCACACACTCAGCATTTGGTGAAGGTTCTCCTCATCCGTGAAAGGCATTGTAGCCAATGAAGACTAGAAGTCTAAGTACTAAGCTATAGTTCTAAGATTGTCTACAACTAACTAGCAGACAATAATCACATGGACACATTTTCAGTTTTCCCTCTGATTCTGGTACTGTACTTCCTTAAATCACAGAGGTGTCCTAAGGATAAAGAAACAGGTTTTCTGAGTTCCATGAAAGGAGCTAAGTTAAGTTATAAAACTGTTATGAAATTGTAAGTTAGCAGTGTTAAATGCATTGAAAATAAGAAATGGATGGCTTGATTGTGACTGTTTTCAGATTTATTTTTAACAGCTTCTTTAGTAATAAATTATATTTATGGGCAGGCAACACTAGCAGCAGTTATGACGGAGAAGTCTCCTTTTATCACACCAATTGGTCGGAAAGATGAAGCAGACCTTGCAAAGTCATCTTTGGCTGTGGCCGATTCAGACCACCTCACGATCTACAACGCCTATCTAGGGTAAAGAAATAACCTGTTGCTATCAGTAAGCCAGAGGTTGGAGATGGTCAACCTGTTTAAAAATGTATCTTTGTCGTTAAAAGTATGCTTTCAACAGTTAAGTTTGTTCTTCGTACTTTTAATCTGTCAAGATATAATTATGATAAAGACTCATTTAAGAAGAACATATTTGGCCGGCAGTGGTGGTGCATGCCTTTAATCCCAGCACTTGGGAGGCAAAGGCAGGCAGATCTCTGAGTTTACAGAGTGAGCTCAAGGACAGCCAAAGAAAGTCTGTCTTGAAAAGCTAAAAAATAAAAAAGAACAGAACATAGTTGTTATTATATGTGCATATTTCTCAAATTTGAAATCAATTTTATAATTTCTTTTATGCTTAAAAATACTGCAATTGAAAATGGCAGCTGCTGCAGTAAACAAGACTCCTTCTTCATAATGGATCATAATTTTATTAAACCTTACTTGTGGTAACCTCTGAAAAAGAGGTTGGATGGAACCGTGGTGGCCTTTATCCATTGACACATTTATCTAGGTGGAAGAAAGCACAGCAAGAAGGAGGCTACCGTTCTGAAATCACGTACTGCCAGAGGAATTTCCTCAATAGAACGTCACTGTTAACACTAGAGGTAATTCTTAATACTGCTCTTAGCAATGACTATGTATTCAGGAAATGGTTTTTATAAAGAGATGGCATGGTTCATGGAAATAACACCAGCTTGGGAATAAGATAGTTAACTTTTTATTTCTTCGTTCTTCAGGAGGAGGGTTGTTTAAATAAATGACTAAAAGGGTATTAGCCTCAGTTCTTCTCAACTCTGGTACTCAATTGTTACTTTGCTTAATCATAGGAAATTTCAGAAATATAAAAAGTAAATGAAATACTATCATGAACTTCAGTTCTCCCATTTTTTTCCATGTCCATTAATTGGTATCATGTGGTCAATATTGTTTTATTTATATTCCCTTTACTATCTGCCCTGTCGACTACTTTTTAAGTAAATACAGATACTAGATTATTATGTATCTCTACAGTATAGGACTCTTCTTTTTCTTTGACATCACACCTTTAAGACAAATAACCCATATCATCAAATTATAGCATTTGAATACCCCTTGTCATCTCATAATTTTGTCATAGCTAGTTCAAATCATGATCCACACAAGATTTACTCATCACATTTGGTTGATATGTCCCCTAAGTCTGTAGGGTTTCTTGACTTCTGGAAGTAGGCACTTTTGAGCTGGCAGATTCAGTATGTGGACACCCCAGATAATTGGCTCACAGGTGGCCATTTCTTCAAATTACTCCTTTCTCCTGTTCTCCTTTTATTGTCCTCAACCTCCAGATCGCCCCCCACAAACTTCCTCCTCCAGCTTTGTCTTCAGGTCCTGAGCTTCAGAGATTCAGATCTAGGCCAACCCCATGGTCACAGCAGCTGCCTTTCCTCCCCTGGAGTCAGCCTAAGCTCTTAACCAAACCTGAAGGAATCCCAGTGTAAATGCCACCTGTGGCTCCTGTAGCCTGAGCTTGGGACAGCCCTGCCCTTCCTGGGTGGTTCTACTGATTTGCACTCTTCAAGGGGCAAAGTATTTTAAGCTGCAGTTTTATTAAGTGATGAAGTTGCCTTGAGTAAACTTCAGTAAACTCTTTCCGGAGACAAGTAGAGAAGGAGCTTGTTTTCGACTATCAGGATTTCCTATAATTCTTCCTAATGCTATCCCCACTGACTAAAAACAAATTAAAATAAATGTTTAAAGGAGGGTTATATGTAAGTCGATGTGAATGAAAACATAGTCAGACCCATGCCATGTCCTTTGTTCTCACAGACTTCTATTTTATTACATAAATTCCATCAAAGAACAGCTGACTTCTAACCCTTCACCTCCCAGAACCTTTGCTCTCCTCTCAAGTTTTGGACTGTGGTCAATTAAATGATAGTTTGGTATCCTATTTTATAGGAAACAGCACTATACATTTCAACGTTGTTTGGTAATTTCTCTACTTTAATAATTAGGGGGACTGGAGAGATGGCTCAGTGGTTAAGGGCATTGCCTGCTCTTCCAAAGGTCCTGATTTGCACTCTTCAAGGGGCAAAGTATTTTAAGCAACCACAGGGTGGCTCACAACCATCTGTAATGAGGTCTGGTGCCCTCTTCTGGCCTGCAGACATACACACAGGCAGAATATTGTATACATAATAAATAAATAAATGAATAAATTAAATATTTAAAAAAATAATAATAATTAGGATTGTGTCTCATTTTAATATAAAATCTAGGATGTGAAGCAGGAACTCATGAAGTTGGTTAAGGCCGCAGGATTTTCATCTTCTACGAGCTGGGAAGGAAAGAGAACCTCACAGACACTCTCTTTTCAAGATATTGCTCTTTTGAAAGCTGTCCTGGCTGCAGGCCTATATGACAATGTGGGGAAAATAATGTGTACAAAGTCAGTAGATGTCACAGAAAAACTGGCTTGCATGGTGGAGACAGCCCAAGGCAAAGCACAAGTCCACCCGTCCTCAGTAAACCGAGACTTACAAACTTACGGGTGGCTCTTGTACCAGGAGAAGGTAAGCTACTCATTCCCAAACTCTGTATGCCGTTCTAGAACATCCTCATAACAAGTTCACTTGTCCTGATGGTTTTTCTCAAGAACTATTATCTTTGTTCACATTTGAAATCCAGATGCAGCTTATCAAGAAAAAGCAAAACAAAAAACAAACAAAACCCCAAATATCTCTCAGTAAATAAGAGAAAGATAGTAAAATTTCTCCCCTGGCAATCACCATTTCTACTTAGAATATAGTCAGTCATAGCAACGGGACTCTGTTCCCAGAAAAAGATGTGTGCTCCATTTCTAAATAAGAGGTGTTGGGTAGAGGAATATGGTTGTATAAATGTATATAATTTTCTACTAAATTTGCAAAGAAATACATACATGAAAAATAACTAGATGAATTCTTATATCTTTAGACTGTGAAGTGTTTCCCCTTGTCTTTGTAGGTGAGGTATGCCAGAGTCTATCTGAGGGAAACCACCCTGATAACTCCTTTTCCAGTCTTGCTTTTTGGAGGTGACATTGAAGTCCAGCACCGCGAGCGGCTTCTCTCTGTGGACGGCTGGATCTATTTCCAGGTATCCATCCACATGACTTTACTGATTACCTGAAAACGTTCCAATTCCAGTGTCATTGGGGTAGATTTAAAGTTTTTACTGAAGCTTGCATAATACTTTCCTGTGTGGCTCACAGCAGAAAACCTCATCTTACCTTAAATGTATAGTCTTAAACCTATTAGCTCCGAAAATCATGTTACTATCACAGAACATGTTTACTGATAATCATTATAATTGCTAATGCAAGGTATATTGACACCAATTTTACATTGATTATCCCAAAAGATAGCTTCATTTTGAAACAATGAAGGCATAGGGAGAAATCAACCTTCCTAGAATCCGTGGGTGGGTTGGGTTGATTCCCCAAACTCAGGCTTATTCCACTACATTTTTTTGGCCCTTCTATACAAAATTCAAACAGATTCATGGTTTTTAACACATGCAGAGTTCTCTGGATAAAGTAAGTCAATCTATGCTTATTTTCAGAGGTAAGCTCCCCTTGCCCCATCAACATTGACAGGTGTAAAGCAACGCTCACACATCCTGTTATTATAGCTGTGTGCCTAGAGCCAAAGGACTGAATTGTGCAGTTTTAAGAAAAAAAGGTTTGGTTCATGCCTGGAAGTTGGAGTGGTAGAGATGTTCTAAAAAATTGGTTGTAGTGATACTGGTTAAAAAAAAACAACAAAAAAACCCTACAAATTTACCAAAAATCATTGACATTAAGCACTTAGAATAAGTACATTTGTATGATTTATATATTATACCTCAATAAAACAATTATAAACTTTTCCTCCGAGCAGGTGTGGTAGCTCACATCTTTAACCCCAGCACTCGAGAGGCAGAGGCAGAAAGATCTCTGAGTTCAAAAACCAGCCTGGTCTACATTGTGAACTCCTGGGCAGCCAGGCTTACCTGTTTCAAACCACTCTCCACTTCCCCCATTCCTCCCAGTCCTAGTGTCTTACATAAAGAGAAACTAAGAATTCTTGGAGTAAGTTGCTGTATTGTGGCAGGAGAGAGTAGACTCTAGACAAGCAAGAGGCCATGCACTGAGCTCCCAGTGTAGCCTGGCTGATTTGGGCATGTTTTTCCCATTGCATGTTATGGTAAATCCTGGTGCCCTGAGTCAGTGGAATTATCGGGTACTCATGCTTGCATTGGCCTACTAGACGCATGCCCATGCCCTGATTAATGTTGTCCAACATGGCGTCTCTCCACAGGCCCCAGTAAAGATCGCCGTTATTTTTAAGCAGCTGAGAATTCTCATTGATTCTGTTCTAAGAAAAAAACTTGAAAATCCAAAGATGTCTCTCGAAAGTAAGTGTTTTATTGTGATACAGGTAAAAGAAGATATACACACAGTATATATTGAGAAGAAAATATATTTGGGTATAGATATAGACAGATAATAACATTAAATTTTTTAGGACTTTTTAAGAATCTGAGAAACTGATTCTAGAAATTATGATTTAACACTGGAGTACCCTGTAGCATACTGAAGCCATATTTTTGATGTAATATTAATAAAGTTTTATTTTAATAAAGTATACTTATGCTAAATTCTATTCAACTCATACAGCTTATTCTCTACTTATTCTCTATTCTAAACTGTCCATTTCACAGAGAAAAATAAATTTTGCTACTCATTGTTTCCTCTGCCATGCGCTTCTCACACATACAGTTAGGAGTTGGTGTAAGTGCATTAGCCTTCAACAGAAGTCTGCAATGCACACTTGGTTTGCAGGTGGCATGCTGCAGTACTCCCCTAGCTTGACAAATCTGCACATTCTCCTAACAGCTGTAAAAGGATGCCAGGCTCAGAGCCTGTGACCTGTTATTTCCGCTGACACTTCCTCCTCCTCCCATCACCCTTTGAGATGCAGATGGTTATTGTAGTAAACCCTAGGCTGTCCCAGACTCAGGATCTAATTGTTTGCATCTTCAGGCTTTAATTTAATGTGCTCCTTGATAGCTGTGGTTTCTGTGAGCCAGTGCTTTTCTCTTCCCTAGAGTGCAGAACTAGCAATTCTAGTTGGTGCTCTAGTCTTCCCTGGCATTGCGTCATAGGCACTGAAGTTAGGCTTTTGCTTTAATAATGTAAGAATTATCTGTGCACACATTCGGTGCTTATTGGGAATGAGGGTGATGAGTATGACCTTTTTGTGGCTTCACTGTGAGGAAAAGCTGTGACAGGGACTCACATTCCTAAAGAAATGTCTCAAGTTACTCTTGTGCTTTCTTCCTTGCTCAACATTGTTCACTTCCAACAAGGAGCCTCCTCGCCCACTCCCAGTTCTATGTTATTTTTTCTTTAATACCACTCTAGCTCCCGAGCACCTGAGAGGCAGGCCATAGGCCCAGGTCAAAGTCTCATGATGACTACTGAGACCAGGAACATTGGGACCTCATATAAATGTAGAATGTCAGTCCGGCAGCCCTGCTGCTGTGAGAGTCACAGGAAGTCAGGATTCCAGAGCTGTTTAAACAAGAGCGGCCGTTAATAGAGCCTCCTTAGCAAATAATGTCACCTTTCTGTTTGTGAGTAGATAAGCTTGTCACTTCCCCATTCCCCATTGACACCTCTCTGGGAGCATTTCCCTCTTAGGATTTTTGTTTCCTTGGTCCAAGCCTGGAGAGATTAAAATCATTGCCACCTTCGACTGTTTGGTAAAAATCCCCCACTGCAAAACAGGGAGAATCAGTAACACTTTCAGTGTATTTCAGCTCGGGGAGGGGGATATGAGGAATTTCTGGATGGAATTTCTGAAGAACTAGTTCATTATAGAAATAACAGCCTGGGCTTGGTGGCACACATCTATAATCCCAGCACTGGGAAAATTGAGGCAGAGGGACATCATGAGTTCCAGCCCAGTATGGGCTACAAACTAGTAAGACCTTGTTTCAAAAAGGAAAAAATAGGGAAAAAAAAAAAACCACTTATATCTCATTAGTTTGGGCCTTTGCCTATAAATAATCAAATACTATTTCTATAAAATGTTAGCTTTTTGAAGTAGGCATAAGATAACCTTAATAAGCACTAACAAAAAAAATTGACTTTTCCAACATCTCTGGTATCATAGTGTACATTATTCATCTTGGCTTGTAGTCTAATTTAAGAAAGGCTTGTAATGAAGTACACCTCTTATTTACACATATGTACATTGCAAAATTAGCAAGTGTTAGATTTTTTTCATAGGTGTTTTGGTTTATTTTTCCATTCCCTCAGATGACAAGATTCTACAGATCATTACGGAATTGATAAAGACAGAGAACAATTGATGCTGAAATCCATGTTTAACTGCTTTTAAAGTTAAGATGAAGATACAATCCTGAAATTATGTGAAGATCGTCCATCCCATTAAGTATTTGGTTACCTAAAGTTTTGGTACTAGCCATTAACCTGAAGATGGCAGGAAAGAAGCACATACTCTCAACACGGACTTTTCTAGTTCCTTTGTAATGACGATGATGCTTGGTGTATTTGCCATGACATTTACAATAAACTCTTTGGTATCGTTCATACTTTGTGCATCTTTGTGTCACAAGGCCAGCGTCTGCTATCTGAAACTTAACTGCTTTGATTCCCTGTGTAGCCTTCTCATCCAGTAGCAGCCCCTGACATTTGGAGAATAATTTAGAGTTTTGTCCTACTTCTTTGTAAGGGTTTCTGTTGCTATGAGAAAACACCAAACCCAAAAGCAACTTGAGGAGGAAACTTCCGTGTCGTAGTCTATCACAGAGGGAGGTCAGGACAGGAACTCAAACAGCAGGAACCTAAAGGGATCATGGCAGCATAGCCAGACCCATTCCAAAAGACAAACCAGGCCCCGCAAAATAACTGAGAGGGTAAAGGTGCTTTTCCACCAGCCTGACAGTCCCAGTTCAACCGCCAGAACTCAACAGAGGTAGCAGGAGAGAACTGGCTCCACAAAGTAGTCCTCGGACCTGCACATGCGCATTAACACTCTCTGGCGTCATACACATGCCCACAATAATAATAGTGTAGAAAACACCCAAGACAGTCCGTTTAGAAGCGGGACACAATAAAGCAACTTATTCCAAGAGTTCTTTTTCTCTTTATGTAATTGTTAGTCTCTGAGACTAAAATGTTTGGGGGAAACATTTTTGTGTCGGGGGATGGGGGAAATGGAGAGTAGTTTGAAACAGGGTCTCCCTATGTAAGCCTGGCCGGCCAGGAGTTCACTATGTAGACCAGGCTGGTCTTGAACTCAGAGATCTTTCTGGCTCTGCCTCTCGAGTGCTGGGATTAAGCTACCACACCTGCTGGGAGGAAAAATTTGTAGCTTAATGTCAGTGCTTAATGTCAATGATTTTTGGTAAATTTGTAGGTTTTTACCATTATCACTACAACCAATTTTTAGAACATTTCTACCACTCCAAACTTCCAGGCATGGAACAATCATTTTTTTTTTCCTTAAAAATGCACAGTTCAGTCCTTTGGCTCTAGGCACACAGCTATAATAACAGGATGTGTGAGCGCTGCTTTACACCTGTCAATGTTGATGGGGTGAGGTGGGGCTTACCTCTGAAAATAAGCATAGATTGACTTACTTTATCCAGAGAATAACTCTGCACATGTTAAAAACTGTGCATCTGTTTGGTTTTTGTATGGAAGGTACGTATGCATAAATGAATGAATGAATGAATAAATGAATAAATAAGTGGAAATAGTGGATTAAGCCTAAATTTGGAGAATCAATTAACAACCAACCCACGGACTCTAGGAAGACTAATTTATGGCATGACTGTTAACTCTTGTGCAGGCCTACAAAGGAAAAGAAGTGATACAGAAAGAAATTTTAAAAATTAAACGTTAGAGAAAAAAAGAGCACTAGGAAGCTTAATGCTACAGCCAAGGCAAGTGCAAAAGAGTTTGTAGGAGAGACCCCCTGCTCTTCACTAAAACAATGAGAAAGATGCCCTCGGGGCAATATCCCACCTAGCTAAACTTCCAACTAACAGCCAGAGGAGAGTTTTCTGTTTCAGAAAATCAGCAATCTACAAAGGTTGCTGCAGCTGTGACTCAGAGGGATGAGGTCCATCTCAAGCCGGCAGGCAAACTTGGCAGTGTCTTCACTGGGTACTGGCTTTGGAAGCTTGAAAGACAATAGTGAGGGGACAGTGGACTCTTCCCCTGAAGCTTCAGAGAGCCACCAAAGCCGGACAAAGTGCGGTAGTGCTGAAGCCACTACCAGAAGCATTGAGAGGACAGGAGACCTCAAGAAGCCATCACATGAGTGTGAAAGTGAAGTGTGGTTTGCAGTGGAAAAACCCAAAGATGTTGCAGAGTCAAGAACCATGACTCTATCAAGGGAAGTTGTATACCGAGAATTAAGGCGGCCCAAGGGAAAGAAGTTTCTCACAGGCAGCAAAGCTGGAGGGGCGGAGCCATCTAAATCCTATGAAACTAAAATCCTAGACATCTGTCATGAGCTGCAGGGTTTGGTATCTGCCATGCGGGGTTTTGGTCTTGCTTTAATGCAATATTTCCTCACTCTGTTCCTGTTGTTTTTTCCCCCACTTTTGGAATAGGAATGTATATTCTGTGCCATTGGATACTGCAAGTATGTAATTTGCTTTTTGGCATTAGAGTGGTCACAGTTAACAGATTGCCTTGAATCTCAGAAGATTTTGATGTTGAGATTGTTAAAGATTTAAGAAACGGGGGCTGGAGAGATGGCTCAGTGGTTAAGAGCACTGACTGCTCTTCCAGAGGTCCTGAGTTCAATTCCCAGCAACCACATGGTGGCTCCCAACCATCTGTAATGAGACCTGATGCCCCCTTGTGGCATGCGGGCACACATGGAAGGAATGCTGTACACATAATAAATAAATAAATCTTTTTAAAAAAAGATTTATGGAAACTCTTAAAGTTGGACTAAATACATTTCGCATTATGAAATGACCATGAACCTATGAGAACCAGGTCGTGTGGTATGGTGGTTTGAATGAGAAATGTTCTCCATAGGGTCACATATTCGATCACTTGGCCTAGATGGTGACACTGTTTGTGAGGGTTATGTTACCTTTAAGAAGTGGAAGTACACTGGGCAGGGGTGGCCAACACTCAGGAGGCAGAGGTAGGCAGATCTCTATGAGTTCAAGGCCAGTCTGGTCTACAAAGTAAGTTCCAGGACAGCCAGGGCTACACAGAGAAACCCTGTCTCAAAACAAAACACAACACAACCAAAAAAAAAAAAAAAAAAAAAAAAAAAAAAAGAGGCTGAAGTACACCATGCTTTGAGCGTCCATAGCTTTATCCCCTCCTCCAGTACACTCCCCCTGCTTCATGTTTGTGACTTAAGATGTGATCTCCCAGCTTGATGCTTCGGCTGGCATATGTCTCCCACCATGGTGAACTCTCTCTCTGAAACTTTAAGCCAAAACAGAATCTTTCTCACTTAAGTTGTCTTGGTCCTGGTGTTTTATCACAACAACAACAACAAAAAAAAAAACCATCTTCCAATTTTATGGATTAGAAATCTTAATATTCCAGTTTCAGTAATCTGTGATCCATCTTGATCCAAAAATTTTAAATGAAAATTTCAGGAATAGACAATTCATAAATTTTAGGTTGCATACCATTCTGAGTAACATTGTGGAGTCTCGTGCTATCCTGCTCATCCCCTCTAGGCTGTTAACTCTCCCTTTGCCCAGTGTATCCACACTGTAGTCATTACCCGCCTCTTAGTTACTTGGTAGCTATGTCTATTTCTAGATTGACTGTCACGGTATCACAGTGCCTTTGCTCAACTAACCCTAATTCTACTTAATGATAGCCCCAAAATACAAGACAAAATGACACTAGCAATTCAAATGCCAACGAATATAAAGTATTTCCTTTGAGTGAGAAGGTGAAGTTCTTAACTTTGTCATGGATAGCTGGGTATACGAAAAAAAAAAGTATGTTTGGGTTTGGTACTGTCTGTTATTCCAAGCATCCACAAAAGTCTTTAAGATGTACCCTACAGCTAAGTAGAGACTATATGCTATAACTTTAGGCTTCTTATAAAATTATGGTATCAAAATTCTCTATACATTATGGAGATTTATTTTCAAAATCTACTGCCATAAAGAGCCACTACTTTTAGAATCAGAATATATAATAAATACTACTAATGAGAATCAGCTGAGCCAAGCTCAGAACAGTTGTTCACTGAGAGGTGAGGGTGGTGACCACCGCGACTGCTGTCCTGGAGCCAACATGTTATGGTATGGACTTTTTAGGAAGAGGGAATATATGTATATACATTATATATACATACATATAATATATATCAGATATATTAGAGTGGCTGTGCATTACTAGATAAAAATAACATCTAAATACGCTACTTTGATGAAAACATTTTTCACAACCTTCTCTTAAGCTTGTGTTCGACATATTGCTAACACTGTGATTGCCAGTTGGGCCTATGGGTTAGATATTGACACTGATATAAAGCCTAGGCAAGCACTACGTCTGGATCTCAGAGCATCTGTAGATGGCTCCCCTGTGCTGTGATGACTGAGCTCACCAACTCGAAGAGACTTAGGATCTCCACTGAGCGTGTCTGTGAAGGGTTTCTAGATTGGGTTAGCTGAGGTGGAAAGAGACATCCTGAATGTGGGCAGCCCCATTCCGTGGGCTGGGGAACCAGGCTGAATACAAAGGGAAGAAGGTAAGCTGAAGCGCACCCTTCATCTCTCTCTGCTTCCTGACTAGATGCTTCTGCCACCGTCCCATCCCAACATGATGAATTCAACCCTTAAACTCTGCCTTGAAATAAAGTCTTTCTTGCTTAAATTGCTTCTTGTTACCGCATGTGAAAAGTAACTAAGTCATGTGCGTTCCCTCACGTGGATGCAGAGCCAGGAGAGCAATATCTTACTCCACAGATGCAGTTGAAACTATGGAGGAAAACAGAACTCTTTGGTCAACAAAGATGCCAGGAAACACTGTTTCTGGATGGTTGACTTCAATATCTAGACATGCTACATGAGGAGAAAATTCTGCCCCTCTGTCAAACCCATATAGCTAACACATTTAAGGCTGGATCCTGTCATATCCTAAGGGCTACCCTTTGAGCCTGTTCCCATTAGTTCTCAAAAGCTTATGATGAGGCGGCTCTCAACAGCTGCCCTATTTTGCTATGTGCCCTTTGATTTGATTTGCTTTTGCCCTCCTTCTCTGTGTTCAGCCAATTGTATGTCTTCTGCACTGCTGTAGAAGCTGGAGTGGTGCTTGGCACTTTGTACAATTTATTATTAAAGCACAGAAGGACAACCACAGCAGCAAGGTTCAGTTACATCCTAGTGGCAAAATGTAGTGATATTTTATTTGTATTTTTTAAAAAATATTTATTTATTATGTATGCAATATATGCCTGCAGGCCAGAAGAGGGCACCAGACCTCATTACAGATGGTTGTGAGCCACCATATGGTTGCTGGGATTTGAACTCAGGACCTCTGGAAGAGCAAGCAATGCTCTTAACCACTGAGCCATCTCCCCAGCCCTTATTTGTATTTTAATAAATAAAGCTTGCCTGAAGTTCAGAGAGTAAAATAGCTGTACTGATCAGCCTCACAGACCAGGCAGTGGTGACACACACCTTTAATCCTAGTAAACACACTAGTTTGCTCTAGAAACCGGGGGTGGGGGGGGGGGTAATGGTGCAGGCCTTTAATCCCAGCACTAGAGAGGAATATAAAGATGGGAGGAGACAGCTCTCAGACACAGCCTCATTCTGAGATTCCTGGAGGCAGGATCCCCATTTCAGACTGAGGTAGAGGTAAGAATCAGCAGCTGGTTGTTTGCTTTTCTGACCTTCAAGTTGAACCCCAATTTCTGTGTCTGTGTTTTTATTAATTGTGCTACAGCAGAAGTTTCAAAGGCTTTTTTCTCCTAGACAGTGCTTATTTGGTGAAAGGTACAAAGACAAGCTGTACTCAAGATCAAAGACACCATTACCCTAGCTTCTGAAGCCAGCTGCTTTCTAGACCCTTCTCTTCACCACCAGCCAGGCTGCCCGATAAGCAAACTTGCACTCCTCAGCAAAGGTAAACTTATCTATCTGCTACTGATGCTCTCAGGGGCAGGGTGACCACCTCCAAAGCAGTGGCTGCTTCATGGTCAAGGGCAGACTGTGACCTTCCTTCTCCAAATAGCTTCATGCTCCCTCTGGCTTCGAAGCCTTGTTTCCTTTCCTATCACCCCTGATTCTCACTTAGTTTTTACCTCTCAGAACACACCAGGTTAGGGAATCCTGCTTGTTTTGTACATCACAGCCTCTGCAAGGTTGGTCACAAGGAAAGAGGACTAGCTCTGTGGGCTCTTCAGCACTGGGGGAGTCTGTCTCCTCCACATGGCCAGCCTCTCAGAGTGTTGGCTCAAGGGTGGTCTGGAGCTTTCATGTGACTTCTCCTTCAGCATTTAAGAGGGTAGGATGACACAGAAGGGCAAACAGCACACTGGAATCATGGACTCGGATTTGACTCCAGCAGACTGCATTTAGTAGTTGTGGGAAACTAACTTTTGAATCCACCCGATCTTGTTCTTGAACCTAAAAAGAACCCGAGCCTAGCTCATCTGAATGAGGCAACAACTAAAGGCTGCAACGAGGTCAACCTAAGAAGCCGAAGGACACAGCAGACGCTGCTGATGTCCTATGTGATCTGACTCCACTGCCTTCCTAGCTGTCGGTCGCTCCCCTCCTCGTTCCTGCTCCAGCCACAGTGACTTCTCTCTGTTGCTCTTCCATTCATCAGGCCTCAGGAACTTTGCACTGTACAGTTTCTCTGACAGATACTGTTCCTGTAGTTGACCACCTGGCCACCTCCCACTGGAAGGCCTTGCTCAGATGCTCCCTTTCCACTCTGCTGCTTCTGACCATTGGTACTGCAACCCAACCCATGGCATCCCCAGTGCCACAGTCCTTGTGTCTTGTCTGTCTTTGTATAACCACCTACGTGAGCAATGCCAAAACCCTGAAAGCCAAAACCAAAGCAAAGCCAGTCTCACAGCCGAAGCCACTATTTTACTCTCTTTATTTGCTATGACTTGCATTTGTCTCCTCCCAAACTCTCAGTGTGGTCATGTTTAGTGATGGCACTGTCAAAGGCAATTAAATGGCCAAAGGGGATTAGGCACTTAAAGGATGTGTGTGCGTGTGTATTTGTGTGTGCATGTATTTATGTATTTGTATGTGTAGATATGTGTGTTTGTGTGTATGCACTTGTGTGTGTGTGTGTGTGTGTGTGTGTGTGTATGTGTAGCTGTGGTTCAAGTAATCCAACAGTGACTGTCCCCTGCTGGAAGGCCGAGGATCTGGTCATTGTTTTAGTTGACAAGACTGAATGCCTCAGCCATCCCAATCCGGTGCTGGAGTTTCAGGAAAGTCCTAGAAAGCTGCTGGTTCTTCGATGGAATCCTGAAGAGGTGGGTCAAACACCAGTGGAGGAATGCCTCAGGAAACAGGATAGATGAACTTGCCAGTGAGGGTGAGAACAAGCAGGCAAACATGAAAGAGTCCTTCTTCTGTCCTCTTATGTGGGCTGCCACCAGAAGACACGAACCAGATTTAGGGTGGGTTTGCCACTGCAAGTCATCCAACCAAGAAAAATCCTTCTCGGCGTGCGCAGCTGATTATCTATCACAAGAAGGTACCGGAAGAAAACACATACACATCCCAAACTGAAAAAGAAGTATTTTCCTCAGCCATCCTTGCTGGCAAAAAGACATATACATTATACTTTAGTTAAAATAATCGAGGCAGGCCCAGATCCTGTTGAACACCGCATTAGAGATGACATCGATTTAATCCTCATGATAGTCTCAGGGGCTCCCTTACCCCGCCATGCCCTGTTTTCAACAGCTAAGGAAACAGAAGAACACGGCTGTGTAATGTGCTCCGGGGTCACAGCTGGTGCCTGCAGTTGGGCTTTGAACCCAAGAGCTTTAACTTGGAGGCAAAGCTTAGAGCCATTGTTTGGTACTGCCTGTGCCCTACAGTTTTTCGCAGGTGGGTGGGAGAAAGAACACGTCTACACATGGAGGGAAGCAACGCACTTGAGCGTGTGTACTGAACCCTTCATGAACTGGGGATTGGCAAGACACCAGGAAGGTGGTAACAGAAAGATAGCCTTTTCCCCAGGTGGACATTGAGATGTAGAAGTCAAACGTCTCATTTAGAAAATGGCCTGGAAAAAAAAAAAAATCCCTGCCCCTTTGTTTACCAAATACCAGCAAAACTTGTCTGACTTCAAGCACTTTAAATACCACAGTTTTGGAGCTTAAGCATGGTAAAAGAAAAGATTCATAAGTAAATATAATTTTCAGTGACATCAAACTTAGTGTAAAGATTTCCCAAGGGCTTGACAAAGTTGTCTAAGTCTGGTGGCAACTCACTGGCTTTGTTTGTCAAAAGAAGGAACCTAAGTAAATGCACTGTTCCTGCTTTCATCCCAGCCTTTGAGCCAGGGGTAGAGGAAAGTGGAGCTTTGCCTTAGACTGAAGTTCCAACCTGGGGAAAATGCACTGGCCCAAACTGGAGAGTTGGCTTCGAGGTTTAAGAGCACTGACTGTTCTTCCAGGGGACCTAAATTCAATTCCCAGCACCCACATGGTGGCTCACAACCATCTATAAGATCCGATGCCATTTTCTGGTGTGCAGGCAAACACGCAGACGGAACACTATATACATAGTAAATAAATAAGTCTTTTAAAAAATGCATTAGACCCCAGTTCCAGAGAGGTAAACAAACAAATTAGGGACCTTTCATAGGGCAAATGAAAAGCCCTGGAATTGGACCAAATCATTTGTGCCACACATGGTGAGGAGAGTGTAATACCAATTACTCAGTGACAGTCCAGGGTAGAATTTTTCAGAAGGTAGACCAGCAGACCATAGAGTACGTAGGGATGTCGTCTCTTTGCATGTCCCATTTACAACTGCATCCAGAACGGCTGAGACACATACATTCTCTTCCCAGTCCCACCCTCATTCTTTTTTAATATATATATTTATGTATTTTATGTAATATGAATGCTCTGTCTTCATGCACTCCAGAAGGAGGAATCTGATTCCATTACAGAAGGTTGTGAGCCACTATATGGTTACTGGGAATTAAACTCAGAACCTCTGGAAGAGCAGTCAAGTGCTCTTAACCACTGAGCCATCTCTCCAGCCATGCAACCTCATTCATGACCCCCCAACTTCAAATACCTGTTCATCTTCCTCATGCGGGTTCTCGACAGACATCTCCAGACTAATAGGTTCATACAAAATTCTCGTCCTCATACAAGCTTCCCCTTTGAGTCTTTGCCATTTTAGCTAATGACAGTGCCATTCTTTCAGCTTCTAGGGCTAGGGAACTTGGGATGAGCCTTTGCTCACACCCTACAGCTTTACACAAATCCTGTCGGCATGTAGTCAAAATCTGTCTGCACTCTATACCACTCCAACCCCCACACTGGTCCAAGACCATCTGCTCTCACCTGGATTATTTCAGCAACCTCTTCTGTGGGTTTCATTTCTCTCTGTGCCTTCCCTACGTGTGCCTTCTCTTCTCGTCTGATTTGAGCTTGAACAATGCTATACATAGAAATAAGATGTGTGATATCTATCATTTAAAATGTTTGTTGTGTGTATATGATGTGCATGTGTGTGGGGGCATGTGTGTATGCGCACATGCCATGGTGTGTGCATGTGAACGGTAAAGGACAATTTTGCGTAGTTGGTTCTCTCCTCCTATCTTCATGTGTGTTCCAGGCCCTGAACCCAGGCTTTGGGTCAGGCCTTTTATTCATATCACTGTCCTCTATCTATGTAATTTTAAAATGTCTGGAAATCATATTAATAAAAGAAAACATACAAAATTAATTGTGATAATATATTTTATTTTCAAAACCCGGGCGCTTCTTGTCAGAATCTCTGTTTGTATCTTTTGTTTCTCCTACCTGTTACTCTCCTCCAGACGAGCTCCTGTCTCCTGGCCCTTGTTTTACGCTGCCTCTACCTGAAATGTTCTTTCCGCCTAAAACACACATGCTTCATCCTCTATCTCTTTCAAGTCTGTGCTCCAGTGTCACTTGTTCAGTGAGGATTTGGGGGACAACTTAAGATTCATCTATTAGGGCTGGAGAGATGGCTCAGCGGTTAAGAGCACTGGCTGCTCTTCTGGAGTTCTGAATTCAATTCCCGGCAACTACAGATGGCTCACAACCATCTATAGTGGGATCTGATGTTCTTCTGCCTGATGCCCTCTTCTGGCATAAAGTACACATAGAAAGAGTACTCAGATTCATTAAAAAAGAATCTTAAAAGACTCCTCTTTTTCATTCCTTTATTCTTCTCAGCTTAAATTAAACCACCTAAAATTAAAATTAAACCATCTAAAATTTAAATACATGTTTAAATACTATTTGATCATTTGGTCTAATTCTCCAAAATGAACTCCCCTCCCCCCCCCATTTTTTTGATTTTTCAAGACTGGGTTTCTCTGTGTAACAGTCCCAGGTGTCCTGGTATTCAATTTGTAGACCAGGCTGGCCTTGAACTCAGAGTTTCACCTGCCTCTGCCTTCCAAGTTTCCAAATGCTGGGATTAAAGGTATGTGTAGTGATATTTTGTTCGTGCTTTAACAAATAAAGCTTGCCTGAAGATCAGAGTGTGGAGCTAGCCTCACTAGTTAGCCGTAGAAGCCAGGCAGTGGTGATGCACACCTTTAAACCCAACACTAGGGAGACAGAGGGCAGACAGATCTCTGTGAGTTCAAGGCCACCCTGGGCCACACAAGATTGAATGAGTCTAAAAGAGAAACAGAGCCAAGTGGTGGCGGCTCACACCTTTAATCCCAGCACTAGGGAGATGGAGATGGGAACTGATCTGGCTGGGTGGAGAGAGGAATATAAAAGGTGGAAGGAAATAGGAGCTCAGGATTCAGTCTACTTTGTAGATAGGATCTTGCCCCCTTGGTTCTGAGGATTTTGTAGAAGAACTAGTGGCTGCTCTGCTTCTCTGTTCTTTCAGTTTTCACTCCCTAATATCTCTTTTATTATTATTATTATTAAGACCAATTAGAATTCATGCTGCATGTGCCACCATCGCCTGACTGAAACGAAAGCTTTTCAAAGTTGAATGTTAATCTATTTTATTTGATGATATATTCCTTGGGCTTAGAAAAATGGGCCGATGGGACAACTTAGTGGGTCAAGGTCCTTGCCCCAAGTCTGGTGACCTGAGTTCACACTTTAGGAACCAGTGGAGGAAGGAGAGAAGCAATGCCTCACATTGTTCTCTGACCTCCAAACATTCACCGTGGTACTTGGACACTACCGCCAGGCAAATAGGTGCCATGAGGGCCTCTTTTGGAAGCAACGGGTGGAAGTCCTAGAATAAATTCTAGTGCTCAGCACTTTTGTTTTGGTTTGGTTTTGTTTTTTTGAGACAGGGTGTGTCTGTGTAACAGCCCTGGCTGTCCTGGAACTTGCTCAGTAGACGAGCCTGGCCTCGAACTCACAGAGATCTGCCTGCCTCTGTATCACCCTCATCACATGCAATACTTGCTGGGATTGAAACCACTGCACCCAGCTCTAGCCCTCAGCTTTGACGCTGCTCTTAGACGGAGCAGTTACATCCAAGCTAAATCTGTTAGAAGCGAGGTTTCTGTTGGCACTAAACAAATAATAAAGCCTTCCTAGTGTGGAAAGACTCATCATGGCTGGCGTGGTACTCCAAAACAGAAAACCCTTCGGGGTTCCTTTTCTGTCAAATTCCATGGAGCACCGCGAAGCTGTATACTAGGTCTATATTCAGTTAATTCAGTCAAATCTTGAGGGTTTTATATGTTTGTTTTTTAAACTAAGCAACAATTGAGAACTAAAGGCTACTACTTGTGTGTCTGTCTGTGTGTGTGTGTGTGTGTGTGTGTGTTTGTGTGTCCTTTAATGCTTCGGTCCTAGCTGAGTTTGAGCTAAAAGACGTGGCTGGAAACTCCCACATTCTTTTTGACCTTATCCAGACTCTTGGAGGTTTTATTGTTTTAAACACCACCCACTCACTTGGGTGCATAGGTCAAACTCAGAATCCTCCTTGATTTCCCCAAGCCTCTAACATGAAACTCCTTAATCTATTTCCTAAATATAGTTGGAACCTCTTATCTCTACCCTCATTCTCTACAAATAATTTCTTCCATGAATTACCAAACCTAATTTGGCCCTTTCTCTCCTTATTTTTTTCAGTTTTGGAGAGTAAACCTAGGGCATCACACATTTGAGGCAAGTTCTGCACCATGAGCTACAGCTATAGCTACAGCCTCAGAGTAACCCTTAATCAAGGATTACTCCACCTTCCTCCTGACCTTGGTTTAACCATCAGTGTTTGGTTACCCTTTCCAGAACAGTGAGACTGATCTTGCCATGACACCCACGCAAGTCCTCCAACTATCAGGATGCCCCATTGACTCTGACTATCAGGTAAAGAATATCCAAGTAGTATTTGAATCTCAGGTAAACGTATTTCTCTTATAGTTATGTTTCATACAATATTTGGGACATACTTGCGAAAAATGCATTTGTTGTTTATCTGACATTTGAATTTAAGTGGATATCTTGGGGGCTTTCCCACTCTCCAGCAACTTTAAAAACCAGAGGATCCTCAGTTACTACCCTTATCACATTCAATGTATATGACAAATGGCTCTTTATCCTAACAGAACATCAGCTCTGTATCAACCTGGGCACAGTGAGCTTTCCACAAACGCAACATCTGTAGGGATCTAGTCTAAGTAGTAACAAAACTCTTGGAAAACAAAGTATTTTCAGCAGGGCAGGGGGCCCTTCAGAGGCTCACACCCACTCTTAGATGGGTGAGTCTTCAGTTTACCTCCAGCATAATAAATAACGTTGTTGACTCCTCATGATCATCTTCAAAATGCCCTCCAGTGTTTTACACTCAAAAAGGACTTTCAAGTTTTTATGTCGACTTTACTTGACCCTCGAGGCAAGTAATAATATTCTTTTACAGACAAGGAAATAGAGACCAAGTAACGCCTTGCTGAACATGACCATTAAATAGGAACATTTGGCCCCTACAAGTTTGCTTTGTGCTCTTTCCAGCTGGACCAGTAGGCAGAATCAGAGGTCCTGATCCTTCCCCTCGCCCAGAAAACTCATCTTGGAAGAAGTCTGATATGTGACCCCTTTTCTGTGGAGTCAGTTGATCTTCCCATAATGTTAGCCACCAACAGCCTGAGAGGAGTCAGAAACCCAGGCACTTGCGAGTTGAAAACCCTTCCTTCTCAGGTGATTCTCAGCTAACCCCGCGCCACAGGTGCTGCGATTTAAACCGGGAGCACGAAAGCTCCTTCGGGATTGTAGAGAATAGAAACAGTGTTGAGAATCTGAAACCCAGCCTTTTTCTTTCACCTTCTTCTCTGCCGGGTTTCTAGGGGACAGAATTTGCACATAGACTACAAAGACTTTTCATCTCTCTTTGGAATAAGTGAGGATGGTTAAGTGTGCAGATTTCATGGCACCTAACAGCCTCATCCATTGGCGTGCGTCTGTGACGCTCTGGCTGAGTTTATTTAGGTGTCTTGCATCTAGGAAATGGTTGCACGGTCAGTCCGTTAGAAGCCCTTTGTGCCCCGGGGTCCCTGTTCCTAAAGTGTTACGGACACTCTCTCCTTAGGATTCAAGAGTAGTGAAGGACTCTAGGCTGGGTCAGGACCCGAGTCTAGAGTAAACCAGTTGGGCCTGGAGGTGTCACATTCTCTCTCTCCTGCCGGTGCGCCCCGCCCCCAGCTCTGCATTCTTTTGTTTCTCCTCCACCCTCACCGGGGAGCTAGGCTCAGCCTGGAAAGGCAGAGGGTTTGAAGCTAATGACCTAAACCAGAACATGCTGTGAGCAATTCGACAGAGGCGCCACCTGTGACATTACGTTCTTAAACGGCTTCTGCCTCGGCTATTTTGGCTTGGGATGAAAAGTGCATAACTGGGTATCCAGTGGGCAGTGGACCTGTGCGATCGTTTGAGGCATTTTTTTTTTTGTTGTTGGATCATAAATATCTGGCTGGCTGGCCGGGATCCCACGTACATACTTAGCAGACGCGAGTAATAGATCAAAGCTCTGCTGCCCGAGACCAGCGGGAATGAAATAAATTAGACGTAAACGAGTTCACAGTCCTAGCCCGATCTTGGTAGGGAGTTCAGATGCTGACCAATCTGGGTGAAGGTCGGCATAAAAGATGATCACACCAGGCCAGACAATCTAACCAAGGACAGAGAGCTGCCCAGTCCCTTTCATGTCCGCTGGGAGCAGTTTTTCCCTTTGTTCCTGAACCGCTCAGCTGACCCACGGCTCACCTGGGTGGGCCGTGGTTTTCCAGCTCTTCCACTCAGCGCGCGCAGCTTGCCTCAGGACCCGGGCTGCGGTTGCCAGGGTGACGCGAGATGCGCGCGGAGCCGCAGCTGAAGGCGGGTGCGAGGCGCGAGTTGCAACGCCTCTTGCCCCCCTGTGCCCCCGCTGTGGCCGCGCGTTGCGGGCACGCGAGGGGAGTGGCCCCGCCTCGGGGAAAGCGCGGCTCGGGGGCCGCTCAGGGCTCAGCCAGTGAGAGGCCGGGGGGAGTGGTGGAGGGAAGTCTCAGGCCGGGTACTTAGAGCTGCGCTAGCAGCAGGACCGGATCGTACTCGCAGCCCTCGCACTGGCGTTCAAGGCCCGCCGTAGCCGGGCGTTGTGGACGCCAGAGCGTCTACCCGATTGTATCATGGTGACGCCTTGTCCTGCCAGTCCGGCCAGCCCCGCTGAGGCAGCCGGAAGGCGGGACAGCCATCAGAACCTCCGCGCCCCAGTGAAGAAGAGCAGACGCCCGCGCCTCCGGAGGAAGGAGCCACTGCGGCCGCTGAACGCGTGTTCGCTCCCGGGAGACTCCGGCGTCTGTGACCTTTTCGAGTCCCCCAGCTCTAGCTCTGACGGCGCGGACAGCCCTGTGGCTTCTGCGGCGCGGGACTGCAGCTCCTTACTTAGTCCTACCCAGCCCTTGACCGCTCTAGATCTCCAGACCTTCAGAGACTACGGTCAGAGCTGCTACGATTTTCGCAAGGCACAGGAGAGCCTTTTCCATCCGCGGGAGTCGCTGGCGCGACAGCCACAAGTGAGGCGGTTGACAAAGCCAGACCCCGGCCATAGCGCTTCACCTCTCTCGGGCTGGCTCTCTCCTTTGCTGCTGTCAGCCCTTCGCAGCGCCCTAGTCGTTGCAGCCCATTTTCTGCCATCAATAGGAGCAATGGGGATCTTCGAGCACTGGACCACTGACCTTACTCTCTAGATGGAGAAAAGTGGGGGGTGTGAATAGCTGAAAGTCTATGCGTTAGTTCCGGGGGGTAGAGGAGTTTATTAGAGTGCGGAAGAGTCCGAAAGTTTCTAGGTTAGAGCCCTAACTCCTAAGTTTGTTTGCACATCTACAAATGGACCCTTCCCCCACCCCTGATGCACGCCCTCCGTACAGTACTGAGCTCGAGCCCACGCGTTCCGAGACTCAGCCAGGTCCGCACTCCACGTGTTTCCCATTTTTCAGAGCATTTAGCCTTTTCCTCTCTACCTCTATTCGGGGAAGCTCCCTGAATTATATTGGTCCCTTGCTGCAGCAAGCTTCCTTTCTCCCTCCTGGCAGGTGACCGCACAATCCCGCTGTAAGCTGCTCAGCTGGCTCCTGCCAGTCCACCGCCAATTCGGCCTCTCATTCGAGTCGCTGTGCCTGACGGTGAACACTCTGGACCGTTTCCTCCTTACCACCCCGGTAGCTGCAGACTGCTTCCAGCTGCTCGGGGTCACCTGTCTGCTCATCGCTTGCAAGCAGGTACCTCCACCAGGCGTAGGGTGGGAGTGTTTGGAGGCAACCTCTCCAGTCGTGCATGGTTCGGGGTTGGGTGGCTGGACTCATCTAGGCAGATGCTCGCCATAGCCTTAACTTCGTGTATTTTCACGCGGAGTAAAATAACCAGTCCTTTCAGACCCCGAAGAGATGGGCTGTAGCCCGCCTCCCACACAAAACTTTGTGGCACTTCTAAATATCTGGAAAACATGGCTTTTTACTTCTCTCTCTCTCTCTCTCTCTCTCTCTCTCTCTCTCTCTCTCTCTCTCTCTCTCTCTCTCTCTCTGTCTGTCTCTCTCTCTGTCTCTGTCTCTGTCTCTCTCTCGGCGCGCGCGCACACACACACATTTTTGAAGTTGGATTGTAGCTAGAGAAGCTGTACCAAAAGCAACCGTGAGTGGCTTAAGGGTGGAGTCGTGGAAAGGTGAGGCTGCCTGGAGGTTCGAGTCCCAGTTTTCTCCCTGATTTAAGGTGGGGTGCGCTTGGGGGTTCAGGAAACCTCCAGGCCGGAACTAGAGTGCACTCTGTTGCAGGTAGAGGTGCACCCACCTCGCGTGAAACAGCTCTTGGCCCTGTGCGGTGGCGTTTTCTCCCGGCAGCAGCTGTGCAACCTTGAGTGCATCGTGTTACACAAGCTGCGCTTCAGTTTGGGCGCACCCACCATCAACTTCTTCCTGGAGCACTTCACTCACGTTCGCGTGGAGGCGGGGCAGGCTGAGGTCATTGGAGCCCTCGAGGCTCAAACCCTGGCTCGGGGAGTGGCGGAGCTGAGCCTGGCTGATTACGCTTTCACCAACTACACACCTTCCCTGCTGGCCATCTGCTGCCTGGCCCTGGCTGATCGCATGCTGCGGCTCCCTCATCCGCTGGACCTTCGCTTGGGAGGGCACCCGGAGGCCGCACTGCAGGACTGTCTGGGCAAGCTGCAGATGCTGGTGTCCATCAACAGTACCTCCCTGACTCACATACTGCCTCCCCGGATCTGGGAGAAGTGCAGCCTGCCCCAGAGTTAGAAGTGTAAAAGCACACCCTTGAGTTTCTTTTATTCCCCGGGCTCTGGCTCTGTGTCTGCAGGAGAGTGTGCAGTATTAATCCAAAGAGAAGCTCAGGACTCCTGCCTGTAAATAGTGTACAGTAACGGATTCTTATTTATTTTGCAGTAACAAGGGCAGGGTGACAGTCCTGGTTTGTCTAAATGCTGCTGTTATAGGGTCTGCCCTTCACAGGTGGTCAGTCAAGGTGGTCACCAATATCAGAGTCTGTCCTCACTCCCAATATTTTACTGTAGTTAGCAGCTCTGTGAAAACAATCTAGCAAGATTTTAAAAGCCACTGTTCCAGTAATCAGACAAGTCAAGTTTGCCTGTCTCTATCTTACCCCACTCCAGCCTGAAGGCTGAGTCTCCCTCCCCCACACCAGTGGCCCAAGGAGTTTGAGACAGAGTTGGAAGTCATGGTAGTAGTCTGTTTTGTCCAGAAAGGCAGTGCCTGCCACTTACTGATGTGGGTCTGGGAAGCTTTGGGAACCAGGTAGGCATGCTAGCAGTGGGTAAAGCAAGCAACACCTCCTGGTGCACCCCAAGAGATGTTGGAAAAGAAACTCTTTGCATAATCTTATAGCTGTTGCAGCCTGGGCCATCTCCTCTGCAGTTACACGCATGCATGGTTCAGCTGACACTGCTGCATGAGCCCAGGTGAACAATGGCATGACAGTAATAAAGAATATACTGACTTACTTGCAACGTATGCTGTGTTTAGCATTTATTTCACTCTTTGACAGTGCTACTGAAGCAGTTGTCTTCCACTTTCCAGACGTTAGGACACAGGACTTAGAGGCAACCTGACCCATGAGTCTTATCCTTAGCCTCCTTGCTAAGCTTCTCCCGTTTGTTTTCGGAAATTCTTCTAAAGCCCCCTTTCTGTGGTCGGCACCTCATTAGTACTCCTCGGCTCAGCAAGGCAGCACTGTTGTCTTTGCTTCTAGTCTTGCTACAGGACTCACTTTACAGATGGGATACTTGGTTGGCAAGTGGGAAGCTTCCTGGGCTGCTCTGCTGGAGCTCTGTAATCACCTGGAGGCCCTGATCCTTAGCTCTGCCACCTGCAGCAAATTCATCAACTTCAGTGGATCTCAGGGTTAAGTTTAAATATTGTTCCTGCAGTGGGGGTAGGGAGAATAGTGATTAAGTGAGCAGCTGTGAAGCCAATTTGCTAGGAGACCTTGAGTCACGTCTCTCTAAAAAAGGGATAAGTGCACCCTTGCTTAGGGGTACAGTGTGGCTACACCAAGATGATCACATACCCCCCCCCCCACTCCTGGCACAGAGAACCCTCAAGCAGTGACAGTGGTAATCTGCACAGTGTTGGGAGAGATTATACAGGAAAACAAAACCTAATTAGGGTGAACATATGGTTCATTGTGTGGTGGAGGGTTTTTTTTTGATTGAAGACTTATGTGTTGGGTAAGAAATCCCAGTTTGCACCTCTGCATTTAGGATAAGTCAATGTCTGGTGAATAAAATGCAAGGCTCCAAATTGTAGAGCCTCTGCACTCCTCCCCAACAGCTCTCTGGAAGCTGGGTCCTTTACTTGCATGGGTGTCAGGCCGCTCCTCTGGAGAGAGCAGTGTTCTTAGGAGCGGAACAGCTGTTGTGTGATGGCACAGGAGGGGGTGAGGATCCAGTCACCTGTCTGACTCTTACCCACCCATCAGGGTCCTCAGGTGAGACAGGAGGCGCTCATGGAAAGAAGTGGCTTTGGGGGTTGTTAGCTTCACTAGCATCTAACAGTCCAATTGCTTCTGACATGTCCACGTTGTCTCCTAAATTTTCTAGAACTAGGGAGCAGAGCCAGGAACACTCGGGAGGCAGAGGCAGGTGGATCTCTGTGAGTTCGAGACCAGCCTGGTTTACAGTACAAGTTTTAGGACAGCCAGGGCTGTTACACAAAGAAACCCTGTCCAGGGAGGAGGGATGGGGGGACCCCAGAACAAAAGCAAACAACCAAAAGAAAACCAAAAAGACACACACACACACACACACACACACACACACACACACATGCACAAAACCCTAATTTGTCTAAGCACTAGTCACTGGGCATACATAAAGCAACTCCTCTTCCCAACTCTGCTGAGGTAGGTGTTACTGCTGCTTTTCTTAAGGGCAGATCTGCTCTGGTGGAGTCTAACCTCCATCCGTGTGTATTTTCACACCAAAACCAGTGCTTGCTCCCTGCCCCCCCCCAACCCTTCATCTCTGAAGCACACCTCATTTCAGTTCCTATAAAAAGATCTTTTAAAATTCACTTACCATTATGCACCCCTCTTGGGAATATCTTGGCTCTTAATTCAGCTAATGGGTGCAAATAAAAGGTCCTTCACACGGTGGTGGCCCACGCCTTTAATCCTGACACTCGGGAGGCAGAGACAGGCGCATCTCTGAGTTCCAGGCCAGAGCGAGTTCCAGGACAAGCTCCGAAAAGACACGGAGAAACCCTGTCTCAAAAAACAAAACAAAACAAAACAAAGGTCCTTCCCTGTGTTAGGCAAGAGCAAGATGTAAGGCAAGAGCAAGGTGGTCGGCAGAAAGGTATGCAGATTCCTATTTCTGATGCTTGTTTACATTGAATTGATCTAGGTGGTCCTGGAAAAGGTCCCCTCATCCAAAGATGCTCCATTCTGAGAGAGGTCTCTTTGTAGTAGACTCAAAATCTGGAAGATGCTTCTTTCAGGGAGAGAGGGGGCTGACTTGAAGAGAGGTCTGTGTTAACAGCAGGGAGAAGCCAGCTGTAAAGAGGACAGCCAAATGCTAGGACAGCAGCTGAGGCCACCAGGGTTTTAAGGGATTTGGAAATGTCCACAGGGATTTTCAGAAACCGAAGTAAATGTCACTCCCCCCTTCTTTTTTTTCCCCGAGGCAGTCTTTTAGCTCAGGCTGGCCTAGGAACCAGTTTGTAGCCTAAGCTAGTCTCAAACTTACTGCAGTCCTCCTGCCTCAGCATCGCTTGTTTTTCCCCTTAAAACTGCTTGGGCACCATTTCCGGGGAAGTTGCAAGGCTCAGGTACAGAGAGGAGTTCTTGACAGTAGGCAAGAATGAGAAACCAAATGAAAGCCATACCCCAAAATCCAGAATGTTGTTCAGATTTGAGGGCCGTTTCTGTAATTTGGAGGGTGGCCTGGGAAGGCCCTTTTATTTCCCCACTAGAACCTTCTGGGAAAATTTCGGAGTTTGGCGATCATCACTCCACACTTTGTGGCCCTTGTGTCTGGGGTGGTAAGAAAATCAAAGAATCATTAACTTTCACATCCCTGCTGCCCATAAATTGGAAAGCTAGGAACCGGTGGCGCCCGCCTTCCCTTCCCTCAACCTTTCCACCCCCACCTTCGCCTGGCACAGCCAAGATGCTGCGGCGCCAAAGTGCGCTCGCGGGCCGGGCCCCGCGCTTTCAGCTCCCGGGGGAAGCCGGGTTGCCAGGTTGGTTAACGCCTCCGCCCTTGCGCAGATTGTCCCGGGCTGAAGGCGCCACCTCTGGCGCTCAGGCGCGGGCCGCCCCTCCCGCGCAGCCCTTTTCCTCCAGGTCCTCCCTTCGCTCCTTCCACGCGCCGTTGCCCATCTCTGACACCAACAGGTGCAGTAGCTCTGGGTGTGGGTCATCATCCCAGGATGCAGGCGTGCGAGGGCAGTGCAGCCGGACGCCGGGCCTTCGACAGCATCTGCCCCAATAGGATGCTGGATCTGTCGCAGCGGCCACTCGGCAAGCCCGGGAAGCCAGAGAGGAAGGTGGGGATGCTCGCTGTGGTCTTGGCTCTGGCAGGGTCTGCCAGCCCAATGCGCCCCGACAGCTGACCTGAGCTCCCCGTTTCTGTGCCCGGCTAGTTCGTTCCTCCGTGGAAGTCCTTCTCCGGATGCGGCGGCGACAGACCAGTGTCGGTGTACGAGGATCCTCCTGACGCAGAGCCCGCTGCACTGCCAGGTGAGCCCCGAGGCACCTGCACGATCCCTCGATACCTCGATTAAGCCGGGTGGGTGCGGCACACGCGATCCGCAGCCCCTTTTTCTCCGGGCTCTGAGGTCCTGGTTGAGGGTCCTGGTGGCGACCTGGCAGAGAGGCTTAGGGTTCGTTGGGTGCGTGTTTCCCGATCTTCCCGCGCAGCCCTCACCACCATAGACCTGCAGGACCTCGCAGACTGCACCTCGCTACTTGGCACCGAAGCGCCATCTAGTGCTGATTCTTCCGCCTCGCAGGTACTCTTTCCCTTGTTTGGCTCTTGGCCCCCTACAGATCCAAACGCAAAACTGGTGGATTTATTTCCTCTAAGGTCTCAAGATGGACTGGGAGCAGAGGCACACTCAGCATATTGTGGGAAGTCAAGCATCCCAGGTCCTAATTTTCTCCTCCCTCCTAATATGTTATTAAGTTCTCATTTTCGGGGCTGATCTGGCCAACTTTTACTGCCGGGACCCTTCGTTATTCTACTGAACAAGGCAATTCGGAGCTGGTGGGCTGAGGAACCACGTCAATGGGCACAAGCTCATAGGATAACTGTTTTGTTTGTCACCCACTTCCGGTCTCTCAGGAACCATTTATATTTTGTGGGTACCAAAGAACTATCGAAGTCACGGGGGTGGGGTGGGGAGGACAAAGGTCTCTTAAGCAAACTGGTGGAAACCACTCTGTCTGCAGAGACGGACACCCAGCAGCTGGCCACTTTAAACGTTTTATTTTACTCCTCTGTTGGAACCCAAAAGACTCTACAGTGACTGCACAGCTGACAGACCAATAGGCAGATCCACGGGAAGTGTATACGTTACACGTCCACATGGAATAACCCATTTTGCAGAGCTGAGGGAACACTTGTCTTTTGGAAAAGTCACTGTCATATCTGTGAAAACCTTGGGAAGTCATGATATTTCTCTTCAAAATATTATTCATTCCCTAAACACCTCAACAGTGTGACTTCTGCACAGGCAGTAGAGTGACTTTGCTCCATTCCCCAACACCATGAAGCCTTGGAGTGATGACATTCACTCTTTGTTCTGGCAGTCAAATTTACATAGAGTCTATCCCACAAAATCACCTGCTAACAGACCACATAGAAATTTCTATAGAAGACGGCAGCATGCCCCACCTTTGCGAACAAACAAATCTGGGCATCCCCAATGTTGGTTATTACAAGAAATTAGATGAGGAGAATGGGTGAATCCAGGATTCAGCAGTATTTAGTAACTTTATCTAATAGTTTGGAATGCCAGATACTTCCTCTTGAAAGTTCTCTCTTTCCTGGGTGGGGCCACCTGTTCCGGAGTACTGCTTTGTTGGGTTCTACCTGCTCTTTTTGTGACTTTATCACAAATTTATCACATGTTATCAATGTCTTTGCCTATGGAATTTTCCAACTATGTCTGTAAAAACTAGAAACATCACGGAGATCAGCCCGTACCCTTCTTCTCCTCCTCCTCTCCTCCTCCTCGCTACTTCTTCCCCGTGTTCTCCTTCTCCTTATTCTTCCTCTCCTCCATGCCCCCTTCACTTCACTTCCTCCCCTTGTGTGAAAACTGCAGAAGATGCAGAGTTAATGCACTTGAGTTAATTTTTACCCTCAGTTCCTTGCCTTCCATAGACATCCAATCCTGAGGCTGGCACTCAAGGTCCCCATTACTCCCCCCCACATTTTAGTCCCTTGCCATCTCGGCTAAGAGAGAATTTCTTCCTTTCCCCCAAAACTTCCCTACTTCATCCCATTTCCACCTCTTGCCATTGCTGACACATCCCAGACAAAGAATGGAGCCTCTCTGCTCTGGTGCCTCAGAGGCCAAGGACTCGATTCTTCTTTGGTGGTGCACGAAGTGTCCGGAAGGACAGGTGGTCTTATTCAGATGAGAACCCAAGGGAAGAGGACTCCTTCCAGTTTCCTGACAGCAGGTGCTGGGACCACAAGGTGCATGGGGACAGGTCCAGTACAGAGCTCTGCAAACTTCGTGACCACCATGAAGAAGTGGCTGAGCAACACGTCTAAGGACTTCTCTGCCAGCCTTTTATGCCCTTAGCGAGGAGCTCAGGGTACAGGTGGTGCCCAGAAGTGGATCTTAATGCAGAGGGTGGGAGGGACCACCACCCTGCAGAGACTGCTTCATTCTTTTTAGACTTGATGCTCAAATAAAGATGTCAAACTTGGGCCTCTCACCTGACCCAGAGTCCTCAGTGTCTGCAGCTGCTGAGGTCATCTGTCCTCTTTTGTCCATAAGGGAGTCTGGTACTTAAAAATAGGGCCAGAGAGAAGGTTAGAATCGGGGTTTGTTTCGATTTCCCAAAATATATGACTAGGAAAGAAGGGCTTCCGGGAGAACAAAATGATCAAGATAAAGATAAGAGTCAAGCCGGGCGCGCACGCCTTTAATCCCAGCACTCAGAGGCAGAGGCAGAGGCAGAGGCAGAGGCAGGCGGATCTCTGTGAGCTTGAGGCCAGCCTGGTCTACAAGAGCTAGTTCCAGGACAGGCTCTAAAAAAAAGCTGCAGAGAAACCCTGTCTCGAAAAACCAAAAAAAAAAAAAAAAAAAAAAAAAAAAAAAAAAAAAAAAAAGATAAGAGTCAATAGTGGAATCAGCAGGCATTTCTGGTGGGCATCTGGGATGGATCCCTCACACCAGCATCCTAGAAATTCCTTTCTCCTTTCGAACTCTGGCCTCCAAGGAAGTAGGGATTCCCAAGAAGACAGACAATGGCGCGGCCATGTCAGGCTGGTCACTAGGCATTGAGTAATCCTTCTTCTCCAGGATTCTCTCTCAGAGGAAGAGGAGAAAGCCTTCTGTGGAGCCTGCCTGCTTTCCACACTGGTGGGAGGGTTAACTGCGAGATTACGGAAATAGGAAAATGTCATTGACTTGAAATGCCCATCCCTTAAGAGACTAGGAAGATGCCTGGACCCCTACCTTCTTACCGTTTTCATTCTCTCTCAGGCACCTGGGAACCCTGGTCAGGAAACATGGAGGTGTATTCCACCATAGGTGAAAAGCCAACTCCAACTTTTAGAGAAACGGGGAAAACAAAACAAGAACCCATCAACAACAACAGCACACACACACTAACAACAGCAGCAACAACAACACACACACGACACCATAGCTGCTACAGTCTCCTGAACAGATACCTTTCAGAGTATCCCTGACCCCATTGGTCACAGCCCCACCCTTCCCTTTCCTTTACTGATGAGGTGGTTAGCACTTTAGGCCCAGACTTGGGAAGCCTTGGTGCCTGTCCTGGTGTTAACGCCAAGCTTTCGGCTCTTGGAAAGGTAAGGGTGGGGGTGGGGTGGTTTAAGTAGGAATTGCAATTCCTTGGGTGCACAAAGAATATCAGAACGAGTCAGCATGGCTGCCTGATGACCCACCTGTGAGGAAGCTCAGGCTGGCTGTTCAAAATCCAGCTGGACTGGCAGGGATGAATGGCTGCGCCTGTGGTATTTGAGATTTGCAAGAGCAATGCTCACGCTTGCCAACCCAAGGTAAACGTACTGTCCTATGGGTGAGGTAAAGTTTAATTTTTCTTTTTGTGACCCAGAGTGCATTCAGACTAGCCTTAGAAGCTGCAAGGATGTCTGTCTGTCTGTTTAGAATTGTTCTCCGGAGCCCAGACTCAGTGTTGACTGGCTCACACCATTGCTTTGTTTTAGAACCCTTCCTTGCAAACTGAAGAAGATTTCAGCCTGCAGAATTTCAGAGACACTGTGGATGATCTCATTGCAGGCAAGTGCAGTCTCCTTGCAGTTAAATGACAGAAGGGACGTCACCAAAACCATACACTTCAGATGGTGTCATGGTGAAGGTGGTCAGCCCAGCCTGACACTGGCCAGCCTCTCTTTCACCAAGGGGTCAGACTCTCCCTAATTGAGGATATCCTTTCCCTAAAATGGAGAAATTATGTCACGTGGTCTTTCGGTTATGGGTTTCTCAGTGTAGGTTCTGGAAATGAGGTACCCATTCTGTGATGCGGCGGGACAGAAGTTAAATGACAAGTATCTGCAGAGAAACAAAACCTTGTATGTTTCCCAGGCCCCAGGAGGTTTGTCTGAGTTCCTTCAGATTAGCTCAGCAGGTGCTTATGAAAAAAACGTGAGTAAGACCAGGAATCATAGACTTCGCCTTATAAAGAGAAATCATACAACCCAAATGTCTGGGAAGCATTTTGCCCCTGTGGCTAGTTGGGCTCGATCTGGAGGCAGCCAATCCAGCTTTTGCTTTCTCTCAGATTCATCCTCTTTGATGTCGCCTCCTCTGACCGACGGTGACTTTCCCTTTTCCCCATGCGATGTTTCCTCTTTCGGGTCCTGCCTCTCACCATCGCTGGACCCACCTGCCTTGGGGTCTCCACAGCTGCCCCCACCACCCTGCGCTCCAGACCTGCCGCCACCGCCAACCGAGCAGTACTGGAAGGAGGTGGCCGACCAGAACCAGAGGGCACTGGGGACTGCTCTCATAGAGAATAACCAAGTAAGGATGCCAGTGGTTAGGAATCCTGGGGTATGGTCAAGGCCTAGTACAGAGCACAAGTTGGGAATTGTAAAGGTTGGTGCAAGCTTCTGTGGGCCCGGGGGTTCTAATAGCCGGTACTGTTCAATTGGCCCAAACTGGTTCTGAACTCACTAAATCCAGATGATAGCGCCCACTGGACATATTCTCTCTCTCTCTCTCTCTCTCTCTCTCTCTCTCTCTCTCTCTCTCTCTCTCTCTCTCTCGTTTCCTTTTCTTCCCCATGCCCTTTCTTTTCTTTTGGAAAACAGGATCTCCTGTAGCCCAGGCTAGCCCCTAACTCCCTATACCGCAGAGGATGACCTTGGTTGATCTCCTCATCCTTCAGACATGCATCAGCATTTCTGGTTTATGGAATTCTGGGTACCTAACCCAGGGCTCCATGCATAAATACTCCACCAAACAGCGCTACACTTCCAGCTCCTTTTTCTTGAACTTGCCATGCAACACACACAGGCTTGCCTAGAACTCTGACCCTTCTGCCTCAGTTTCTCCTAGTGCCAGGATTACAGGTGTGCACCACTGCTCGGGATTCCCGTCAGATTGGTAATAGTGCTAACAATATTTATGGAAGTTTTCTATGTGCCTGACTCTGTGTTTACCAACTTATTTTCTTCTCTCATTTTATACAACACAGAGCTAGACAATCCCACTAGCCCCATTTTTATAGATAAATAAATTGAGACATGAGGCAGTTGAACTTCACAGGGAGCACCTAGAAGGGCTTGTTGTCCAAATCAATACTCTTGACTACCACCGAAGAACACATCAACGTTTAACTGAGATATGGTTTATCACACGATTATTTTGTTTAAAAAAAAAAAAAGTCAAACAATTGGCTACTGTCAGGAGAACAAAGGTCCGTGGGTCCTTGGTCCCGATGCGATGTCAGGGTCTGAGTTCAATTCCTGAAGAGTGGACCCAGCATTGTGGCCTCTCTGATGTTAGATGTCCTACTGCAGCTGCATGTGACGCTGACGCAGAAGCAGGAGGAGATCGCCTCGCTCAGGGAGAGAAACGTGCAGTTGAAAGAACTCGCCAGCCGGACCCGGCACCTGGCCTCAGTGCTGGACGTGAGTGGACAGGCGTGCGGGACACCGCTGGGAGTGTAGCAGCGGCGCCTGTGATGGGGCCCCTGGGTGTCCCCTGTGTAGAGCTCCCGGGGCTCTTTCTGTCAGCGCGACTCCAGGCGAGTCCTCCTGGCTCCAGGGCTCTTCATCTTTTACAGAAGTTGATGATCACGCAGTCCCCACCAGAGCCCTTCCAGATCAAGGCGACGACGAAAAGGAGCCTGGAGGAGCTGTTCTGTGCGGCGGGCCAAGCAGGACAGGGTTGCTCGGAAGTGGACGCCATCCTTAGGGACATCTCCCAGCGCTGCGATGAAGCCCTGCAGAACCGTGACCCCAAGCGACCACGGCTGCAACAAGAGCCAGGCAGCAAGAACTGCAACTCCAGGAACCTGCATGGTGCCTTCCGAGGGCTGCGCACCGACTGCAGCGCCAGCTCGGTGAACCTGAGCCACAGTGAGCTGGAGGAGGGCGGCTCCTTCAGCACGCCCATCCGCAGCCACAGCACCATCCGAACACTGGCCTTCCCCCAGGGCAAAGCCTTCACCATCCGGACAGTCACCGGTGGTTACAAATTCCGCTGGGTCCCCAGCTGAGCAGGGATGTGGTTTCCCCTAAAACACTGCCCTGTGACCTGATGGAAGCGTCTACAAGCTAGTGGAAACAGCTAGAACCATTTCTCTGCATCTGGTTTCCAGAATTCCCTGCAATGACATTCTGAAATGCCACAATGCCATTCTGAAAGTTTTTTGTTTGTTTGTTTTTTTTTTTTTTTTTTTTTGGTCAGGAACAAAAATGGTCCTGAAATGTTGACACCTGCGTTCTGAAAAGCTCTGCCCCGGAGCATGGTGTATTGCTCACCTCTCCTTGGTGAAAGTGTGTAAGTGTGTGTATACACATGCACACGTGCTACACACACATCATAGTCCAACTTAGAAGTATTTATTTTCTAGCGCTTTGAGTTTGTTTGTTTGAGCCAGACGTCACCTGGCCAGGCTGACCTCAGGCTTGCTGTTATGATGGCTTTGAACTGCGGGCCCTTCTGCTTCCACCTCCTGTGTGCTGGGATTACAGGTGTTCGCCACCACGCTTGGCTGGCTTTAGCTGAGTTTTAAAGTCATGGGTGTTCCAGATTTATAAGAAGGGAGAATAGTGCAAAGAAATGATTTTTTTTCCACTAAAGGGGCTTTCTTGGACTCATCTGATCCCCAGTCACTTAAGGATTCTAGGCCCAGAAGCCTGGTATCTGTGTGAGGGTTTCAACACTGGACTCAGTTTCCCTCAGTCTTTGGAGCACAACTGTGTCACTACTGAAAAATTTATTTCAGTTGGAAAAGAAAAAGAACAAAACAGGCAAGGCTACACAATTAGGTAAATGCTGATGCAGAACAGGCGCTAAGCGCATTTGTTTAAAGTCACTCCCCATAATTTGGGAAGATGAAGGGCTGGAGAAATGACTCACAGTTAAGAGTGCTGGCTGCTCTAGCAGAGGGCTAGAGTTCAGTTCCCAGAATTCATTTCGGTGGCTCACAACTACCTGGGAGCTCTAGTCCTGAGGGTCTGACATCCTCTTCTGGCATTTGTGGGCATATGCAAGCTTCTAGGACACACACATACACACTTACACACACAGATATACAAACACATGTACAAACACATACATACATAGACACAGAGATATGCAAACACACGTTCACACACACAGTGTCATAAATCCCTTTCTACCTTTTGTGGGCACCCGAACACTCCTGGGATACACACACACACACACACACACACACACACACATACACACACGAACACACACACAGAGGGAGAGAGAGAGAGAGGGAAAGGGGGGAGGGAGGAAGGGAGAAAGAGTTCTTTTTTTAAAAAACTATGGCAGTGTCTCCATGCATTCAGCTTTATCAGTGCAAATAAAACAGAACAACTGCATCCAAACCAAACTTAGTTAAGAAAGGCCAGTTGTTTTAAGCAAATGATATATACTGCACAAACTGGACTGCTCATCACGCTCTGCGTTATGTGCCTGGATCTTCTAAGCAGAATTTAGTGAACTTTGCTTTGATTCTTCACTTCCTATTGTCTGTAGTTCCTTTTTCCCACACTCTGTTCTAGAAATGGCATGAATGGCATATGTCACCTGATCCATCTCGGCCTCCACAGTTCTCCCTCTAAGGGTTCCCCCAGCTCCCTGGTCAGCTTGGGCAAGCTTCCAGACGCATTGCACCACAGTGCACAGCTGGCTCTTCAGTCTGAGTGGACATACCAGGTAGCAGGTGGGTTGGTTAAGGTGGCAGGACCTGCTCCTCCAGTTTGTCGTGGGTACTGTTATCTGTATTTAAATAGTCATTTAGAAACAAAAAAATTGATAAAATAGACCATGTTTCCTCATATTTTGTCGAACAAATGAATTGAAAAAGTGGGTTGTTCAGATTTTTTTTTTTCCCCATAGGCTCAAATATACAGTTACCTCAGGTCAGGATCATAAGAAACAACAATGAAGCCAGAAAAAAAGCAAACGAATAAAATTTTTTAAGCCTGTCATGATAAACAATGACCCTCCCGCTCTTTGCTTCTCATACTGAATTACCTTCAATGATCACGTACTGTAAAATATATTTGGTTTCTTGTATGCCTAACAAAATAAACTGGATTTTTTTCTATCTTGTATCTAGATTTTAAATAACCACACGGCTATTGTCTGTCATTTCACAGTTCCACAATCACCGTGCTAGTGACCAGCAGCTCTGTCGTCTAGGGGACAGCTGGGTGGGGAAAACTAATCCTGGGAAAAAGGAGGTGGAGTCAGGGGAAGCCATGGAGCTGCCGCTGGAGGTAGACTGGAACTTAGCTGGTAGGCCACGACCTCGTGGTGATGCACAGATTAATGGAGATGGGCTAAATTAATATGTAAGAATTAGCCAATAAGAAGCTAGAGCTAATGGGCCAAGCAGTAATGTAAACAATACAGTTTCTGTGTGATTATTTCGGTTCTGGATGGCCAGGATGAACAAGCAGCCCCCTGCAACACACACACACACACACACACACACACACACACACACACACGAGACAGAGAAATCCAGATTCTGTATCTAATGAAAAAAAAAGTCTCTTGTCTTTCTGGGTCTGGCTTATTTTGCTTAATGTAATAATCTCCAGTTCTATCTGTTTCTCTGTGAAAGTCAAAATATTTTTTTATGGCTGAGTAAAATTCCATTGTGCATCTGTTCTGCATTCTCTTTCTTCATATATTGATACCTGGGCTGGCTCCATTTTTTGACTATTATGTAGCAATAAACATGGATGTGCAAGTGTCCTCAGTATATATCCCATTGCTATAGTAGGTCATATGGTAGTTCCATTTTTAGTTTGTATGTGTGTGCATGGTGAGCGGTTTGTGTGTGTTTGGGACAAGGTATCTTATTGATCCTGAAACTCTTCGATTCAGCTAGGCTGGCTCAGCAGTGAGTGCCAAAGCTCTACCTAGCTCTGCCTCCCTAGTGCAATGGGGTAAAACCTAGTTTTAAATGTGGGTGCTGGTAGACCAAACTCCAGTCCTCACACCTACGCAGCAAACACTCGGCTGAACCATCTCCCCAGCTCCTCCCCACTGACTTCCACAGCAGCTACACTGACTCCAGTTTCTACCAGCACTCCCTGTTTCCTGACACCCTAGCCAGCTTTTGTTGCCATTTTTTTTGATAATTAATCAGATTAGGAGGGAATGTCAAGCAGTTTTAATTTGTATTTCATTGGTGACCAAAGAAGTCAGTCAATGTTTCAAATATCTGTTGGCCACTGTGTTTTCTTCTTTTGAGAATTGCCTGTTCAGCTCATTTAACTCAGATCCTTGGATCATTTGTTTTTTTTACTGTTTAAGTTTTGTAGTTCTTTATATAGTCTAAATATTAATAACTAAATGGATAGCTTACCCAGACCTCTCCCCACCTCTCTATAGCTGTATCTTTCTTCCGGTGTTTGTTTCCTTTGTTGTTTCTTCTTGGGATTATTTCCTGTGCCCTTGGAATCTCTCAGAAAGTTCTTGCCTGTGTCTGTATATATCCTGAAACACTTCCTCTACATTTTTCGCTAGCAGCTTCAAATTTCCAGGTCTCACATTAAGGACTTTTATTCAGTTTGAATTTTCATACAGGGTGAGAGATAGGGATCTAGTTTAGTTCTTCTATTATGTGGGCATTTCCCAGCATCGTTTGTTGGAAAAGAATCTTTTTTTTTTTCAATTATGTTGTTGACAGCTTTGTTGAAAGTTAGTTAGCTGTAGCTGTGTAAGTGTTATTTCTGGGTCTTTCATTCTATGACATTGATAAGCACGTCTGTGTTTATGCCCGTTTTTGTTGCTATGGGTTTCCAAAATAATTTGATATGTGGTATTGAGATACATTAAAATTTGCTCTTTCTGCTTTACATTCTTCATACTACTTCTCTCTCTTTATCCCTCCCCTCTGCTCTCACCCTTTGATCTCCGCATCTCACAGAAAAGAGTGGTGGCACAAGGCTTTAATCCCAGCAGACGGATCTCTGGGCGTTCAAGGCCAGTCTGGTCTACAGAGTGAGTTCTAGGACAGGCAGAACTGTTACACAGAGAAACCTCGTCCCCCAAAACAAAAACAACAAAAGAGTACAAGCACCTTGAAGTTCTTTTCCCACTTCCGCAGCAAATCACCTGAGGCCTGCAACTTGAAAATTTTAGTGCACATTTTGGGAGGTCTAAGAACATAATGACAGCATCTGCTGGCTCTAGCGAAGAGAAATTCTGCCTAAAAGAACACAGGGTGGAGGCATCACAACGGCACTGGGAAGGGGGACCTCTCAGGTCAGCAGTAATCTAAAGAGGGAGGAGGGGCCAGACTTGTTCTAGAATAGTCTCTCTCACAGAATCTAACTGGGTCCAAAAGGAACTACTTTAAGCCCTTCTAGTGGCCCCATAGACCAATTCCCTTGAAGTAAGCAGTGACCTCTTAAAGGTCCTGATACATTAACACTGTCACATTGGGGTTCAATCCTCTGACACATGCACTTTGGGGGACGACAGCCTTAGGTGAGCAGCTCTACTGAAGACATTCACAACAGCTCCTGGGCACTTAGGCAGTTGTGGGGAAGAACCACAGTAATAGAGAAGTCTAGTTCTTCCTTTCCATCAGACTCCCTCACTTCAGTTTCCTCAGTCTGGGCATTTTGGTCCTGATGCTGCTCAAGATTTTACCTTGGGAGAGATGGACTGACCTGAGAAGAGAGTATTTCACATATATCTCAGTGTCCTGGAAGTATGAGCAGGCTTAAAAGTGTATCCCTATGGTGCTTCTAACGCTCAGAAAGTGTGTGAGCAGTGGTCCTTCCCCCACTAACTTCCTTAGCTGCCAGTTTTATTTACATCGCATGTCTCAGCAAGCCGTCTTCACCTAGAGTCTCCTCTATCTACCACGACTGAACTTGGCTTTACTTATTTGTTTGCACAGACAAAGCAGACTCCACACATGCACAGCCTCTTCCGTTGCCTATGTCCCCACGAGAGGGACACATTTGCTGCAACTGACAAATCATTGTTATCATCCCAAGTTTGTAGTCTCCTTTGGGGTTCTCTCTCAGCACTGTGTAAGGGTTTGACTAAATCAATTCTGTTATCTCTCTACTGGCGGAGTATCATACACAGTGGTTTCAGAGCCCCAAACAAGGTTTTGTAGAGATGTAATTGGTCCTTCCCTTCAACCTATGGTGATCTGTTTTTTTCTCTGTCTTCATAGTTGTACATATTTCATAATTTTATAAAATCGAAGTCATACACTATAGTCTGATGAAGTCAGTTTCTCTCAATTAGTAATATGCATTCATGTCTTTCTCATGGATCTATAGCTTATTTAATGTTAGATAACATCCCATTATCTTCATGTCCACAGTTTAATCACTCATAAACTGACAGACATCTTGGCAGCTTCTAAATGTTGGCGATTATGAATCTGGCCATGGTGTGAAAGTTTTTTGAGGATGTGTGGTGAGTTGAATGAGAATGACCCCCAGAGGCTCATATATTCACTGCTTGGTTCCCAGTCGGTGGAACTGTCTGGGAAGGATTATGAGGTGTGGCCTTCTTGGAAGAGGTGCATCATGTGGGGCAGGCTTGGAGTTTTGAAAAGTTCTCACCATTCCTAATTCTCTCTGCTTCCTACTTGGTGATTAAGATGTAAGCTGTCAGGAACTGCTCCAGCAGCAAGCCTGCCTGCCTACCTGCTGCTGCGCTTTCTGCCTTGCTGGTCATGAACTCCAACTCTCTCCAACTGTGAGCCTCACATTAAATGCTTTCTCTTCTAAGTCACTTTGGTTATGATGTTTTGTCACAATGACCGAGAGAATAACTAAGAGGGTGTGTCTTTTAGGTGGTTCTAAATTGAGTCATATTGGCAGGGAAAAATTAACATTGTGACAATCCATGAGCGAAAAGAAATATAACCAGAAATGGTTGCTTGGAGAGTGAGAGAACACCGGCATTACACAAAGCAAATACAAACTACAAATTCAGCCTCACCTGCAGGATGGACAGCTGTGACCGCTTAGGTTCAGGCCTTTTTGTTTCTAAACTGAAAGCAGACATGCTTGTATTTAAATTTGGAAAATTTTATAATACTTATTCTTAGAAAACTCCACAGCAAGTGTCTTAACCATCATGGGTGTACCAGGTTCAGACAGCTCTGCCGAGTGTGAGAGGAGAATAAGTGAAGCCGTGTGTCAACTTTACTTTTTTTTAAAGATCTATTTATTTATTATGTATACAACATTCTGCTTTCCATGTATGCCCGCACGCCAGAGGAGGGCGCCAGATCTCAGTACAGATGGTTGTGAGCCACCATGTGGTTGCTGGGAATTGAACTCAGGACCTCTGGAAGAGCAGCTAGTGCTCTTAACCTCTGAGCCATCTCTCCAGCCCCTCAACGTTACTTTTATGGGACTTTTTATTTCTCATGTAGCACAGGCTGGCCTCGGTTTCTTTATGTAGCCCCAAATGACCTTGAACTTGTGTTCCTCCTGTCTCCACCTCCCAAGTGCTAGGATTGCAAACGTTCACGAAAGCAAAGTCATGAAATACTGGTTCTCCGACTCAGGACCCCATGTCTCTAGGGAAGCACTCTGCCAACTGAGCTACCAAACCCAGCCCTGAGTCGTTTTCTGATATAGGTTTATATATAGTCCAGGCTGGCCTGGAACTCACTATGTAGTCAAGGATAACCCTCCTTCTCCTCTTGAGTGCTGCTGTTATAGTTGTGGGCCATCACATCCAGTTTATCGAAGTTTCAAATGGTTTCAAAGTTTCATTATTCCACAAATAATGAAAGTAACTACATCAAAGAAAAATGTCCCTTTCTGGGACATCTAAAAGCTTGATCTACTATAGAAGATAACACTTGTGTTTGAACTTAATGTAGAAGATTCCTTACTTAGGAAGTATTTGGGCTTGTACTGACTGATTTTGTGTGTCAACTTGGTAGAAGCTAGAGTCATCAGAGAGGAAGGAGCTTCATGAGGAAATGCCTCCATGAGATTCAGCTGTAAGGCATTTTCTCAATTAGTGATGAGTGGGGGAGGGCCCAGTTCATGGTGGGTGGTGCCACTCCTGAACTGTGGATTTTGGTTTCTATAAGAAAGTCAGCAGAGCAAGTCAGGGAAGCAAGCCAGTAAGGCAAACCCTTCCATCAGCTCTGTATCAGCTCCTGCCTGCAGGATCCTTCCTTGTTTGAGTTTTGATCCTGGCTTTCTTCAGTGATGAACAGCACTATGGAAGTGTAAGCCAAATAAACTCTTTCCTCCCTAACTTGCTTTTTGGTCATGGTGTTTCATCACAGCGATAGGAACCCTGACTAGGAAAGGGCTCATAAGTTCGTCTTTCTGGGTCTGGGTTACTTCACTCAGGATTTTTTTTTCTAGTTCCATCCATTTCAAGATGTCTTTTTTTTCTGCTGAGTAGTACTCCATTGTGTCAATGTACTACATTTTCTTTGTCCATTCTTTGGCTGAGGGGCATCTAGATTGTTTCCAGGTTCTGGCTGTTACTAATAATGCTTCTATGAACTTAGTTGAGCAAATGTCCTTATAGTATGATTGAGCATCCTTTGGGTATATGCTAGAAATTGGTATTGCTGGATCTTGAGGTAGTTTGATTCCCCATTTTCTGAAAAGCTGCCATATTGATTTTCAAAGTGGCTGTACACGTTTGCATTCCTACCAGCAATGGAGGAGTGTTCCCCTTACTCTGCATCCTCTCCAGGATAAGCTATCATTGGTGTTTTTGATCTTAGCCATTCTGACAGGAGTAAGATGAAATCTCAGAGTTGTTTTGATTTGCATTTCTCTGATGATTAAGAATGTTGAGCATTTCCTTAAGTGTCTTTTTAAAAATATTTATTTATTTATTATGTATGCAATATTCTTTCTGCGTGTATGCCAGAAGGCCAGAAGAGGGCACCAGAGTTCATTACAGATGGTTGTAAGCCACCATGTGGTTGCTGGGAATTGAACTCAGGACCTTTGGAAGAGCAGGCAATGCTCTTAACCGCTGAGCCATCTCTCCAGCCCCTTAAGTGTCTTTTGATCATTTGAGATTCTTCTGTTGAGAATTCTCTGTTTAGATATGTACCCCATTTTTATATTGGATTATTTGGTATTTTGGTGTCTATTTTCTTGAGTACTTTATATGTTCTGGAGATCAGTCCTCTGTTTGATGTGGGACTGGTGAAGATCTTTTCCCATTCTGTAGGCTGTCATTTTGTCTTATTGACTGTGTCCTTTGCTTTACAGAAGCTTCTCAGTTTCAGGAGGTCCCATTTATTAATTGTTGCTCTCAGTGTCTGTGCTATTGGTGTTATATTTAGGAAGTGGTCTCCTGTGCCCATGCATTGAAGGCTACTTCCCACTTTCTTTTCTTTGAGGTTTAGTGTGGCTGGATTTATATTGAGGTCTTTGATCCATTTGGACTTGTGTTTTGTGCATGAGGATAGATATGAATCTATTTGTATTCTTCTACATGTTGATATACAGTTATGCCAGTACCATTTGTTGAAAATGCTTTCCTTTTTTCATTGTATAATTTTAGTTTCTTTGTCAAAAATCAGATGTTCATAGGTGTATGGATTAATATCCGGGTCTCCAATTCGATTCCATTGGTCCACCTGTTTTTATGTCGATACCAAGCTGTTTTCATTATTGTAGTTCTGTAATAGAGTTTGATGTCAGGGATGGTGACGCCTCCAGAAGTTCTGTTATTGTGCAGGATTTTTTTGGCTATCCTTGTCTTTTGTTTTGTTTTGTTTTTCCATATGAAGTTGAGTATTGTTTGCTGTGGGACAATGGTCTTATACCCTGAAAATATTTGTCACTTGTGTTGGTTTAATAAAACTCTGATTGGCCAGTAGCCAAGCAGGAAGTATAGGCAGGGTGACCAGGCAGGAAGTATAGGCAGGGAAAACAGAACAGGAGAATTCTGGGAAGAGGAAAAGCTGAGTCCACAGTCGTCACCCAGACACAGAGGAAGTAAGATGAGAATGCCTCACTTATTAAAAGAACCAAGCCACATGGCTTACACAGACAAGAATTATGGGTCACTTTAAGATGTAAGAGTTAGTAAGAAGCCTGAGTTAATAGGCCAACCAGTTTATTATGAATGTAAACCTCTGTGTATTTCTTTGGAACTGAATGGCTGCAGGACTGGACAGTACAGAAATGTCTGTCAACAATTGTTCTTTCAAGGTCTGTGAAGAATTGTGTTGGAATTTTGATGGGGATTGCATTGAATCTGTACATGACTTTTGGTAGGATTGCCATTTTTTTAAAAAAAAAATGTAGATCCTTCCTATCCAAGAGCATGGGTGATTTTTCCATTTTTGATATCTTCTTCAATTTCTTTCTTCAAAGACTTAAAGTTCTTGTCATACAAGTCTTTCACTTCTTTGGTTAGTACTATCCCAATATATGTTATTTGTGGCTATTGTGAATGGTGATGTTTCTCTGATGTTTTTCTCAGCTGCTTTATCATTCGTATATAGAAGGGCTACTGAATTTTTTGAGTTGATCTTATATCCTGCCACATTATTGAAGGTGTTTATCAGTTATAAGAGTTCCCTCGTCAAATTTTTGGGGTCACTTATGTATACTATCATATCATCTGCAAATAGCAAAAGTTTGACTTCTTCCTTTCCAATTTGTATCCTCTTGATTTCCTTTGTTGTCTAATTGCTCTAGATAGAACTTTGAGTACTATATTGAATAGATATGGAGAGAATGAACAGCCTTGTCTTGCTCTTGGTTTTAGTGGAATTGTTTTGAGTTTCTCTTCATTTAATTTGATGTTGGCTGTTGGCTTGCTGTATATTGCTTTTTATTATGTTTAGATAGTTCCTTGTATCCCTGGTCTCTCCAAGAGCTTTATCATGAAAGGGTATTGGATTTTATCAAATGCTTTTTCAGTATCTAATGAGATGATCATATGTTTTTTTTTTCTTTCAGTCATTTATATGGTGGGTTACATTGATAGTTTTTTGTATTTTGAACCATCCCTGCATCTCTGGGATGAAGCCAACTTGATCATGGTGGATGATTTTTTTTGATGTGTTCTTGGATTCAGTTTGCCAGTATTTTATAACATATTTTTTACATCAATGTTTATGAGGAATATTGGTCTATAATTCTCTTTCTTGGTAGAGTCTTTGTGTGGTTTTGGTATCAGGATAGCTGTAACCTCATAAAAAAGTTTGGCCATATTCCATCTGTTTCTATTGTATGAAACAATTTGAGAAGTATAGGTATTAGCTCTTTTTTGAAGTTCTGGTAGAATTCTGTGCTGAAACTATCTGGCTTTGGGCTTTTTTGGTTGGGAGACTGCTTTCTCTCTTTTGGTTAGTTTGGATAAGGGTTTGTCTATCTTGCTGATTTTCTCAAAGAAGCAGCTCTTTGTTTCATTGATTCTTTATATGGTATTCTTGGTTTCTATTTTATTGATTTCGGAACTCAGTTTGATTATTTCCTGTCTTCTACTCCTCCTGGGTGAGTAATTTTCTTCTAGAGATTTTATGTGTGCTGGTTAAGCCACTAGAGTCAGATTTCTCCACCTTTTTTATGTAGGCACTTAGTTCTATGTGCATTCATTTTTGTTGAATTCTAGGAAGTCTTTAATTTCTTTATTTCTTCTTTGACCCAGGGGTGATTCAATTGAGCACTGTTCAATTTCCATGAGTTTGTAGGCTTTCTGAAATTAGCTTTAAGCCACAGTGATCCAGTAAGATACAGGGGGTTATTCCAATTTTTTTTTCTTTTTCTTTTTTTTTCTTTTTTTTTGGTTTTTCAAGACAGGGTTTCTCTGCAGCTTTTTTTTTAGAGCCTGTCCTGGACCTAGCTCTTGTAGACCAGGCTGGCCTCGAACTCACAGAGATCCGCCTGCCTCTGCCTCCCAAGTGCTGGGATTAAAGGCGTGCGCCACCACCGCCCGGCTCCAATTTTTTTTGTATCTGTTGAAGTTTGTTTCGTTACAGAGTATGTGGTCAATTTATTTTAGAGAAGGTTATATGTGGTACTGAGAAGATGGTATTTTTTTTGTGCTTGGGTGAAATGTTCTATAGATGTCTGTTAAGTCCATTTGAGTCATGACATTTGTTAGGTATCTTTTTTTATTTTTTTATATTTATTTATTTATTATGTATACAGTATTCTATCTGTGTATGCCTGCAGGCCAGAAGAGGGCACCAGACCTCATTACAGATGGTTGTGAGCCACCATGTGGTTGCTGGGAATTGAACTCAGGACCTTTGGAAGAGCAGGCAATGCTCTTAACCACTGAGCCATCTCTCCAGCCCCATTTGTTAGGTATCTTATTTCTCTGTTAAGATTCAGTCTGATTGACCTGTCCATTGGTGAGAGTGGGGTGTTGAAGTCTCCTACTATTAGTGTGTGGGGTTTGATATGCAATTTAAGCTTTAGTAATGCTTCTTTTACACATTTGGGTGCTCTTGTATTTGGGGCATAGATGTTCAGGATTGAGACTTCATCTTGATGGATTTTTTCCTGTGATGAGTATAAAGTGCTCCTTTTCATTTCTTCTGATTGATTTTAGTTTTAAGTCTATTTTGTTAGATATTAGGATAGCTACACCCACTTGTTTTTTAGATCCATTATATTGGAAAATCTTTTCCCAACCCTTTACTTTGCGGTAATGTCTGTCTTTGAGGTTGTGGTATGTTTTTTTGTATAAAACAGAAGGATGGATTTTGTTTTCATATCCATTCTGTTAGCCTGTGTCTTTTTATAGGTGAATTGAGTGCATTAATATTAAGAGATATTGACTGTGATTGTTAATTCCTGTCATTTTTGGTGGTAATATTTGTGTGTTTCCCTTCTTTGAGGTTTGCTGGTGTGAGGCTATCTGTTGCCTGTGTTTTTGTGGGTGCAGTTAGCTTCCTTGGGTTGGGGTTTTCCTTCTAGTACTTTCTGTAAGGCTGGGTTTATGAATAAGTATTTTCTAAATCTGTTTTTGTCATGGAATATCTTGTTTTCTCCATAGATGGTGATTGAAAGCTTTGCTGGGTATAGTAGTCTGGGCTTGCATCTGTGGTCTCTTAGTGTCTGCAGCACCTCTATCCAGGACTTTCTGACTTTCATGGTTTCCACTGAGAATTTGGGTATAATTCTTTTTTTAATTTTTTTAAAACCTTATTGATTGATTGATTTATTATGTATACAATATTCTGTCTGTGTGTATGCCCGCAGACCAGAAGAGGGCACCAGACCCCATTACAGATGGTTGTGAGCCACCATGTGGTTGCTGGGAATTGAACTCAGGACCTTTGGAAGAGCAGGCAATGCTCTTAACCTCTGAGCCATCTCTCCAGCCCCATGGGTATAATTCTAATAGGTGTGCCTTTATATGTTACTTGGCCATAATTCTAATAGGTGTGCCTTTATATGTTACTTGGCCTTTTTCCTTTGCAGCTCTTCATATTCTTTTTTTTTTTTTTTTTTTTTTTTTTTTTTTTTTTTTTTTTTTTTTTTTGAGCCTGGCCTGGAACTAGCTCTTGTAGTTGTATTCTTTATTTTGTATGTTTAGTGTTTTATTATATGGTGAGGGGACTTTTTTGGTACAGTCTATTTGGTGTTTTGTAAGCTTCTTGTACCTTCATAGGCATGTCCTTTTTTAGATTGGGAAAGTTTTCTTCTATGGTTTTGTTGAATACATTTTCTGTGCCTTTGAGCTGGAGTTCTTCTTTCTTTATCCCTATTATTCTTAGGTTCGGTCTTCTCATGGTATATCCTATTTCCTGATATTTTGTGTTAAGGATTTGTTGTATTTAATATTTACTTTGACCAACGAATCTCTTTATTCTATTGTATCTTCAATGCCTTTTATTTTTTCTTCCATCTCTTGTATTCTATTGATTATGCTTGCATCTGTAGTTTTTTTGTTTACCCATATTTTTCATTTCCAGAATTCCCTTGGTTGTGTTTTCTTTATTGCCTCTATTTCAGCTTTCAAGTCTTGAACTGTTTGAACTGTTTCCTTCACCTGTTTGACTGCTTTTTCTTGGTTTTCTTTAAGAGATTTACAATTTTTTTTATTTTCCTCCATTTTTTTTTATATTTAAAAATTTCCATCTCCTTCCCTCCTCCTCCCCCTCCCTCCGCTCCTCCTCCCCCTTCCCGCCCCTCCTTCTCCCCCTTCCCTCCCCTCCCCTCTACCCATACCTCCCCTCCCTCCCTCTCAAGGCCAAGGAGCCATCAGGGTTCCCCACTCTATGCTAAGTCCAAGGTCCTCCCAACTCCCCCCAGGTCCAGGAAGGTGATCGACCAAGCTGAGAAGGCTCCCACAGAGCCCGTCCATGCAGAAGAATCAGAGCCTAGCGCCAATGTCCTTTGCTTCTCAGTCAGCCCCCGCTGTTGGCCACATTCAGAGAGACGGGTTTGGTCGCATGATCCATCAGTCCCATTCCAACTGGAGTTGGTGATCTCCCATTAGTTCTGTCCCGCCGTCTCCATGAGTGAACGCACCCCTCACGTTCCTGACTTTCTCCCTCATGTTCTCGCTCCTTCTGCTCCTCATCAGGACCTTGGGAGCTCAGTCCAGTGCTCCAGTGTGGGGCTCAGTCACCTTCCCCATCTGTCGCCAGCTGGAGGTTCCCTCACGGTCCTGACTTTCTTTCTCATGTTCTCCCTCCTTCTGCTCCTCATCAGGACCTTGGGAGCTCAGTCCGGTGCTCCAATGTGGGGCTCTGTCATTTTCTTCATCTATCGTCAGGTGGAGGTTCTATGGTGATATGCAAGAAATTCATCAGTATGGTTATAGGAACTGGCCTTTTCAGGCTCCCTCTCCTCAGCTGCCCAAGGAACTAACTGGGGGCGTCTCCCTGGAAACCTGGGAACCCCTCTAGGGTCAAGTCTCTTGACAACCCTCAGGTAGCTCCTTAAATTAAGATATATGCTTCCCTGCTCCCATATCCACCCTTCCTATATCCCGAGCATCCCATTCCTCCGAGCTCCCCCCATTCTCCCCTTCACATTTTTGTTTATTTATTTATTATTTATTTATTATGTATACAATATTATGTCTGTGTGTATGTCTGCAGCCCAGAGCAGGGCACCAGATCTTATTACAGATGGTTATGAGCCACCATGTGGTTGCTGGGAATTGAACTCAGGACCTTTGGAAGAGCAGGCAATGCTCTTAACTGCTGAGCCATCTCTCCAGCCCCCTTTCCTCCATTTTTTTAAGGGAACATCTCTTTTCCTCTTTAAGGGTCTCTATCATCTTCAGATAGTTATATTTTAAGTTGTTTTCTTCCTCCTCCTCCTCCTCCTCCTCCTCCTCCTCCTTCTTTTTTTCTTTTTCTTTTTCTTCTTCGTTAGGATCATCAGGTCTTCCTGTTGTATGACCACTAGGTTCTGGTGCTACCTTATTGTGTTTTAGATTGTTGAATGAATTCTTGCATTGGCACCTACCCATCTCTTTCCCCAATTGGTGCTGGCAGTGTCTTTGCTTCTTGGTCCCATCCTTGCAGTCAGTGTTTGTGTCTCAGGATCCTATCTTGGACAGATTGTTGTAGTTTCTGTCTGTGTCTTAGTGAGCTGCTCTTGGTCCACTCTGTGCAGTTGCTGTCTGTGTGTCAGAGATTCTGTGAGGTCACTGGGGATGGGTGGGTTTGGAGGCGGAGTGGACTTGTAGTTTACAGGGTCCAATCGATGAGGGGGTGTGTTGAAGCAGCCTTTCTGCTTGTAGGCTTGCCTGCTGGCCATCTAGTAAAGCTGAGGCAGGAGAGGGAGGGGCCTGGGATTTTGTCCTGGTACCAGTGGCCTAGATATTGGGGTGTTCAGCTAGTCACTCACCTTTTCGTCTGCTCTGCGCTATCACAGACTGTGTGTTAGAGATCCCAGTATTTTTAAAGAAAACATAAGAAAAATTAACACCAGCACTCAATAAAAATTCTTAGGATAATTACGGGGTCCTCTGAAGAGTAGTTGGATTTTAATCCTAGGTAGCTGCCTTTGAACTGTGTGACTGTGGGAATATTATTTACTTATTTATTTATTTTTGTTTTTTTTTCTTTTTCTTTTTTTTTGGGGGGTTTTTCGAGACAGGGTTTCCCTGTAGTTTCTAGAGCCTGTCCTGGAACTAGCTCTTGTAGACCAGGCTGGCCTCGAACTCACAGAGATCCGCCTGCCTCTGCCTCCCGAGTGCTGGGATTAAAGGCGTGCGCCACCACCGCCCGGTGGGAATATTATTTAATCTGTGACTCTTGCTGAATTGAGACATACAGAACTGTACCATTCAGTCTCACAGGCTTTATGCACATCTGTGTGATAATGAGTCCACGTACATGCTCATGTAGAGCTGCAGATAGATAAAGCATGTCTCTGTAGAGTGTTTAACAGTTCTGAAGCACCGTGGAGTTTCCACTCCTCAGTGAGCAAATGGTTCTTGGCACTGGGTGTTGTTTCTGCACCTTTCCTCTGTTAGTGCTGAGGATTTATTACCACGTTAATTCTTTCACATATTTTCTGCTAAAGTATCAAAAAATAGTACTGAAAAATGTGAAAGCATTCAAGTTCCTTTTTTTCTGGTAAATGTATGAGTAGATATATTTATCCTGAGCTGAACATTGCACAATGTATACATGTACCAAAACACCCATGGAATCTCAGAAATTAGGTTTCAGTTAAAGACTACGTATAATGTGGAATCTGGGGGTGTGGCTTAGTGGTAAAATGCTTGCTTGCTGGGCAAGCATGAGGATCCAAGTTCAGATCCTCAGTTCATATAAAACCAGGAATAGTGCCATTCATGTGTAACCTGTGGGTGGAGTTCAGAGGGTAGAGACAGATGGATTCTGGAGTATGCTGCCTAGTCAGTCTTGCCAAAATGATGAACTCCAGGTTCAGGGTGAGGGGGGGGGGGACCCTGTCTCTAAAGTATGGCGGGGAATGATTAAGACTCCTAATTTCAACCTTTCACTTCCACATGCAGACTCATGGGCACATGCATTCACCCATATGTACTTACAAACACATATACACCAGCACACACACATGCACACACGCACTAGTGGGCGTGCACACATACACACAGAGCATCCAGATAAAGAAATTTCCACTTTGAAAGCAAAATCATCAAAATCAAAGGCATTTTTGGCAATCAAGAACCAGCCAAATTCCTGACTGCGTGAGTAAAAAGGAGAAAATGTGTACGTTGTGCTCAAATGTGTGGAACACACGTGTGCACATGTGTGAGCATGCAGAGGAGACTTGAGGCTGGTGTTGGGAAGCCTTTCTTGATTTTTGTCCATCTCGTTTACCTTATTGAACCCAGCCCTGACCAGATGGTAGGAACAGTCTAGCTAGCCAGACTGCTCTGTGAATCCTGTCTCTGCCGTTTGAGTGCTGGAATTACAGGCTGCTGTCATGCCTACTTGGCATTTGCCTGGGCTCTGAGCATCAGAACTTCAGTCTTTCTGCTTGTACAACAAATGATTTTCCTGTTGAGCCATCTCCTCAACCCCGGAACAACTTATTTAACCAATACTATGTGGTTGAGTATTTTAACAAATGTATACCGCATCATTAAGTTTCCTGTAGCTATTTTTTTTCCAAGGGGAAGAAAATGCCAGAAAATAAAAGGCATTTCTTCCAAGATTCTTCCATTTGTGCCTTTAGAATGGTGATATTTTTGAGTTATGTAATATAAGATAAATATTAAAAGCTGAGGATTTAAAAGAGGACAGTAAACAAAAAATTGAGAAATTGGAATGAAATTATTTAACTTGAAGGGAAAGCTTGAAAATGGCTGTCTCTGAGCCTCTGCATCTTCTCCTGTCACACTCCCAGTCTGTCCTGTTGGAGGTGTGACCGTAAGCATCTTCTCTTCCCTTCTTGTCTCAATGCTCCCAAAGGAAAATTGATCTTTTCCAGTGCTGGTAATTAATTCCAGGACTTTGCCAAGTGCTCTACCATAGAGCTAGATCCCCAGCCTAGGAAAATCTTGTGTGTGCTATTTGAATAGGTGTGTGTGTGTGTGTGTGTGTGTGTGTGTGTGTGTGTGTGTGCGTGTGTGTGTGTTTTAACTGGAATGTGTGGCATCTGAAAGGAAGAGAGAGCAGAAGTGGTGTCTATGGTCATTGTTTCATATGTATGAACTTCTGAAAGAACGGGCAGGTGCGTGACTGCAGACTTCTCTTGTGTGCTACCGTTTCCTATTCCCGTGAAGAGGAATTTAAGGGCTCTCCTCCCCTGTGCTCCATTAGTAAATCAGATCCTTGTGTATAATGTTACCGAAAAGTAAACACAATTGTGTTGCAATTACAACCCACTTGCTAACTTGTACTGCATGGAAAATGTTAGCCCAGGGCTTCTGTGTTTACACAGGTATGTGTGCTTCCTGGAGCAGTCAAGTTGGCAGTGTTTCCTTTGAGTGTGATGATCTGATATCTTGAGGAGCAGCTGAGGGGCGAGTTCTCAGTTCCACAAAGTAAATACAGCTTTAAGAATCTCTACAGTGAAGCAAAGAGCACCAGTATCAATAATGCACCGGATACACATGTTCAAATTACACTGTCTGCAACTGAGGTCTGTTGTAAACGTCAGGCTTCTCTAATGGTGTAACATCCTTTTTCCCTTGAGGCAGGATCTCTCAAGTAATCTAGACTGGTCTTAAACTCTTTATGTAGCTTAGTGACCTCAAACTTGCCACGCTCCTGTCTCTGACTCCTAATGACTGGGATTCCTGGCGTGCAAAAGATAATTTTAGCTTCTTGAGCAGTGACAGAATTGCAAACACTCAGGTTGCTCAGATCATAACTTTCCATGGCTGATGATGAAACATCTCAGTTCCCTTACACCTTGCTCAGCTCAGTCTGAGTCCAGGGGTCAGTGGTGATAACGCAACATCTTTACTTAGATGTTTTTCTCTTTCCCTTCCTATTTTTCCTTTTATTACCTCCCTCTTTCCTTCATTCCTAAAGCAGACGACAGAATAAAGGGACGACAGAATAAAGGGTCTTTTTGAACTTTGCAATCAATAACCAAAAGCTTATCTTCTTATATATTACCCTAAAAAGAAAGTTTGTACCATTATTTTAGTAATCAAGTAAATTGGAGCCATGGTGTTCTCTCTCTCTCTCTCTCTCTCTCTCTCTCTCTCTCTCTCTCTCTCTCTCTCACACACACACACACACACACACACACACACACCACACACACACACAACTTTAAAATATTCCACCACTGATGTAGATAAGGTCAGATTATAGTTTGATACCATAAATCACTTAAGAGTGATTAATAGGCAATGTTGCACACCTTTAAGACCAGCACTCGAGAGGCAGAGGCAGGTGAGTTCAAGCCCAGTTTGGTCTACATAGTGAGTTCCAGGACAGCTAGAGCTACACAGAGAAACTCTGCCTCAAAACAAAACAAAAGGGTTTAATATAGTGTCTGACAATAACACTTGATTCAATTTTAAATTTTGGATTTTGTTTTTCAAGACAGGGTTTATCTGTGTATATTCCTGGCTGTCTTGGAACTTGCTCTTTAGACCAGGCTGGACTCAGACTCACAGAGATCCACCTGCCTCTGCCTCCTAAGTGCTGGGACTAAAGCCATGCACCATTACTTCTCGGCAAGTTTTAGGTTCTTTAAGGAAAATGATACGTTGGTAAATTCTCACTAAGGGGTTAGGGGTGGACTGGGATGGGGGTCTAGCTCAGTGGCAGGACATGTGTTGAACATGCATGAAGCTTTGGGTTTGGTTTCTAGGACCCAACAGCAGCAACAGGAAGCCGATGAGTACAGTCATTACAGACAATTTGTTTGGTTTCCAAAAGGAAAGGAAAGAATCAAAATGATTTAAAAAGCAGTTATGTTGGGACCAATTGGAGTCCTGGCCTTCAGCTGCTCTTCCCTGTCTAGAGCCTTCTAATTGAAGTTACTAGAAGCTTGCCTAGCCTAGAGGATCAGAGGATGGGATTTTCACCTGTTGGTCATTGACTACAGGGTATTTAAGCCTTCATGGTGCTATTAAAGAGGGGCTTTGGTACCAGTGATTGGAGGTCCGTGTGTTGGTCTGTCTCTGCGTGTTTCCTCAACCTCCAGCCCCTTCTAGCGCATAGAGCGCAGACGGGGGGTGGGGGGGAGTGCGTGGCACAATTAAAATGATTAAAAGCTTCAGCACAACTTAGATGTGTATATTGCACTTTAAGAACCTGTTAAGAGTCCTGAAAATCCTGAATAAGCTATTAAGTGGAGCTAACTGCGTCCTGAGCCCACAGCACCACCTTCAGGGAAGAGGTGTGCTCTTTGAATTCATTGCAAATGCATCCTCATTGGCTTAAGTTCTGAAGAGCAGGGAGAACGATAACCACGCATTTGTTTTCTTTGCCATGGCAATGTCTGCTGTCTCTTAGCCTGGCTGTATTTGTTGCAGAAGACCAGCCTCTGAGCCTTGAGTTTTAAAACAGCGATATTGAAAAGGCAAATCTGACTGCAGATGAAATGCATGCAATCCCTAGTTTGATCTGGAGCACCGCACTCAGGAAATCATATGCAGATAGTGGATGTCTGTATCTCCAAGCCGTTTGACAGCCTCCCTCCATTGTTCATTTTAACCAGGCTCCTTACGGACCTTTCCTATTGTTTCAGACCAATAACATAATTCAGAAGTTACTTCTTTCAGTGTCGGAACCCAAGGACGAGCAATGGAGGAACAAGGATGGGCTAGATTCAATAACCAGGGGAGGAGAAGGGAAGGAGCCACCAGTACTGGAAGGGGCTGCATAGGCCTGTGGTGCCCTGGCCTCTACCTAGATGCTTCTGATTGCTTGACACGCAGATGGCACGATCCGAGATGAGCTTCAGGTATAGAGGGGATGGGAGCCTGAAATATCTCAATAGTTTTCTAGTTATCACAAGTAGAATGCTATATTAGGATGGACATATAGACTTAATTTCTCCTATTTTTAGTTTTCTTGTTACAAAGTTTGAAACTCTATTTATGTCCCTCACATTTTCCTTGTCTTCTAACCACCATATTTCATATTAAAAGGATAAAAAGACCAGTCTGTAATCCTTGAAAATGTCTTGATTTTCCACATAAGGTGATGCAGAATTTAAAATAAAAATCAAGGAGAAATGTTTTCTCAAGTATGACCTACTTCAAAATAATAAGAAAAATATAAGTGAAATATTTTTCATCAGAAATTATAGAGTATTATAGGTCAATTTTATTCTTTTTAGAAAATATTTTATTGTGTATGTATAACATGTGTATATGCACACATATGCATGATGTGTATGTGATGTGCATATGTGTATGACGTGTGTGTATGATATGTATGTATGATGTGCATGTATGTGTGGGTGCTGGAACACACCACATGGGGGTCAGGAGTTGGTATTTTCCTCCCACTGTGGCTTCTGGAAGCCAGACTCTGGTGGCTAGTCCTGCATGGCCAAGTGCTTATACCCTCTGAGCCATCTCACCAGGCAGTTTTGTTCTCTGACAATAATAATAATGTTAATTATAATAAGAGATACAAATGAATAAAAATAATTGTAATAAATACTTTAGCCTTTGACTAATTTCATCTTTTTGTTCTTGTTTTTGAGACAGGATTTTTCTGTGTAACAACTCAGTTGACCAGGCTGGCCTCGAACTCACAGATTTGCCTGCTTCTGCCTCCCGAGTGCTGGGATCAGAGGTGTGTGACACCACTGCCTGGTGTAGTACTTAATTTTTAAAACTTTTAAGAAGTAAAAATCATGGGGGCTGGAGAGATGGTTCAGGGGTTAAGAGTCCTGGCTGCTCTTCCAGAGGACCCAGGATTCAATTCCTAGCACCCACATGGCAGTTCACAACTGTCTGTAACTCCAGTTCCAAGGGACCTGACACCCGTGGCAAAACACTAATGTGCATTAAAAATTTTTTTTAAAAAAAGTGCTCCAGCACAAGGAATCAAGCAAGCGCGCATGCATGCATTTGTTTCTCCCTGCTCTTGATAGCGGGTGTGATGTCACTGGCGTTTGAAGGACCTGCTTTGACTTGCCACAATGATGGTCTGTGACCTGGAATTATAAGCCAAATCAAACCACTTTCCTTCTAAATCGCTTTTACTCAGGACATTTTATCACAGTAATAGAAAAGAGACTACGTTAAGCAATGAACGAAACATATGTGACAATCTCTGGAATGTGTTTCAATTTAGCTGGACACATTTGCAACTTGACACATTTTCAACTTGAAGCGAAATCACAACATGGGGAAAGGCGGGTCCCTGTCCGGGACAGTGCTGGAAGCTGACAGCTCACTGCAGTCTGCAAATGGTGGGTTTACAGAAGGGGGCGCGTGAGAACCACAACCATGCACCAGCTAAGCTCCGGGAGCCACGTGGAAGAAAGGAAGGAGGGAGGGGAGATCAAGATCATGATGGAGAAATCTACAGATACAGTTGAACCAACCTCGTGGAAACTCAAGAACTCTAGACCGACAGCTGTGGAGTCTCCATGGCACTGAGCTAGGCTCTACGTATGTGGGAGACGTTGGTGAAGCGTGGACTATCTGAAGTGTCCCTGGCAGTAGGACCAGGATCTACCCCTGGTGCATAAATTAGCTTATTGGAGCCCATTCCCTATGGTGGGATGCCATGCTCAGCCTTAATGCAGGGGGGAGGGGCTTGGTCCTGCCCCAACTTAATGTGCCAGACTTTGCTGATTTCCCATGGGAGCCCTTACTGCTTGGGAGGAGTGGATGGGAGGTGGCCTGGGGAGGGGAGGCGAGGGGGTGGGCAGGAGGAGGGGTGGGAGGGAGAACTATGGTTGGAATGTAAAATGAAATTAAAAAAAATAAATTTAAAAAATGGGCACACATACCCAGGGCCACTTAAAAGACTCTAGCTCTGGCCTGCTGCGCCCGGTTGCTTTTAGATGCACCCAAAAGGGCGAGCATGGCGCCTGATGGCAAACAACAAACTGAAACAAAACATAGATGGCGCTTGAAATTCTAACATGTTGGCGGGATGATATGGCTGAAACTATTTTTTAAATATTTATTCATATATGTATATATACACATATACATATACATACACACACACATATATATATATATATTTATATATATAAATATTCTGTGTTCATGTATGCTGCAGAAGAGGGCACCAGACCTCATTACAGATGGTTGTGAGTCACCATGTGGTTGCTGGGAATTGAACTCAGGACCTCTGGAAAAGCAGGCTATGCTCTTAACCGCTGAGCCATCTCTCCAACCCCCGAAACTATTTTTTAAAATGAGACTTTAGGGAACAGCTAAAGCCATTTTTTTTTCTCTGCAGCTTTAAAGCCTGTCCTGGAGCTAGCTCTTGTAGACCAAGCTGGTCTCAAACTCACAGAGATCCGCCTGCCTCTGCCTCCCAAGTGCCGGGATTAAAGGCGTGCGCCACCACCGCCCGGCTGCTAAAGCCATTCTTAAAAAGCTCCTTTAGTTGCATAAGAGGAGACTGACAATATTGTGGGTTTGCTGAGTTAAGTTTTCTCCCTTATTTGGGCCTTGTTGGGCCCAAAGGACAGGATCATAAAGAAAACTGTGTCTTTGACCCACAGAGGGAGCTCAGCTCAGCCAAGGCTCTCTGTACACAGCTCTGTGTGCATCCTGAGACTTCCTGGTATAGTTATGGGAACAGAGGCCTACACATAGGCAGTCTGGTCGGACTAGGCTGTGGACTGTGACAGAACAGAAGCAGAAAGCACATCAGCACTGTCTACTCAATCTTGTAAGTGGACTTGTGAGAGGAGCAGTAAAGCTGCCAATCAATGGCAGAGCAGTAACTAGACCTGCAAAGTCAATGGCAGAGCAGGAGGAACTAGACCTGCAAAGTCAATGGCCGAGGAGTGTCTGGCCTGTTCCTTTCCTCATGGAGTCATTTTATTTCTCCAGAACTAGTCTAAACTCGTAGAAGCTTTGAGGCACCGACAACAGCCAAGCTTGGGTCTGGTGGACAAACCAGAACCTATTTGCAATGGGAGATTTGTCACTATCCATTGTTGGGCCCCTTGCTTTTCCTGGCAAATCTTAAGACTGCTTGCTTGGGGAGCAGAGACCTGGGACGTATTTAAATGTATGCGGGCTCCCCAGTGACATCACCATCGCTGTCCTCGCATAGCCAGACGAAGTCTGCTGACTTAGATTTCTGCTTAAAGAATTGAGCTGGGAGTTTAAAATTCACTCTGATGGTATATTGTCTACCTACCACGTGTTACATCTTCTGTACTTTGGTGCTGAATATAAGGATGGTAAATTTTGCACAGGTGCGTTAGAAACTCAAATTACTTAAGCCAGGCTGTGATGGTGTGCACCTTTAATCTCAGCACTCAGGAGGCAGAGGCAGGTGAATCTCTTGAGTTCAAGGCCAGCCTGGTCTACAGAGCAAGTTCTAGGGTGGTCAGAGATATGTAGGGAAATCTTGTCTCACAAAAAAGACATATTACTAAAACATTCTTTTAAAATTAGATCTCTAAGTATTGTCACTTCATCTTCCCCCCCCCCAAATTCATACCTTTAGGGGCTTTATAGTTTCTGTTTTAAAAAATATTGTGGGGAGGTATGTGTGTGCCTTTTTATTGTGGGGAGGGGTGTGTGTGTGTGTGTGTGTGTGTGTGTCTGTGTCTGTGTGCTGTGTCAGAGAGGCTGTGTCTTGGATTCCTAGATTTGAGCATACAGGAGAGTTTGACTTACCCTGCCATAAAGTGATAAAGTGATATTTGGTGACATCAGAACAGGGCACATGAAGGAGGGATAGACAGAAGCCATGGGCACAATATGAGGAGGAAAGATCATTCCTTCTGTTTCGGCTTCTGTTGTGTTTGAAGTACTGATAGAAAATGAAATTTTTTGTTTTAGACAGGGTCTTTCTATGTGCCCCTAGCTGATCTGGAGCTCACTATATAGACCAGGCTGACCTCAGATTTACAGAGATCTGCCTGTCTTTGCTCCCCTAAATAAGGTAAAATAGGTTTTCAAATCTAGAGCATTCTGGAGCCAGCTTTTCTTCGGGGAGTGGGGAGAAATCAACAACATAAACCAGATTTTATCTATTATAGTAATACAGTGTTGTACTCGGTTTGATATTTGCCTCACATCATCTTGAAACTGTGTGTGTGGGGCTATGGGATCTGGGTCTTTATTCATGAATCACTCAGAGAAAAATAGGCATAAGGAAAAACAGAGGAAGAGTGATCTGATTTGTATTTTATGAGCTAGACAAACCAGGGAGCTTAGGAGATAAAATGCTGACCATGCAATCTTGAAGGATGTGGGTCCCGTTTCCAGCACCCACGTAAAAAGCAGGGATCTGCTGTTTTGTAACTCCAGCCCTGGGGAGGCCAGGCAAGGAGCATTCTCAGGGCTCACTGGCCAACCAGCCAGAGAATTCAAGAGACCACGTGCTCCCAAACAAGGTGGACAGTTCCTGAGAAATGCCATTGATTGACTACACACACACACACACACACACACACACACACACACACACACACACCACCACCACACCACACCACCACCACCACCACCACCACCACCACCACCACCACCACCACACTCCCTCCCCAAGCCAAGAACATTTACACCCACACACACCCCACATACTGAAAAATTACTGGCAAAAGCTGAGTGAACTTGACCCTTCGTCCTCTTTAGTTAGGTTATAAGAGGAGAAAATGTAAACGACAGGACCTGTCCCTAGATCTCAGGCAGTGACAGAAAAATACACCTGGGAGGGGGAAATTGTCATATACTGCAGTGGCAAGCTGTATTACAGAACATAATCTCTGCAGGAAGCTTCGCAGGTTAAAATTTGAAGCTCAGCTGGTGGTTGCTGGAGCATTCTGAGCTATGTACTTCTGGGGCGCACTGGTCTCAGACCGGACTTGATTTCCTTCTTCTTCCCCTGCCCGGCAGTGTGGCTAGCCTCAGCCCTGCCTAGCCAGCCTTCCCTCTCATTCCCAGCCACCCGAGTGACTCTTCCCGGATCCAACCCCCCCACCTCCAGCTCAGCTCAACTAATCCTGCCGGAGGGGCACGTGCCAACAGATCGTTAAAAGCGAGCCCCAACGGTCCTTTTTGTCCAGTACGCGCGGGCCGGGCTGGCGGGAGCTGGGGGCGGGAGCGGCCGCTTTTCGAGCGGGAGACGAGCCCGCGAGCGCGGGCGCGGGACCAGCTCGGCGGGAGGAACTGCGGTCGGAGTTGGTGGCGGTTGGACTTAGGGATGGGGAAACTCTCTGGTTTGCATTTCTGGGAAAGTGGTTAAACACAGTAGAAAAAGCAAAACTGACAATACAATGATATCTTATTTGATGTAGGGAGATGTATGGGCCCCAGGCACCCTTGCGCTCTCGTGAGTGGAGAAAATGTTTTGGGGGAAAAGTTTGGCCAAACTTTATAGGAAGGAAGAGGTTGGGAGCCGAGGAAGGGATTTACAGACATTTACGTTATGGGAAACCAAAATGTAATTATGTGGTTGAGAAAAGATGAGCATTTGGGAAGCTCGGCTATCCTCTGTCTGCCACTTGGTAGGGAACTCTCAGACTCAGCAACCGCAGATCTGAGAAATAAGCAAAACGTTGATATTTATGTTGAAAGTGGCTGATCAAAACTGTAATCCCAAGCAGCTCTGGGAGGCTGAGACAGGAGGATTGCGGAGTGTTAGAGGCCAGCATGCACTGTAATACCAGGACCCTGTCTCCACAAAGTCACGTTTCTTCACGGATCTCTCCTGTCAACTTACTCAAAATCCTTTGAACTGGCCTCTTATAGCTTTTCCTCACACATCCTAAAATTCTCACTCAGGGAAAATACAGGCACACAAATGTTTGAATCAGATATTGTTCTTAAAAAACGTATTTCATGCAAATTACGACAAAACGTTTGCACATCTCTCTAAAGAGATGAGAGAGGGTTTTTAAAAAAACCAGAATGACCACATGATTAAGCAATGTTTAGAAAATGAAGTTTAGAAGCTGGGTGTGGGGTGCAGCTCTTTAATCCTAGCACTCTAGAGGCGGAGGCTGTACTGGCCAGTTATTTGGTAGACGTTCAATGTGGGTTTGTCTGTCCTCATCATTAAATTGAGATTTTGCCTTTTGAGCAGGAACACTTCAGAACGGAGGTTATGCCCCAACCGTTACATCATACCAGCAGATCTTCTTAAAGTGATTTTAGATTGTGTGACTCAAGTGTTGTCTGACAGATTTATTCAGTCAGAAATCGCGTTTTTCTTTTTGGATTTAATTGTTGAGGGCACATATCTTCATATACAGAATAAATTGAGCACACTGGACCTCTGAGAGTAATAGTCATTAATGTGGTAGCTGCTAAATGATAAACTATTTCCATCTTTCTGATGTTAAATTTTAGTCTGAATATTCAGTTGTACAACTTGAGGGGGGGCAGTGGTACTGGGGATTGAACCTTAAGGGTCTCCTGCAGGCTGGGTTAATACTCTACCATTAGGCTATAATCCCCAGCCCCTTGAATGCACAATAACTTTTTAAAGAGAGACCCTTGGATATTTCCCTGCTTCACAGAAGAAAGAAAGGCATTTGGGGGCTGTGTAACTGGCATGAGAGTCTAAATGCACTTTTAGACTGTGACAGAAAGCCGCACTGTAAGCAAATAATTCACTGTTAGTCCTTATTAGACACTGGATTCTAAAAACAACAACAAAAAACCAAAACCCCCCCAAAAACCAATTTACATGGATCTATGGGCTCCTTGTGTTTAAAATGTCTCCCTTGTTCCTACAAAATGGGCAAATGTAAAGTAATATTAGAACAGAATAGATAAAAGCAACTTCACTTTTTCAATATATTGCTAGTTTTGGCTGACATTTTCAAAACTGATCATTTATATTAACAATACACCTACTCATACAACGATGGTTTCCTTTTAGTCTCAGTGTGTGCTTTTCGGAAAGGATTTACTGGCATTTGAATACACTGCGAGAAAAGTAGAATTCTTGTGGGCAAGAGATATTTTAATGCAAACTTTTGGGTAAATCTCATTTGAAGGTTAGGTTACCTGCACACATTTACCACCTTTGTCCTCGAACACGTGGAACTGGCTTGCCGCGAAGCCAGTATTTCTTGTTTCAAAAGCATTCGAGTGAATTTTCAAAAGTACTAGAGTGGATTTAGTGTGTTTTTGTTTAAATCATCGACACGTTTGAACATCTGTCTGATGCCTATGAATCTCCTATTCCCAAAATGCACAAACCAACATATCAGAGTAAAATGCGATCTGATGTGAATTTGGTTTGAGGGTATGAGAGGCGAGAAGCTGGCTGCTAGACCTCACAGGTTTCTCAGATAGTTTAGCCTCCTGCCGTGTGGCACAGCTTGCTTCTTGGGCAGCCCATCTGGCTCCTGTCAGTTCTCTCCAGGGCCCTCCAGCAGGTTCACCATCAGTTCAGTCCCGGGCCTGAACAGCTTATCTTGCTGGTTCTTCATTATGAGGCCCTTGGCTCTTTCCTCTCTTACAAGCCTTCTGTACAGGAAGTAACTCAGATCTAGCGAAAGAACTTGGCCAGTTCCCATAGGGGACAGTGCAGATGATTTATTGGATGGATATGTCAATGTTTCCCCTTCTCAGCAGCCTAGACACCCCTGTACATGTTCTTGAGCTTGAAGATAGAGGAGCTGATGTGCTCATTGGGAAACACGTTTACGTTCAGTAATTTTCACAAACGATCATCACCAGCAGTGAACAGAGGAAGGCTGAGAAAATTACGGGTGGGATTGGAGAAGGGGAGAAAAGAGCGGAGAAGGGATTAGAGTCCGTTAGAACCAAACGTTTTTGTTTCTGAAAACGGATCGGAGGTGAACTCCAAAAACCCCGCTTTTCTACCCGCCGACTCTGTGCCTCCTGCGGTGGAGACGCGCTCTGCAGAGCCGGCAGAGGCTCAGGCCCGCCACTGATCGCGGCAAAGCTTGGCGCTGCGACGCGCGCCTCTCGGGCGGCTCAGTGCTGGCCCGCCGGTAGGAGGGAACACCCCACTTCCCACGCGGGGAAACACTCCTAGGCTTGACGTCGTCGAAGCGCTGACCTATGGAGGGGTGGAGGTGGGGGTTCCCGCTTTGGTTGCCGCCCCGCGGGCTTTTTAAAGGGTACCCTGGGGAATACGCTCCAGGAGAGGTGGGAGGAGTGGGGGGTGGGGATGCAGACATAGGAGGGAAAGTATCCTGGACTTGGGGGTGAAGAAGGGGTGGGGTGAGGCTCAAGCGATTTGGGAAGCCGAGCTGAGCCTTAGCCCTAGAAGGAAGAAGCCAGACTCCAGAACAGCGCACTCACCTGGAGATGGAGTGGAAACGACCGCACACTGCTGGCAGGAGGATCAGGACCGAGGAGGGGGATGATGTGGGTGAGTACCATCCTTTTCTTTCATGACCCAAGAAAACCTCCGAAGGGGCTTCTTGAGGAAGGTAACAGTGTGTAATACACGCTTAGGACCAAGAAATGCCATGAAATTCTACAGCCTAGTTTACATTTTGAGCTGTGTGAAATTTATGCTCTGGAGGTGACCGGCTGCTTTAGAGAGAGAGGGAGTGAATGTGGCCTGGCAAGTTCAGGATCCAGAAAAATCCCACCCCCACCCCTTATGAGTTTCTTAAAGAGTTTTCTCCCTTCGTGTTAATCTGTTTTCAAAGGAAAATTTATGCGGGTGCTCGCCAAAGACATGAAGCAGCAGCGAAGTCAAAATTGCCCCAAGGTGAGTGTTAAGGACTTGCCTTCTGTCTTCCTTCTCATCTTGAGCAAACGAATTCTTGCTAAAGAAGGCATTTGCGGGAAGGCATTTTCTGATGTGGTCAGAAAACAGGAGAATCAAAAATTTAACTACAGAATCGATTTAAGATGTATTAAAAAACAGATCCTCACAACTGATGATAGCCATGTATCAGATTGGCGGCCGCTTCCTGGTTTCTGTCTCCACAGAGGATGAAGCACGGTGCGTCAGGCAGGCAGTGCACTGCTAGCTGGCTGTTAGACTTTCCTCCCAACAGTTGCTAGCTGCACTACCCCCCTGCTACACCCAGAAGCAAGCACAGACGTGGAAATGGTGCCATCTGGTGGGTAAGACGGTGTATTCACGACAGTCACTAAACGTTGGATCCAATGTAATATTTCTGCTCTGTAAAGTCACAACCCAAAATACTTGTAGCTTCTCTTTTTAAAAAGAGTATTCTTTTGAAAAATATTATCATCTTATGTATATTTTCATGTATGTATAACTGTGTACCAAGTGTGCGTGCCTGGTGCCCGTGGAGTCCAGAAGAGGGCTTCCGATTTCCTGGAACCGGAGTTTCAGACGGTTATGGGCCGTCTTGTTGGTGCTGAGAATCCAGAGCAGTTAAGAGCAGCCAGTGCTTTTAACCGCTGAGCCATCTCTCCAGCCCCTGTACTTTCTCTATAGATTAAAAAGTGAAGGGCTCACATGACTCACATCTCTGTTGCCATTTACCATGCTTCACTTTATGCCAAATAGCTCACTTTCTTTTAAACATACTTAGTTCAAATTTCACCATTTGAGTAGATTTTTTTCTAGACAATTTTACATTTTTCTGTATTTAAGTGGTTACAGTCCACAGCAAACTTTAAAGTTGCAGTGACTAATGTTACCTATAATGGGAGAGAAATGACATTGAAAAGTTCTTACATTCTTTAAACACAACTGAACTGCCACGCACATTTCTCCAGCTACATGCCTTGCCCGGATTGTTTTACCTTCTAGATACTTTAATGCCAAATTCAATTGAACTTTTATTATTTTTTACTATAATAACATCTATATTTAAACTTTTAATTTGGAAAACCTAAGTATAAGAATTCAGAGTCCTTAGCTGGGCAGTGGTGGTGCACGCCTTTAATCCCAGCACTTGGAGGCAGAAGCAGTTGGATCTCTGAGTTCGAGGGCAGCCTGGTCTACAAAGCATGTTCCAGGACAGCCAGGGCTACCCAGGAAAACCCTATCTCTAAAACAATTTAAGTGTTATTAAAAGTTTTTTATATGCTTGTTGCTTGAAAATACAAACTTTATTTCTAATAGTATAGGAAAAACTAAACAAGGTTTCTCTATGAATTCTCTTCAGTGTAGCTGCTAAGATTAGAGCCCTGGCTGGCAAGAAGGCTCAGTTGGTAAAGGCACGTGCGGTTAATCCTATCCACCTGAGTTTGATCCCTAGCATTCAGAAGGTGGAAGGAGAGAATCCCTCGTTATCCTTCGCCCTTTGCATTTATGCCACTACACCCCAGCAGTTCTGCAGCTGCGTTTTCCATGAAAAACTTAGCCGCAGTGACTTCATGAATACCAGCATTGGCCAGAATCAGGTAGGCAGTGTATGGCAAGTTGGTTGCTTTGGGTCAAGTCAGCAGTCACAGCTACCCTGCTACTTACTTCTTCCCATTAAAGTGCACTGACTTACCTGTGTGTGATGGGCTGGCAGTGTATTGTTAGCTGGTTGAGTATGTGTATGGCACCAGCTAACATGCAACTGCTATCCTATTGCACATACAGTCAACATAAGAATGCTGTTATAATCATGTGTATGCTTTGCCATGAAGAAGGGCACTGTTTATGATAAGTTATTTTTATTCTTGGATGATTTAGTTACAGTACAATGGAAGATTTATAGTAATGAAAGTGCTATAACTACTTTTAAAATTCAATAGCTTTGGAGTCCTGACTTGATAAGGCATTTATAAAGTTATAATGTTTGTATTTTGAACACAAGATTTAGAATCTAATGGAAAGCTTCATGTATTCTCTCCAAGTTTTCAGCTAAAATCTTTGACACTTTGACATTCTTCAGTTTCATAATATGGCAGTAAGGTTGGTCTCTGTGACCTCGTGTTCACATCAAGTGGAGGGAGAATTGGGCTAATTTTCAAAATGAGCCATGGACTAAAGCATTTTACTTGAAGTATCTAGAAAATTTGGAATATTTTGGGTATGGGGGGGTTGGGCTGAATTATTTGGAGGACAACTCAATTCTCCTATTTTGTGTAGAATACTACATGTTGGTTTACAATAATTGGAAGAAGATGAGGTCTAGTTCATGAAGAGAGAAGAACTGACCACAAACATCATTTAATATACTTCCACATTCTGTGGGAGGTCATTTGACTTGTGGAGCAAAGACAGCATTTCTCAGTACTCTTTCTTATCCTATGGCTTACATTCTTTCTGCCCCCTCTGCCTTCTACAATGTTCCTTGAGCCATGTGTGAGTGTGTGTATGTATGTGTATATATGTGCTTATATAATATATGCTGTGCATATATAATATATAATATATAATGCATATAAATGTCATATAAATGCCCCACTTATTCTCGCACTTTGTTTTCATCTTTAAAAAAAGGTTAAATTTCAGCATGTTTTTTCTTTTGTTACAAACCTGTCAATAAAAATAAAATCTACTAAATTTAGAAGGCTTTTCTTTGTGCTTTATTTATTCTTAAATTCAAGAGCAAGGATTAAAAACACCCATATTTGTACTCAGTAAGCATGTAGATGTTTTGGAGTGCGGGGATGTAACCTAGCACATCTATTTAAAGCTGTCCTTTAGTTCTGCATTACTGAGAGCATAAGAAAGGAAAGGAGTGAAATCAGTATAAGATAGTGAGAAAAATGAAGAAATACATTAAAAAAAAAAAGACCAAACATGGCAGACCACACCTGTAATCCCAATCTCAGGAGGTGGAGGCTGGAGGAACAGGCGTTTAGGGGTAGCCTTGGCTACAGGACAAATTGTTTGAAGCCAGTCTACAGTCAGAAGTCACGAGTTGGAGAACATGGCAATCATGCCTGGGAAGCAACACTTGGAGGGGTGGATTCTGGTCAAAATTGTACTAGAGACCCAGAATTTAGATTGCTAATAGGCTGTGGGGTAAAATTACAAAAGGCAGGTAGACTTGAATAAATTCTCTTTTACTGACAACAATCCAGGTCAATTCTAGTTGCTTCCCTGGTGAGTATGCCAGTTGACAGAATTAGGAGGGTTTTTTTTTTTCCCCATTTGACCTCCACTTTACAGGGAAGGGGACTGATGTTAATGGTAGTTAGTGACCTGCCAGAAGTCATGCAGCTGATGAGATGTCCCTAGGTGTGCTGGCACATAAATCCAGCATTCCCAAGGCTATCCTTGCAAGACTTGCCACCTCTAAGGGGGCACCGCACTTCCACCTGGTCCAGAGAACTTGCTAAACACATCAGTAGCCACGTGGCTGGAAATACACTTTGAAGCAGAAGGCAGTGCCACAGGGAATGTGTTTTGTTTCTCTGAGACTGTTAGTATAGTGTGTTGGTATCACCAAACTCACCACGAAGATGCCTTCACTGTCTTCTTCAGGTCTAAACAGAGTCAGCCACAGGCCACTAACATTGGCCCTTCCTCCTTTGCCGAACTGTAAAAATGGTATTCCCACACAAAATATCAGTCTTCAATGTAATTCTTTTATGCAATAACATTGCATTTCACAGTGTAGTAATTCATCTTTGCCAACTGGGCAGGTCACTTTGTTAGTTACAAGGCTGACAACACACAAAGATCATGGCTTTGGGAGAAAGGTGCAAATATCTCTGCAAAAAGGTCCAGGTTTTGATTTTGAGGACTTACATGATTACTATCACAAACTTTACGTTGGAATTTGACTCTCTGAAGACAATGTTTACAGTTTTGAGTATCAGAGTGACACAGAATTGAGTTCTCCCCAAATGACTAGTCTATTAGCAGTCAAAAATGATTTGTAAGACATCAATTGAAATGATCATATACTTATGTGCCTTTTCCTATACTTGATGATTTTTAAAAAAATATTATGTATACAATATTCTGTCTGTGTGTATGCCTGAAGGCCAGAAGAGGGCACCAGACCTCATTACAGATGGTTGTGAGCCACCATGTGGTTGCTGGGAATTGAACTCAGGACCTTTGGAAGAGCAGGCAATGCTCTTAACCACTGAGCCATCTCTCCAGCCCCTACTTGATGATTTTTATTCAAAATTAAAGACTAACCTCAATTCTAATATCCTAGTTATGTAATTTAAATTGAACCTAAAAGAATTACATAGAGGGGCTGAAAATGATGCTGTTTTCAAATCATTTAAAAGTGACAATCTGTCCAGATTCAATAAAACATTTAAACCTATATTAAAGAAACACCAAATAAAAACCTGTGTGTGAAACAGAGGTAATGATCTGAAAATCCAGACTTTGCAGGGTGTGGTGGCTCACACTTCTAATCCTAGCACTCAGGAGGCAGAGGCAGGAAGATCTCTGAATTCGAGGTCAGCCTGGTCTACTGAATGAGTTCCAGGATAGCCAGAGTCACACAGAGAAACCCTGCTGTGGAGGCCCAAAAATGTGAGCCTATTTCCATGTTGACGAAAGGTCAGAGAGTTGGAACTTACCTCTATTCAAGGTTATTGTGTTTCTACCTCAAACAAAGGTTCCACCTAGATTCAGATCAGAGAGTTCTGCTCTCAAGGTTATTGTCAACAGGTGTGACTAATAGCCAGACTTTGTATTTCAGGAATAGAGAAGTAGATATGTCTCTACCTCAAACAAAAGTCTAAGGATCCTGTTGGGCCTCATGAAGCCCAGGCATGAGGCCCAGTGTAACTTCCTGAGCCTAACTTGAGTTTGGTGAAGCCTAGTGTAACTTCCTGAGCCTAGCTATAGTTTGGAACTAGAATTTTGGCTACCTGACCTAGACCCACCTCTTCCCAGCCACTGTTAGCGTGGCAGAATTTTATTAGCCCTTATTCCTTTATTGGCCCTCAACCCATCCCAAGCTTCTCCACCCCCATCACAACCCTATATAAGTCCCTGCCTGATACCATTAAATGAGTTCCTTCTTTGACAGACTCCCTACTCAGTGTGTATTCTCCCCATGGCCAAGGAGAGGGCTGGGTTGTTCGACACTCACCACCCTGCTCAGCCCCAGGAGAGTCTGGTGGGTCTGCTCTTTCTGCCAAAGAACCTGGCAGGATCCAACTAAGGTTCCAGTTCCTTTAGGGAGCTCACATTGAATTCCACCCAGGGAGTGGTTTGCCTATAGAATGTTTTGTCTAGGCTGTGAGCGTGACTTGTTTTGTTCTAGCAATAGAATGTTTAACTATAGATATAGCCCACAACCTTCAATTGGTCTGTTCATTTCCTTGTATCATGTTAATGCAGTTTTTTGTCTTCGTTCTACCTTTTGGGGTCAGGGGTATTTTAAGCAATTGAAAATTAAATGTGGGCAATTTCAGTATTCACTGGAACTCCCTCCCGGTACTATTCTATGTTTTTCTGTTTTTTTTTTTTTATTTTCACATCATCATATTCATTACAAATATTTCTAAATCTCCATACCCCTAACCTGGTGAGTGGTATTTTTTGTTGAGGGTGATCCTCGACACTTTTTCTCAAAAAAGTTAAAAGAAAAGCACTTTATAGTTTGCAGCATTCACTTTATCCTTTATTACACCTGTGTACCCACTTACAGTTAGTTAGTTACTTCAAAAATGTCACCCACACGGTGTTCTTCATTTCACGTAGTGGTCCCGTAAGGGTCAACCCTAGAGAAAGTTATAACCGGAAACAGAAGCATACTGGTGACTGAGCTTTCTACAGTTTTCCTTCTGGACAGATAAGTAATATACTTCATCATGATTCTTTGGCTACCTGCACCCCCTTTTTTCCTCTTTGGGTAACATTTCTATTTTGGGGACATCCATTGCAACTGAGTGGTAAGACGGCCTTAGAAAATCTTTCAGTACCATAGTTGTCAAAATCTAAAAGGAGGCTGAATCCTTCAAGGTCATTCTCTGTCCAGCTGTGCTGGACTGACTGTGATGCTTTCATAGGTCCTCTTTCTTTTTAAGAATCATTTGCCCAATCATTTGTGATACGTGAGGTCTGATGGCTTCAAGGGGTTCTTCTGGCCTCCAGAACTTCACAACTTGTCCCTCGGGGTTGACCAGATACTTCCAAAAGTTCCACATTGGTTCCTTCTTGGAAGAATCTATAATGTTCAGAATAAATTTTCATGAGCATGATTTTATTCTTTGTCAAGGCTTTTAGTTTTATTACATCTATATATGTGGCAATTTTAGAACCAGGTTCTAGGATTGTCATACTATTAAGAACAAAATAAAACACCCCCACAAAGTAGAGCTCAAGGCTTCAGTAACTAGACTTCAGTATTCTTGATTTCATAGATGACTGTACTGATCTAGAGTCAGGACGTGAAACCAAGTTACATATTTTAGATTTGTTGCTCTAAACCCATTTTCTTTTTTTTGTTTTCTTTTGCATTGTAGCCTAAATTGGATTTGAACTGGTGGCCCTTCTGACTCAGACTTTTAGATTCTGGGATTAACAGGTGGGTGAATGTCACCAGGCCCAGCAAGACCAGTTTAATATTTAATGTTTATGTAGCCTAGGCTGGCCTGAGAGTCACTACATATCTTAGGCTAACTTTGAACTCTTGGCCAAAGCTAACCTTGAACTCTTAATCCTCCAAGCCTCCACCTTTCCAAAACTGGGATTATAGGTGTTTGCCACCATATCTAGTTTGTTCTCAACTTTTCAAAATGTAAAACGTTCTAAATTTTTTTTTTTGGTAAAAGGAAGGTACACATTGATTTTTTTCATATTTAATGTAATAATCTTTCAAATATTGTTATTGATTATATAGCAAAATGGCAAGGGATTTGAAATGATTACTTGGAGAAATTATGGCATTCTTTTGCTAAATCTTAATTTTTGTAATAAATGTGAATTTTTTTACTTTTGTTATTCTGAATCTTTGTCCCTAATATTAATGAATATGAGAAAAAGATATAATAGGTAGGGTTTGGAGAGATGGTTCATTGGTTAAGAGTGAGTACTGGTCTTGCAGAGGCCCCGGGTTCGATTCCCAGCACCCACATGGTGGCTCACAGCTGTGTGACTTCAGTTTTAGGTGGTTTGATGCCCTCCCTCTTCTGGCCTCCTTGGGCACCAGGCACACATGGACAAACACATACATGCAGGGAAAACACTCATACACATAAAAACAAATGTCTTTCATAGGAAAGATACAGCAACTAAATCAAGTCCTCACTCTGTGCCTACTTCAGGGTTCAAGTGGAGTCAGGCAACCCCAAGAAATGGGTGTTACTATCTTTAGCATTTTGCATATGAGAAAAATGGAGGCCTGAACTTGATACTGAGTGGCCAGCCAAAGGTAGAGGCAGAGTTGCTATCTGCATCTCCTTCCAGAACTGGTGGACTTTACCTCTGGGTTCTCCTGCCTTCCCTGTCTAACATCACACACTGTCTGTGTGGCAGTTTTGGTTCTGTGAGGAGAGTTGAGCTTCACAGGTTTTGTTTGTTTGTTTGTTTGTTTTTGACAGAGTCCTCATTAGAATATATTCGAATACTTAGTTCAAGGGCTCGGCTCTACCTTTTCTTCAGTATGCCCCAGAAAGAAAAGCCACGGTTCCTGTCCACTGTGTTATGCACCCTTTAAGTAGATGGCTGCGGCGAGTTTAGTTATAGAGGAAGTCTCATATGACTGACTTCTGAAAATAAGCGAGTTATTTTGCTTTGAATTTCAGCAAAACCCTGGTAAAATGTCAAGCCAGCCTTGAGGCTAATGTCTCAGATGGAAAGACCACCACCATAAAACTAAACATAAAGATATACTCAGTTAACGGTGCTTGGCCACATATATTCATAAAGCTTTAGTCAGGGGTGGCAACAACGGAAAGGCTAGCAGCTGAGGGAAGAGCTCAAATACTTAGGGAAAGCAGTGGTGGCCACGCCTCGCATTCAATCTTCAACATGATGGTCAGAAGGAATAAAAACATACCAAGGTAGAATTCTTTACCATCTAAGAAGTCAAAACACTGATTTCAGGGATGTATAACTTCTAGAACGTTTCAAAGGATAAGGTTCTGGATCTCTGACAGTTTTATGAAATTTTCTCAATAAAATATTTTAAATGAAATAGGAACTATGGTCCTAATCTATCTATCTTTTTCTACTGTATGTATGTATAGTAATGAAATAGAAAGGGATGGACAACACTGAGGGAGAGTAGATATTTACCAACAAGAAATCTAAACGCAGGTTCTGCTTCTGGCCCTAAGATCTTAATCTTGTGGAAGATGGGGAATGTGACTCCGTAGTTTTGTCTTGCAAAAGATTCTATCTCCAGGCTGGACATGGGCTCCGATTCTCCAAACTGATTGCATGGGAAAGCCAGGACGTTGAAGTGATAGGGCCCAAACTCCTTGTGCAGCTCCTTGAGGGCCGAGTAACTTCTGTCCGTGTACCGGCAGGCACTAGCCACGTTTACAACTAGGGAAGCCTCCCGGAAAAAGAAAAAAACCCCACCGGAAAGAGAAGCAAAAGATTAAAAAAAAAAAAAAATCCTTCAGGCAATTAAAATCCCAAACCATTTTGGAAGAATACAACCTCTGATAAGACTCCGTATTTTCAGACAGATCCAATTTCATTAAAAATCATAACCCAGATAAAGGGGCTAACCCTCTATACTTAGATTACGTAATATTCTTAGTAGTGGGTCTCGCCCTAGCCACACAGCATCTTCCAGATCACAGCATCAGGTCCGCACGAAAATGAAAGCAATTTTCGAGAAAAACAGTCGCTTAACCGGTTGGAAGTGAAAAGTTTCTAGAACTCTGATACCTAAAAGGACATCTAACGACATTGCTTTGAAGACTACTTTCCAATTTACGACTGTAACGAACCCTACACTACGGTGAGAAGAAGTATCAATGCCGAGGAACAACAGAAATAAAAATCCGAAGACTTACTTTGCCTTTGAACTTTTCCAGAGACACGATCTTCCCTTTGGCATCCTTCACTTCAAAGGAATAGAAGCTGTTGATTCTCGGTTTCAGGAATTTTAATTGTAGGAGAAAAAGCGTCACGGTGCACAGAACCATAGACAGCAAAACGGCAAATACCTTCACTTTGGACCCGGAACTTTTCAGTGGGTAGGCAGCGAAGGGCTCCATTTTGGATGATTTCGGGAGTCTCAGCAGGCTGGAATTCGAGGAGGGGCTGAAACTTGAAACCCCGCGGAGCTTAAAGGAGAGCCGGAAGGGCTTACAGTCCTTTGGCTGCTAAATAATCGAGAACCCTCCCCAGAAGAATCAAAATGAAGTTAGAAACGCGGCAAATTTTCAATATATTTGTAATGTGGTTTCAATTTAACCATTTTTAGACTAGAAAAACTGGTATCGTCTTAGTGGATCCTTAACACTCCCCTTGCTAGGTAAACATTTCACCAGAAGGTGGTGCTCTTGTAACTTGGAAATGAGTGCTTAATGCCCAACTCAGCATCCTGTGTGCTCACAGAGCAAAGTATTGGCTGTAGAGGACAGAATAATACTAGGAATAGTTAGAGTGTAGATTAATGTGGTCTGTTAATATGAGGTGTGACCCCAAAGAACTGAAATAATTATGTGTTTATTTACCGTATTATGGGAATATAAGGAATTTACTATAGAGCAATGAAGCTCTGAAAAGGCCATTTTATTTATTCTGACTTCATCTAGTGAAGGCAACCAGATGCCAGGAGAATACAGCAAAAATAGAAAGTCAGAAAGGCTAAACCAAGGGGGCTGGAGAGATGGCTCAGCGGTTAAGAGCATTGCCTGCTCTTCCAAAGGTCCTGAGTTCAATTCCCAGCAAGCACATGGTGGCTCACAACCATCTGCAGGCATACACACAGACAGAATATTGTATACATAATAAACAAACAAACAAACAAACAAATAAATAAATAAATAATATTTTAAGATAAAGAAAGGCAAAACCAACATCGCTTCTCTTCCAGAAACTATGGCAGCCTTTTTCTTTATAGCTTTGTCACCACCATTGCTAAGATATATACTTTATAACATAACTACACACACAGAGACACACACACACACACACAACACACACACAGGCATACATATGCACATATGCAGGCACACACACATACACAGGTACACACATCTAGAGTGGCATTTTGTTTGTAATCTAACAAATAAAGCTTGCCTGAAGATCAGAGTACAGAGCTAAGCCACTAGTTAGTCACAGAGGCCAGGCAGTGGTGGTACACACCTCTAATCCCAGCACTCAGAGACAGAGGCAGATGGATCTCTGTGAGTTCAAGGCCACCATAGGCTACATGAAATTGATCCACCCTAAAAGAGAAACAGATCTCACACAAAGTGATCTCAGCATTTGGGATCCCACGCCTCAGCATTAGGGAGGTGGAGACAGGAGTGATATGGCTGGGCAGAGAGAGGAATAGAAGTTGGGAGGAGACAGGAGCTCAGATGCAGTATAAGAATTCAGTCTGAGCATGCAGTCATAGAGACAGCAGGAAGTCTGAGATTCGCCCCTTTGGTCTGAGCATTGGTAGAGCAAGAACTCTTTAGTGGTTGACTGCTCTGCTTCTCCGATCCTTCAGTGTTCACCCCTGATAGCTGATCGCAAGTTTTTTATTATTAAGACCAATTAGAATTTATGCTACACATATACACACACCCACACAACATATCCTCATACACACACACACACACACACACACACACACACACACACACACACAACCTCCTACATACTTTCTCTTGTGCATGCCCTGATATCATTTCTCAGCTCCTGAGGTTTGTCATTATAGCAGACACATTCTGCCTATTCCAGACTAGTGTCAGACAGCATGTGTGTCACCTTACCCCCTCCTTTGCAGAGGGAGAATAGTCCAGAAAGCCCAGCAGCATTCTTTCAATGTGTTAAGGAAGGTTATCTAAGTGGGAAGGCTCACTGAGATGACCATCAGCTGGAGAAACTACCCAGACAACACGGGATAAAGCGACTGATGTGATTAATTGACCACCTCGGTCTTGGCACAGGATGTGAATAAAGGGCAAGTGGGCAGCCAGCCATGGGAAGACTGAAAATCAGTTATGGAGTCATGGGGCACCAGGAAATGGAAATTGAAGGCAGCGAGGAGCTTGGCTCTAAATCAGTCACCTGTGTCATGCTACATTTTATAGAGAAAATAGTTTTTGCTGATGAACTGTGTTACATATGCAGTCTACACACACACACACACACACACACACACACACACACACACACCACACATACCAGGAAGGTCCTAACAAGTCAGCTAAGATCCAAGAAATAGTGAATGCAGTAACGGAGAATAGGGATTAGCACTTTCAGCTTCATAACTGAATTATTTCATCTGCATGGCACCATTTCTTTGTAACAGTTAAAACACATTTGTTTAGAAGTCAATATAGGAGTCGAGATTGCTCCAGCAGTCCGGTGAAGGAGTTCTATTCATCAGGAGACCTTTAGTTTTATGAGAAGTTGTCATAAGGGCTGAAAGAGCCTGGGAGTGTAGACAAACAAGAAAGCACATCCACGTGTCTTGAAGCCACCTGGAAGGAGTCACAGGGAGTCTGCAGAGCAGGAAGTTTAGATAAGGCAGAGTCTTCAAGAAAGCAGCACTTTCAAGTGTGATAGAAGGGCCTTGAGGGAGGGGCGGATGGAGGCTGAGGATGCTTGGCTCGACAGCAGCAGGCATGGGTGATTGAGAACAACATAATTCCTAGTGGAAAAGGGACAGATAATTTTGATTTAAACATTAAAAATTTGATACATAAAAACATTAAATTGCACATATTTATAGGGTACTAAGTGATGTTTTAATAAACAAATATATTGTATGATATTTGATTCATGTTATACATGCCTATCTTTTAAATATCATTTGTGGTAAAAGAAATATAAAATACTTTTAAAAAAAGATTTAATCAATAGACTATTGACAGTTTCAGTTTGGGTTGTATTCCCCACTAGAATGTGAAGACATGGGGAGTTTTAAAATCTTTTAGTTTTTGAAAAATTAGTGTGTGTTCGTGATGCATGTTTGTGGAAATTTGTGCCATTGCATCCTGCAGGTGGAGGTCAGAGAGCAACTTTGCGGAATTGTTTCTCTTTGCCCACCTTCGTGTGGGTTCTGGGGACCGAACTCAGGTCAGCAGGCTTGTACGGCGAGCTCCTCACCCACGGAATCATCTCACCAGCTCAAATTTTGTGTTTATATCTATTTTGAAATACTATTGAGACTCTGATTTTGAAGTGTCCTGTGGTCAGAATGCCGCTTCACTGGGTGGGGCTGGGAGTGTGTCGGGACTGTGTTAGGGCTGTGGTGGGGCCTGCCCTAGAGCTGTGGGACAATCTTTGTTATTCCTGTCTTTGGCATGAGAGTCTCTCTCTTCTCTCTCTCTCTCTCTCTCTCTCTCTCTCTCTCTCTCTCTCTCTCTCTTTATTTCTTTTAAAAATTGCAATTGTTCATTCATCCATTCATCCACTTGTGCATGTGTATGTATGGGTGCATGCTGTCGTGCACTTGTGGAGACCAGAGGATGACTTCCAGGGATCAGTCCTCTCCTACGAGGTGGGTCCTGGGGATCGAACTCAGTTGGTCGGATTTGGTGGCAAGTGATTTTACCTGTTGAGCCGGTCCATCTGCCCTATCGCAAGATGCTTGCAAAACTCCATCACCAGATGCCCTTTCTGGACCCCACAGGCTTTTCTCCACCCACCGGATAGCTGCGTGTCAGATCATTTATCACCAGACCTGTTTGTTTCTGTTTTCTTGGTAGCTTCATCCTGTGACTTCCTGACCTTGTTTTTTAACCTTTCTAGGTTCCCTTTTATTTATCTTGGGCTCCGGATGCCTCTCTGTATCATGTCACCACCATGTGACCACTCAAGGTGGACAAGCTGAGCTGATGGGCTTCATCCCTTTCCCTCCTTTGTCTTTTCTTATCTTCCTCTTCCTCTCTATTAATAAATACTTGAGTCACTGAGAACTATGCGACAGGCATTTCCTTAGCAGTGGATAGATCCCAGAACAAAAGCTTCCACACATCAAAGATGAAATAGTGCGGCCCGCGGCCGGCTGTCTACGTGCCACCTCCGTCTTGTCTATATTTGCCTATCGTTTGTTATCACCTCCATATTTTAATGTAAATACATTCACTTACCTTACTTGAATTAATTTTTGTATGGATTTATATTAATGCCGAAAGACTAAAACCATTAAAGGGTTACATTGAAATATTTCACTCTATTCCCAATGGTAGGACTGACTGAGAATTGAATTTTAGACCGATTGTGCTTTTCTTAGGAAGATCACTGTATTCAATAAAAATTTGCCTCTTCCTTTCCTTGGCCAGGTTTTGTTATGTGGACAATATAAAATGAGCTTTCTTTTCATAACTTGCATTTCTTTAAATATTTGGAGACAGTTTCCTTTTTTATTTTTAAAGATTTATTTATTTATTGTGTACACAGTGTTCAGCTGTTCAGCCTTCTTGGATGCCCGCACGCCAGAAGAGGGCACCAGATCTCATTACCGATGGCTGTGAGCCACCATGGGGTTGCTGGGCATTGAACCCAGGACCTCTGGAAGATAAGCCAGTGCTCTTAACCTCTCTATCTCTCCAGCCCGAGACAGTTTCTTTTGTGTCTTCTTTATCTGGATCAGCACTCTGGTTTCCCTTGATCCACATAATGGGAGCCTGGTACATACTGGGGTGCTTAGACGCTCATCTTAGCCTTCTTCGTCATGGGCCCTGTCCTCTCACTGAACTTGGCTTTGAATCCTTGCTTATACCCATGTTTTTCCCCTTTCACCCTTTTCTTCCCTCTTTTCCTCTTCTTTTCTCATCTCATATTTTTTATTTTGAAATATTAAGACATTCTGAAAAGTACATAATGTGAATAGACAGCTTGAAAAAACAATTAGGGGAGAATGTTCTGGCCAAGTGCCATGAAGCCCTCCTGTAATCCAGGCTTGGGAAGACAGAGGCAGGAGGACCTGGAGTTCAAGGCTGGCCAGACTATATAACGAGAACCTGCTTCCTCCCTTCCTTCCCCCCAAAGCAGATATTCTACCCATCATGTCCAACCTGCAGCCCAGAGTAACCATGAAAGTGGACTAACAAGTTTCTAAGATTATTTAAGCCACTGTGTGATTTTTTTGACGTGGCTCACTCCCCAATTTGATTGCATGCTTTTCAAGAATGAAAATTGTAGATGGCAATGTCATGTCACAATGTCAAAAGATTGGGAGCATCTTCCAGGCCAAGAACTAGAATACACCTACTCCACCTTGGGTTTCTGATGCTTCCCTCCTCTCTGTTTCTGGTGGCAGCACCTGTATACGTCCTGAAATAGACTTTTGGTTCTCCTGTCCTTGCACTTTGCTTAAATGAAATTATACTGTCTGCTTCCTGGCTCTTCTTTCTGTTTGATAAGCCTTGTGCTGTTCCTTGGATAGAGCTGCAGTTCATGCTTATTTTATAGTATCCTATTTTATAAGTGTATCAATGTGCCCATTTTCCTGGTGACCAGCCCCCTTCTTAAAATTTTAAATCTCCCATTTGTGAAATTGCCCTTGAATACCAGAAGAGGACATCAGATCCGTTGGAACCGAAGTCGCAGGTGGTTGTGACCCTTCCAACGTGGGTGCTGGGAACTGCACTCGGGTCTTCTGTGAGAGCAGGGCTCACTCTAAACTAACAGGCCCTAAGAGTGTACTGATTTTTGAGTTCCATCACACTGTTAACCCCACTGATGCTCTTGCCCCTTGATGTCTGTAAGAGTGGCACATCTGGACTCCGCAGGGCACATCCCTCACAGCCAGCCAGAGCAACCCCGGCGTGGTCTGAGCTCTGACAATCTCTAGTCCCTGTGCTTCAAGCACCTCTGTCCATCCTCGACTTTCCCGCCCAGCTCCAGCCCTCACTCACTGCGGTCACCCTGGAGACCAGGATGCTCTTCCATCTCACTACCCTGGACGAAGGCACTTACTTGTTCTTGTTGTTGAGAAAGAAAAAAAAAAAAAAAAAAAAAAGAACATTTTTCTGGGGGAACATTTCCTTGTGTGTTTTAATAGCTCACTGATGAGTTTGGATGTGTCATCTGTATTCTGGGGTGCCCCTTATTTGTCTCTGGGCACTTGTGTTTGTCTGACCTTCTAGCATTCTTACTGGGACTTTTGCACAATGCTCTAGTTTATGTGGAAAACCTTTGTTTCATCTTACCCAATGAATCTCACTCCTAACGATCGGTTCCGACCCTCTGGACTCTTTCTTCAGTCCCTTCTGCCCTCTGAATGTGATTTGCTTTTAGGGAAAGTGATCCATTCACTTAATGCTTTGCTTAAATGACTCAGCTCCATTAACTTTCATTAGTGCCTCCTTGAGAAGGTGGTGATGAGACGCGCTATCTAGTTCACATGTCTGACTACTGGGCACTGTACGTGTTACTATTAACTCAGCCTGCTGGCACTCTGTTGGGGCTCTTCAAGGCCATTGAGAGCTGTGTACCAGCTTCCTGCAGCTGCTGAAAGAAATCACCAGAGTGTAGAGTCTTGCAAATATGGAGGCCGGAGGCCAGTTTCTCCAGGCAGAGGAACGTGTCAGCAGGCTTTGCTTTCTCTTGAGGCTCGCCTGGAGCAGCGGTGCCCTGTCTTTCTTAGTTCTTGTGGCTGTCGGTATTTTCTGGGTTGTGAGCGTTATTGCTGCACCTCTGCTTTGTGGGCGTAGTGCTGTCTGCTCTCGGTCTAGACCAATCTTCTTAACAGGACAAATGATGGTATTAAGGCCTCGAGAGGATGATAGGGGTAGAATCCCCAACTCAGGTAAATTAATCCACAGCTTTGTGCTGTACGTGGGTACTTCATGTGCGAAGCCTCTTTGCCATGGATGATGATGTTGATAGATGGCAGGGATTAGAATCTGGAACACTGGGGACTGTTACTTGGCCTCAATAGGCTGCCAACCTAGTATGGCACAGAGTGAAGCTATGTTCCAGACAAATCCCTGAAGGAGTTGTTGGTAAACTCAGCTGGGACTGTGAGCCAGTGGTTACCTTGGAAGAAAGTCCTGGGCAAGATTCCAAGTAGGACTTCTTCGGGATGGACAGAATGGCAGTTGCCAAGTCAGAGGAACACAGACACACCAAGGCACAGTGTGATTATCAGTGTGAAGTTTATCGATCACTTTCCAGATGTACCATCAGATTTGCTCTCCTCCCTTTAAGTTCAATATTATTTTGTCTTGAAATTCATATTTAAATTCTAGAAAACCAAGGAAAATTTGAACAAGAGTGTTTGTCTTCTCTCTAATATGGCAGCCCCTCCTTTCTTAGTCTCCACAAGTCTTAGATGGCATTGTTGGGAGTGCACACATTGTCTGGACATAGCCCACTGACATTGCTTGCTTTGTCTGCAAAGTTCTCAACTTTAGAGCCAGCAAGAAAGTTGAAAGGTGGCTCTGTGGCACAATGGGTAACACATTGGACTTCTAGTGACAAAAAAAAATGGAGAGGGAATTGACAGTGTTCAGCACACAGTGTTGCTTCATATGCCCTGTTTTTTTTAAGTCTTATTTATTATGTGTACAGTGCTCTGCCTGAGTGTATGCTTGCACACCAGAAGAGGGCACCAGATCTCATTACCGATGGTTGTGGCTGCTGGGAATTGAACTCAGTACCTCTGGAAGTGCTCTTAACCTCTGAACCATCTCTCCAACTCATATGTTCTGTTTTATGCTGATGTGTAATGACTGATAAGTCCTTAGGTTCACTCTCTAAACTGTTTCAGTATATCTAAAGACCGTGGGTGGAAGCTGTGATTATGAAATGATGTTCAAATGTTTTAAAAAAATAGGAAAAAAAATTTTCAGGTTCACAAACGTTAACTCTCAAGCTCACATACAGTGTTTTCCTAGATAAATACTATGGAATTCCAGTAGAAAGAATTTTACCTCTGCCTCTTCGAGCCCACTGGAACTCACAGCTTGTATTGGTGTTCAATAGGTTTTTGACTTGGCACCTTCAAGAGCAACTTCGCGAAGAGGCTGTCTGCCGAGATTCCTGTGGCCAGCAGCCCCATCACCACCAGATGGCAGCCAAGCCCAGCGGGGGCCAGGAAGCCTGTTCCTCTGCATAGGAAGGTTCTCTCTCCCTCAGACATTCCTGAATCTTCATCAGTGCTGAAGATGGCACCAGCAGCAGACACCCTAAGGCTCAGTGAACCCAGGTTGAGGATTTCAGTGAGTTTGCACACTAAGATAAGTTGCTGTTCCTTATGAGAAAAGTCCAAGTGCAGGGGCTCCCACAGACCACGCTGTGTCTGCCCTTTCTGTAGTGTAGTGGTTGTCATGTTCATACATGTTTTATGCTTTAAATATGTTCAGAGACTATATGCATATATATATGTGTGTGTGCACGTGCATATGCATATATACTTGTATATGTGTGTATTTCTGCACTATATGAATATGCTTTTTGCTTTGAAGACTCTAGAACATTGGTTCTCAACCTTTCTAATGCTCAGATTCTTTAATACAGCTCCTCATGCTGTGGTGACCCCCAATTGTAAAATTATTTTCTTGGTACTTCATAACCACTGCTGTAGCTTTGCTACTATTATGAGTCACAATGTAAATATCCGATGTGCAATACCCAAGGGGTCACAGCTCACGTGCTGAGAAACGCTGCTCAAGAATATTGATGACTTTGGTAAGGTTCCTAGACATGAAAGTCTGAAAAAATATATATATTAGCCGGGCGGTGGTGGCGCACGCCTTTAATCCCAGCACTTGGGAGGCAGAGGCAGGCAGATCTCTGTGAGTTCGAGGCCAGCCTGGTCTACAAGAGCTAGTTCCAGGACAGGCTCTAAAAAAGCTGCAGAGAAACCCTGTCTCGAAAAACAAAAAAACAAAACAAAATATATATATTATGATTTCCATTCTTCAGAAACAAAGTTATCCATGAGTTATCTAATGGTTTAGTTCCTGCTCTACTCTTTAAAGGTCCCATGCAACGTGATCTTGAGACTTAGCATCTTTCCTGTTTTCCCTCTTTTTCCCCTCCCTATCCTCTCCCCCTTTCTCCACCCTCCCTCATGCCCGCCCTCTCTCTCTCTCTCTCTCTCTCTCTCTCTCTCTCTCTCTCTCTCTCTCTCTCCCTTCCTTCCTTCCTCCCTCCCTCCCTCCCTCCCTCTCCCTCTGCCTCTCCCTCTCCCCCTCCCTCCTTCCCTCCCTCCCCCCCTCCCCCCCTCTCTCTCCCTCTCTCTCTCTCTCTCTCTTTCTTTCTTTCTTTCTTTCTTTCTTTCTTTCTTTCTTTCTTTCTTCTGATCCCCCAAATCCCTTTTCTTTTGAGATAGGTCTTGCTAGGTAGTCCTGGCTGGCATGGAAGTCACTATGTAGTTCAGGCAGGCCTCAAACTTTGCACAATTCTCCTACCTCAGCCTTCCAAGGGCTGAGATGGCAAATATGAACCACTGTGCCCAGCTCAGCATGCTTGTTAAGACAGATGTTGACAGTGGTACCAGCTTCTTTCTGAGATACTGTGATTCTGAAGACTGCAAAGGGACCCAAATCTTCATAAGCTGAGGGGTTTCCCACATCAGGACAAGCAGCAACACTAGAATTTACCTGACAGTGGCAGGGGGAGACTCAGGAGCATAGGAAATCTTTTGTATTCCCTCTAATTGAGGAAGTTTAGATGGTCATTGTTTTAGGAAAATTCTTGCTAAAATTAGGGGCTTCCTGGCTCCTTCTGAGCTTGAAATGAACTCACCATTTGTTTCTTAATAAAGCAGTGTGTGAAAAATTTGAACAGATTGCAAATCAAAAGGAGTTTACAAGAGCCCATTCCGCTATCTCCTTCAGCTGATACTGAGGCATAAAACCAAATACACGGATTCTAGACATTTTGCTGGAGGTGTTTCATTTTATTTCAGAGGAGCAAATTTGGAAGGTGCTCCCATGCCATCTGCAGAGACATCGATCTGCTCTATCTGCAGAGGGGTTCATTTGTAGCTGTGCTCTGTGCACAAAATTGTCATCTCCTGTTTCCTCAGGCTGGAGACCAACAGCCTCCAAGTGCAGCCTCTGCTTTTTTCTTTTTCTTTTAAATTTATTCATTTTATAAACATTAGTGCTTTGCCTTCATGTATGTCTGTTTGAGTGTGTCAGTCATCTGGAACTGGAGTTATAGTCAGTTGTAAGCCGCCATGTGGGTGCTGGGACTTAAACCTGGGTCCTATAGAAGAACAGTCGGTGCTGAGCAATTTTTAAAATCTCTCTCTCTCTCTCTCTCTCTCTCCCTCTCTCTCTCTCTCTCTCTCTGTGTGTGTGTGTGTGTGTGTGTGTGTATGTGTGTGTGTGTGTGAGACCACCTATCATGGTATGCATATGGGGGCTAGGGAACAACTTCGTGGAGTTGCTTCTTTCCTTCCGCCTTATGTGAGTCCTAGGGATTGAACTCAGGTTGTCAGGCTTCTTCTTTACCCACAGAACCATCTTGTTGGCTTTGAGCATGGCTTTTTGTCTTAGTCAAGGTTTCTGCTGCTCTGAAGAAATGCCATGACCACAGAAAGCATTTAATCGGGACTGACGTGGAGTTCAGAGGTTTAGTTCATTATCATCATGGCAGGAAGCATGGTGGCACATAGGCAGAGTTCTATCTCGGGACCAGCAGACAGCAGGAAGGGAGAATGACACTCACCCAAAGTCCATCCTAGTGACACACTTCTTCCAACAAAGCCACACTAACTCTCACAAGGCCACACCTAATATGCTGCTGCTATGGGCCTGTGGGGTCATTTGCATCCAAGCCACACACTTTGTCTTTGTCATTTGAGGGTCTGAGGCCTCACCTTCTCTCTATATTCTTCTAAAAAATCGACCAGTAATTTGAGGCAATTAAACAAAAAGACACATTTCATGTTTACATCCTCTCTCCTCCCTTCAATTAGTGTCCATCTCTTATATTTTGACCCCTGGGAACTGGGGTTCCAGGCTATAAGAACATGACAGTCCTTCAAGCTCATAGTTGTCCAAATGCAGAAAGGATTTGTTACATGTCAAAAGGTCAAGCTTTTCTACAGGTCCCTTGACCCAGATTATATATATCCACTATAAATATAAAACTAAAATATCAATCATATATGCATATATACACATAAACTATATTATATAATACATATATAACACAATATATACATATACATATATATATATATATATAATGGATATTTAGATTTTGATATACCTGGTAGATATCTAGTATTTGTGGGTGGCTTGACAGGTATTCCACAGAAGCAAAAAATCTGGCAAAGGACTTTCTTAATCTTGATAAGAGAATATGTTCTAGTTTCATTTATGTTGCTTGAAAACAACTCAGGGGAGGAGTAGTTTATTTGGCTTACAACTCCATCATTTTGGGTAAAACAAGGCAGGGACTTGAGGCATCTAGTCACACCACATCCAAGGGCAGAGAGGGAATAAATGCAAACATGCATGCCTACTTGCTTGTTTTCTTGTTCTTGGTTCAATTTCTCTACCCATACACAGTTCAGAATCCCTGCCTAGTGAGTGGTGCCACCCACAGTGGGCTGGGTATCCCCTCACCAATTAACTTAATTAAGGCGGTCTTCTACAGGCACAGCACGTGCCACCCACAGACCATCCCTCATTGAAACGCTCTTCCCAGGTGACTCTAGACTGTGACCAGTTGACAGCTGAAGCTGACCACCACAGGAAACATGAAAAATATCGATGTAAATAAAATTGACTTCTGTTTCTTAGACAGCATTTCACCATTGCTATTGCCAACTGCCTTTACACAGCTTTCTATAACAGGAAGGAATAGTGGCAAAGTGGTACCCTAAAGGTCATGTGGGGAAGGCCAGTGACTGGAAACACAATCATACTACAGTGATGTCTGAGCAGGGTGATACAGTGATGGATAGCTTGGGAAAATGCTCCTTGCAGCATCCTTCAAGCTACTGAACTATTTCTACCTACTCGTTTTTTTTTTCCCGTTTCAAAACCTTTAATTAAGAAAAATCCCTCACAGGTGTATACAATTCTCTGGGTTTCAATTAATTCCAGAGGTAGTCTTTTTGACTAGCAAGAATAGCATCACAACAGCCAAGACAGAAGAACTGATAACAATTTCTTACCTGCAGGAGACAAGGAGAAATTGGGAGTCGTTTCTAAAGCAATGCTTTTTCTAAGCAAGGGAAGCTTGGGGGTTTTATTTAGGGAGTCTGGACACATTCATATAGAGCTCTGATGTTTCTAAGCATATTAAATTAACAAGTCCACTTCTGAACATGGTCACAATGTAAAAGCAAAGACATGTATGGGCATTCTTATCTCAAAGTCATATAGTAACATATTCAAATTATGAAACTGATGTAAAGAAATGCTTCTGGCATGCTCATCTTGTACCACAAGATCTTAGCTGATAATCAAGTAAATGACCCAGAAAATAGATGGTTTTGGAGCCTATGTTGCCTGTCAATCATGATATTTGAACTGAAAGGCAGATGTATTGATGCTACAGTTCTTACAAAGACAAAGGACGAAGAACACAAATATAGAAAACATCAAGTCAATTATCAGCACGGTGGCTGCTGCTCCTAGTTGCATGTCTATGCTTTTACCTGTATTAACTCTACACCCAAAGAAGAATGCTTTCCATAGGTCCTTACTATAGAAAACCACAGCAGACATAGACTTCTCTTTAGGAAACTACTAGCCTAAAACTAGGTACAATGAGTTGGCCCAATTCACCTACAGTCAAATCTAGAATCTAAATCAAAGGCACACTTTATTTTCCTTCTTATGTTTTTTTTAAAAAAGGTCTTCATGCCCAAGTATGTCACTCCTCCATGTCTGCTGTCCACTAATTGCATGAGAGACAATAAGGTATATGCTATTTAATTACTTCAAGAGGAAAAATCTTTTCTCATTTTCATTTGTTTAGCCAAAGTCAATTAGCTACTTGAGGCAAAAGTCAACACAGGATAAGAACCCACATTTTCTGTCTTCAAATAAAATGTTCTGTGATTCTTTTTTTCCATGACCTCTTTTTCTTTAATTGTTATTGCTACATATATGTATAAGTGTATAGATACAGCTCGTTGAGTCAATTTAGTGATATTAGATTTCAGGACTGACCAATTGGTATTAACCAGTTAAGGGACTCCTTGAGGAAGATTATCTCTCATTCCCAGGATTCTTTAGTTGCCTGTAGATCTTTGTTAAGAGTAGTGCTCAATAAGATTTCCCTCTTCCATGTAGGTATTGGTATTGTACTCATTGTATTACTATTGGTGTCATACTCTCTTGTCTCTTAGGTAGCCATATTGTTAAGGTTTAGTGGGTAAAGCTTCTCTGTCATTTCTAGGAGACAAAAATCTTGCAGATTTCCTGGCTCTCTGACTCTTGCAATCTTTCTACACTCTCATTTGCAATCTTCCTTGAGCCTTAGGTGCAAGATGTATTCACTGTAGCTGAACACTCCATGACCAGTTGTTCCCTGGAGTCCGACAAGATATGGGCTTCTGATTTTTTTAAAAAAAATTGTTTATATTAATCTATATTTTTCTCCTCTCCCCTCCCTTCCTCTCCTACCTCTTCTATGATCCCCATGCTCCAAATTTACTCAGGAAATCATGTCTTTTCTACTTCCCACCTAGATTAAATCTATGTATTTCTCTTAGGGTCCTCTTTGTTGTCTAGGTTCTCTGGGATTGTGAGGTGTAGGCTGATTTTTTTTTTGCTTTATGTCTAAAAGCCACTTATGAGTGAATACATATGATGTTTGTCTTTCTGAGTCTGGGTTACCTCATTTAATATTATCTTTTCTAGATCCATCCATTTGCCTGCAAATTTCAAGATGTAATTTTTTTTTCTGCTGCGTAGTACTCTATTGTGTAAATGTACCACATTTCTTTATCCATTCTTCAGTGGAGGGGTATTTAAGTTGTTTCCAGGTTCTGACTATGACAAACAATGCTGCTATGAACATAGTTGAGCACATGTCCTTGTGGCACAATTGAGCATCCTTTGAGTATATACCCCAAAGTGGTATTGCTGGGTCTTGAGGAAGGTTGTTTCCTAATTTTCTGAGAAATCCCCATATTGATATCCAGAGGGGCTGGACCAGTGTACACTCCTATCAGCAGTGCAGAAGTGTTCGCTTTACCCCACAACCTCTCCAGCATAAGTTGTCATCAGTGTTTTTGATTTTGGCCATTCTTACAGGTATAAGATGGGATCTCAGAGTTATTTTGATTTGCATTTCTCTGATGCCTAAGGATGTTGAACATGTCCTTATGTGTTTTTCAGCCATTTTAGATTTCTCTGTTGAGAGTTCTCTGTTTAGGTCTGCACCCCATTTTTAAACTGGATTATTTGTTCTTTTGATGACCAATTTCTTGAGTTCTTTGTATATTTTGAAGATCAGCTCTCTGTCCAATGTGGGTTTGGTGAAGATCTTCTCCCATTCTGTAGGCTACTGTTTTGTCTTATTGACAAAACACAGAAGCGTCTTAGTTTCAGAAGGCTCTGTTATTAACTGTTTCTCTCATTGTCTGTGCTACTGTTTAGGATAATAAAGAAATATTGGTTAATATAATCACCTAGTATAATTGACCTTGTAGCCACATTAGGTATGTTTTGAAGGTTAAACAATGATATAATTTAGATAGATAGGCCGTCTTCAAACACATCAGAGATATACAGAATATGACATTTTAGATGTTTTAATAACCTAGGTCCTTCTTTTTGATGACAATGAGACATGTCTGCTCTTGGCAGCACCAATCTACTTCAGAGAAAATAATAGGCATCAAAGAAATTCCACATGGAGTTTACTTTCTTTGTGGCAAAAGTAAGACACTGGTCAAGAAAATGCCCATGCCTCAACTGTTGACATTATGCTGTCCTAATTAGACAAGGAGGACAAAAAATATCCTGCTTCACAGAAAAGTTTGTTGAATATGCTAGGTCTGTAGGCTAAAGATGGATGCCCCAACATTGCAGAGGACCTTTGGATGACAGTTTAGCAGTCAGCTGTTTCTGCCATTATTCACATTTTTTGGAAATCGCTTGCAGTTCTGCTTACTCAGTTAATATTATTTCCTTCTTGGGTCTCTGAGGGAGTTGAAGATTAGACAGCTATAGTTTATCAAAGCAAGTTATGATAGAAAATAAATTAGGTATAAGACTTTGGACTCACCAAGATAAGATAGATACAAAATATTTTCTCTGAGTTTGTCAAATGCAAATAGACTAGCCATTGTTGATGTATTTATTGTCTGTATATATTGTATATAGTCATTATACTTACTGTATATAGTTTTCTTATATTAGTGATGGCCTTTTTTTTTTTTAGACAAAATGGGAAAATGTAGTGGCATTTCAAATGAATTTTAAAAAATAAAGACTGCCTGAAGATCTGAGAGTAAAACAGTCCCACTGGTCAGCCTTACAGATCAGATTGTGGTAACACACACACACCTTTAATCCCAGTAGCCACAATAACACACACACACACATTTAATCCCAGTAGTCACCCTTGTTGCCATAGAAATTGGGTGGTGCATGTCTTTAATCTCAATGGTGCATGCCTTTGAACCCAGCCCAGAGAGGAATATAAAATGGGGTGAGAAAGCTCTCAGATGCAGTCTACTTCTGAGATTCCAGGAGGTAGGATTGCCATTTCAGACTGAGGTTGAGGTAAGAGCCAGTGCTTGGCTGTTTTGCTTTCTTAAAAAATATTTATTTATTTATTTATTATGTATATAATATTGTGTTTGTGTGTATGCCTGCAGACCAGAAGAGGGCACCAGATCCCATTACAGATGATTGTGAGCCACCATGTGGTTGCTGGGAATTGAACTCAGGACCTTTGGAAGAGCAGGCAATGCTCTTGACCTCCGAGCCATCTCTCCAGCCCCCTGTATTGCTTTTTGAATCTTCAGGCTGAACCCCAATTTTTGACCCTGAGTTTTCATTTAATAGTGCTTCACATTATGTTGTCTTTGTTTCTTTCTCAATAGCTAGATGAGGATATAAGTTCGTGTTTATTCCTAGGCTCCCCTTCCCATTCCATTGAACTGGTTGGTTCTTCTGTCAATATTATACTGTCCCGACTACCAGACTTGTTTATAAGTCTTGAAGTTGGATAATGCTAGTCTTTTCACTTTGTTCTTACCCTTCAATATGCGTCAACTACTTTTGCTTTTTGTATCTCTATAGGCCTGTTAGACTTACCTTATCAATATCCATAAAATAACTTGCTGAGAGTTTGGTTGTGATTATATTAAATCTGTTGATCAGTTTGGGGGAATTGCATGTGGACATAATGAGTCTTCTTACTCTTGTATATACAAATACCTCCCTTATAGATATTCTTTTTATTTTTCATATGAACATTTCACATGCTTTTATAAATACACACTTAAGCATTTAAAAATTTGGTTAATAATATAAATACTATTTGTTTTGAATTTTAAATTCCAGTTGTGTATTGATGGCATATAAGAATGCAATTGACTTTCATATGTTAACTTTATATCCTGCAACTTTAGTATAATCACCCATCACTCATTAGTTATAAGATCTTATATTTTGGGTTCTTCTTGTTGTTGATTTAGTGATTGATTGATTTGTGTGTGCTTGTGTGTGTGTGTGTGTGTGTGTTGTGTGTGTATGGTGCTAGGACTTGAGTCCGAGTCATTGTACATGCTAAGCAAGAACTCTATATGAAACTACATCCTTATCTCTGTTGTTAATACTTTGGGTATTAATGCTTTGGGTATTGATTTTGTTAAAAAATAACTTTGTGACCTTTTATTAGCAGGCCTGAATGTTTCCAGTAAACTTGAAGTTCTGACAGTTGCAAGTATTCAAAGTGAACCTCAAGATAAGCATTTATGAGTAACAATTGGCTTTTTTGGCACAACACTGTGAAACCTTCAGGCTTTTATCAGAAGACACCACAAGTCTCTTGAGTGACCTTGTTTCCTGTTGATGTATCACTATCAGTTTGATCATGAATTGAGGGCTAGAGATGAAAAGACAGTGGCCAGTGGTTTGGACTTAGTTGGGTCTTTTGATGAAAACTTAGAACAAATGATAGAATCATGAACCCAAATAGTCAAGGGTAAAATTAGCCAAAAATTAGTAGCTTTGTTTTGGTACTGTAAGATTAAAAGTTAAAACCAACAACTCAACAACTATTTATGAACAAAGAGTAGAGCTTAAGTCTGCAAGGTAGGCATCACTGGGATGGATATGCAGGCATACAAAGTTCACTTTTTAAAAAAAAGTCTCAAATGACAGAATAAATATTCAAAGCATGATGTGGTACTCTGTGTATCCCTCATGAGGCCATTTGTCTACATTTATGTCCGCCATATATTCTTTGCTGAAAAATGCCATTGAGTAATTTTTCACTCTTACCTGAAGTCAACACTGAACTTTTTTCTTTTCTTATTTCTGTCTTCTTTGTGTTTCAGTTTTATCAGAGAAACTGCTTTCTTTCTTACTCGGTAATCTCTTTGATACTCACGGAAGAAATATTGTATTTATATGATCTTAGAGATCTGTAGAACTGTTTCCTGCAGGTTGTAGAGATGGAGTCAGAGATGAATCCTTCCACCTTAGGAGGTTCAGCAGCGCCCGCCATTCCATATGCCACCTGGAGGCGGCGCTTCATCTCATGAGTCTTTGAAATGACTACTGTAAGTCACTGCTTAGATTGCCAGTTGAGCAGCTGAAGTAACAAGATGCAGCCAATGCTCTGCCATAAACCTGAAGTATCCATATGTTCCATGCCCATATGATGTGCCATGCAACTATAGTTAAGGTAACTATCATGCTTTGGGCACTCCTTAAGCTTTAGGAATGGGTATTGTTGGTGGTAAGACATGAGCATTGTTATTCACTAACACATTTTTATTTTATTATATTAGAATGAACTGGACTGATGTTGACCTACTCTTATACTTGAATTTTAAGTGTGAGTATGTCTAATCAGTTAAACAGTTACATTGGGTTTAGTAAGTAGCTCTTACAATCTAGTTTGGAAGACAGCGCTAACTACACAGGTCTGACTGCCAACATGCCAATGTAGGATGCAAATAGTGACTTTAAGTAAGTCACTTATTTGGATCTCAGTGAGCTCAGAAATATTCTAGAGATACCCAGACTTAAGCTGCATCAAGGGAGATGGGTAAGACCTGTAAGGGTAGAGGGGAGATGAGAACATTTTTGCTGTTGCATGAGCAAAGGCATTATGTTGAAAATTATTGGTAACATAGCATAAAGGACATACTGGGACTGAGCCACTGGTAGGTAAGTGCAGTTCATGGGGAAAAAGAGTCGGCTGTAGACATTTAATTTGAGATTTATTGACTAAGAGAAATATCAAAAGAATGGAGACAGTTTACAGTGTGTATGTGTGTGTGTACGTGTGTATGTGTGTATGTGTGTAGGTGCATGTGCGTATGCTATATATGCATAAAATACAGAACACATCTTTTTTTTTTTTTTTTTTTTTTTTAGGAGATAGCCACCAAAGAATAAAGGATGAATTTTGTGTTATTACAAGTTTTGAAGCAGGAGAGCAGCACCATTGGGAAAACAGTCTGGGGAGAGAAAACTGCTTCAAATTCTTCATTGAAGGAGTTAGTGTGACATGGAGGAGCTTTGATGGATCACTGACAGTGACATTAGTGGCTGAAATAAAGGATGAACTGGCAGGTAGGGTGGATGATTAGCTTGAGAGCAAGGGCCAAGGTGAACTCTTCTGGCAGGGGAGGGAGCAGAAGAGGGAGGGGGAACATCCACAAGGAATGAGCAGAGGTAAGCAGTTCCCTTCGTCACTCTTCATGGCACTTTCTCCCAGAGAACTTATCGTCACGATCGATTAAGGGATATAAATTTATCATGATATAAATTTCTCATGAAATATTAAAAACTCAAAACACTCATACTAAAAGGCAACTTTCGTGCTCACTTTTTCTTCAAGTCATAGATCTTTTCTTTCCTCTCCTCAACAGTAAAATGGCCAGAGATGCTCATATTGACAGCATCTGTCTCTTTTCAGGTTGTCATGCGCCCACTGCTGTGGGATTCTAAACCTCACCATTCTGTTCATTAAAACTGCCCTTCTAAAACCCTCCAACCTGAGGCCGCTGACCCCTCTTTCATGGCTCTTTTGGGTTGCCTGCTATATGTGTCTTTAAAATGGACACATAAGCCTCCTGGCTTTATAAGCACTCTGCTCTGATCCTTTGGCTGGTCCCTCATCCTCTTCTACCTCTCCATGCTCTAAATGTTAGTGTGTCCAAGGCCCACTTCTTGCAAATTTTCTACTTCTGTCCTACCTTAATTGATTTCCGTATTGTGTATTTATATTTGTTGCTCTAGGTATTCCATCGTAATGGACATGTTCCCATAACAAACAATGACAAATCCAGCATAAGGATAACAAAACCTGATGGATTATAAAGAGATTAGTGAAAATGATAATTAAGGGGCCTGGCAGTTAAGAGCACTTGCTTCTCTTGCAAAGAACCCACAATAGAGCTCACGACTCTCGTAACTTTAGTTCCAGGAGATCCAGCACCTTCTTCTGGCCTCCTCAGGTCCTCTTACACACGTGTGCACAAACACGCATATGCATAAATAAATGTTAAGACCACTAAAATGGGGACGATGTAAAGTGTGCTTTATACAACAACCAGTGGGATAACAAATCAGTATAAACTCTGTTACTCTAAAACATTTGATTCATGAAAGATAATACGCAAGAGTGAGGTTAGTTCCTGGGATGATGGACTAGATTTGGCAGATGAATGCAACAGAAATCATCCTTAGAATGGTCTTTGAAGTTGCTAGCCATTCCAGTTATCAGTACAGACATGAGACAGTAATACTGATTTTCAGTTGACTGGAGTTATTTGCAAATAAGTTGATCTTCTGAAGTGTATTAGGATTTGAGACACCTGAGATATGAATTTACAGGTGATCATGCATAGTTTTCTTTAATGTACTGTTATCTGGAAGAAAAGGACTCAGGCCATAAAGCAGGGGGTGCCCCTCAGCACAGAGCCCAGAAGAGCCAGAGGCTTCTCCAGCCTCAGAGTTCTGCCTTATGGGTGTGTTGCATGTAATTTTTCCATTGTGTGGTTTTGTAGGTTTTTTTTTTTTTTTTTTTTTTTTTTTTTTTTTTTTTTTTGGTTTTTCGAGACAGGGTTTCCCTGTAGTTTCTAGAGCCTGTCCTGGAACTAGCTCTTGTAGACCAGGCTGGCCTCGAACTCAGAGATCCGCCTGCCTCTGCCTCCCGAGTGCTGGGATTAAAGGCGTGCGCCACCACCGCCCGGCTTGGTGTTTTTTTTTTCTATACTAAAAATACTGAGAATTGTTAGCATAATTTAGGGAACTCTTCTATTGGGCATCTTCTCTTTCAGCAGTGGTTTCTCGCCCCTGGATAATTTCTGAGGGGTTTATCTGCCCTCACCTGGGAGAGCTGCTGCAGCTACAGACTTCCATGTACATTACCCTGGTGAGCTTGCTTTCTTCAGGGCTCACTTCCGTTTTCTTATTTTGAACTTTGTAGGGCATGGAGTGGTCTCCCTGGCAATCTGAGGTCCTTGCTGTTGGAGGAGGAATGAAGGATGGACGCCTACATGTTTTCAATGTAAATATCGGGAAGTGCATTCAGACTTCAAACACACACTCTCAGGTAGGCTTCATCTTCACCCCACATCAAGAACATCTGAAAACAATTTAGCATAGAATGTAGGATCCTACCTTCCTTATCTTCTGAGTTCAAAAGGAATTCCAATTCTTATGAATTTTTTTTTGTAAAATCTCTCAATTAGTTCAAAGTTGATCTAATTTATGTTTGTTCTCCTCACTTTCTCTCTCTCCCTCCATGTCTTCCATCTCTGCATTTTTTTTTCTCATCACAGTTTGACTTTGAAACTTGGGAGTAGCCTGGTTATCCCTGGCCAGTGGTCACGATTTAAATTCCCTGCTTCATTGCACCGGAGTCCATTTGTTTTCTTGGTCCTTGGACGACTTGGGATGAACTTTCTCAGGGTGGATATCATTTCTAAAAATACCCAGTCCTCACTGTGGCTTGAGGAAGAGTGAACAGAACATAGAGTCTAGACTCAACTTAGGCACATTCTTCACGCACCAGAAGTTGCTAGCATTCAGTATTTTGAGGTCCTCTTTATAGTTTTGCTCCCTCATCCGGCTACCGAAGACAAAGGAGATTGCAACAGCCAAGGTGCTCCCAAGAAGGATGCGGCTCTGTGGACCTGCCCCACCCTCTTCAGGTCCAGTGGGTTCTTTGGTGAGTACATGCCACATGCCATGGCAAAGTGTGCTGCCACCAAGTGGGAAAGCTCTGATGAAAGACTGGCTCTTTGATTTCAACCTCAACAGAGGGCAAAATCCTAGAGCCACCCCTTCTTGGAACATAGAGAGAAATGCTTCTAGGTTTGATCACACTTGTTTGTCTCTTGAAGCTGTCCAGGTTCCTCTTCCTTGAATGTGTGTGCGTTTTAGTCAGTTTCCGCAGAGAAGCTGTCTCCGGGACACAACAGACACGCTGTGCTCAGGAACTCACAGCAGCTGTGGCTGCCTGAACAATACCCGCAGAAGGTCAAGCCAGCGGAGCACTACTGACAGACTTAGCTCCTGGGGGAGATAGAGTCCATTTTTTGTTTTTTGTTTTTTTTAAGGATGTGGTGAGCAAGGTCCCATGGATGATCCCATGCTCATAAGTATAAGCGCAGCATGAATTGGACTGAGTGGGGGGAAAAAGGCGACAGGAAGTTGGGAGGAAGTGGGAAGGTGAGAGATGATCTGAGGGGGTGAGGGCTGGGGTGGGGAGGTGAGAGATGATCCGAGGGGATGAGGGCTGGGGTGGGGAGGTGAGAGATGATCCGAGGGGGTGAGGGCTGGGGTGGGGAGGTGAGAGATGATCTGAGGGGGTGAAGGCTGGGGTGAGGAGGTGAGGGATGATCTGAGGGGTGAGGGGAGGAGTGGGGAGGTGAGTATAATCCAGATACACTGTTTAAATTCTCAAATAGTTTTTTTTTACATTAAAATGACAACAGTGTGTAGGTAACTTTCTAGTTTGCGGTGAGGCCTGCCTTTGACATGACTTTCTTGGTCCTTAGCAAAGGGTCAATATGTAGTGCCATTGATGACCCTTGCAGGCATAAAACAAAACTTAAACCACTCCCTGCAACAGTATTCTTAGAATTTGAAGCCACAGACTCCCCTGTAAGGTGTGATTTCCCACTGTCTCGTAAATTAGGGCTGTCTCTGATGTGTTCCGAAAGGGCCTCAAGAACACTGTCGCTTTCGTTCCAGGTGCCTTTCTCCAGGAACATCTGTTAACATCTGTTCAGCTTACACCGAGCTTCCAAACCTTGCTGTTGAAAATATTTGGGCTTTCCCCTGTTTGCTAGTCCATTCCATTCTTTTTCCTTTTTTTCCTTTTTCTTTTTAACACATAGTGGGTAAAGGGGCATTTTTAATTGCTCATTGTCGCTATTGAATATAATAAAGACATTATCCTGAGTGTGGATTAAAAAGCATTATTTTGGGCTGGAGAGATGGCTCAGAGGTTAAGAGCACTGACTGTTCTTCCAGAGGTCCTGAGTTCAATTCCCAGCAACCACATGGTGGCTCACAGCCATCTATAATGAGATCTGGTGCCCTCATCTGGCATGCAACCATACATGGAAGGAATGTTGTATACATAATAAATAAATAAATAAATAAATAAAATATTTTTAAAAAAAAATTAAAAAAAGCATTATTTTAAGTTCGAAGTGCACATTTAAAGGCGTGTGCCTGGAATTTTGTGGCAGAAATCAATGGGGATGTCTAACTTTTTGACAAGGGAGTTCTCTAAGTGACAATTTTATGTATGTACCTGACACCACAACTATTTAATATTTCTTCTTATAAGAACTTTCTGTCCAGGATGTGAGGAAGGATAGCAGCAAGAATACTTGAAAAACTATGAGAGAGAGACTATCATTCCATGGTTTAAAAAGGAAATCACTTAAAAATGCTTTACTTTTGATTATGTTCGAGCATCTGTGGGTGGGTGTGCCTGTGTGAAGGTGTGAGTCCTGCTCTCAGCTGAGCTGTAAGAAATCCCGTTTCTGTGAAAAGGTGACCCCCCTTCCCCGAGTTTGGCTTCAGTTACATCACCAATACTCCCCACCCAACGTTTATCTGGCCTTGTTAACTTTCATATCCTTCTGTCCCTAGCCTCTATTCATGGAGTTATCTTGGTTTATTTTGGCCCAGCGTTTTGATTTGTAAGGCCACTGTTGGGTTAGGCTAGGTTTTACGAAGCATTTCCCAGGTGACACTAGTGAGTGGCTTGTTCCGCTAAAGTCAAAAGGACTGTGCAGTCAGGTGAGGTTGAGATATTCTACCTACTATAGCCTCATCCTCCGGTGCATACAGCTCCGCTGCATGCAGCTCCGGTGCATACAGCTCCGGTGCATGGAGCAGCCCTAAAATACAATGAGCTCTGAAATAAAGAGCTGACTTTAACATTAACTCAGAGTTTCCCAACTAATGTGACCATTTAATGCTATTTTCATTTAGTATCTATTAACCTTGTATAAAGCAATTATAACTGAGAATATTCTTTGGGAATAATGAATAAAAGAGCAGAATCCTGTACACACATCTTGTACTTGCATTGTGGAAGAGGTTTTGGACTCTTTGCTTTAAGCTGCATCTGTTTTTATGAACTGTTTCTTGAAATCTATCCCAAAGGGATTGGCTTTTGGGTGAATACTGCAATGATGTTCCCTGGGAATCGGAGACTGCAGAAGATAAAGCTAAAGATAGTGGAGCAAGAGTCACCGGTGGTGTCGGCTGAAGCACAGTTTCTCAAAGATACTGGAGTGACATCTCTGTAGGCTGTCAATGTGACCTTCTATGGGCAAAGGGTTTTTCATAATGTGCTGAGTTTCAGGTTCGTGGCAGGAGCTGTCCTGGGTTGTGTAGGCAGGCCTAATCCAATGTCAAGTATCCTGTGACTTGTACGAAAACCAGAGACACAGAGAAGCCAGAGTGCTCACAGAGGCAGGCAGGCTGGCATGGTGCCGGTACAGAAGAATGGCTGTAGCTGCAGGAACTGGAAGTGGCAAGGCTGAGACTCTTGGGGCATGCCATCTTACCCACCCTCAACTTCACACTTCAGTCTCAGACTGTGGGAGAGTCAGTTTTTGGTGCATAACCACCCAACTTGTGGTCATTTGTTAGGATGGCCACAAGGCACTGGTTGGGGTGGGGATGGGAGTGGGGTTGATAGGGTTGGGTGGGGGGTTGAGTGAGGGTAGGGGTGATGGGGGTAGGGGTGAGTGGGGGGTGGGGGTGAGTGGGGGTAGGGGTGAGGGGGGGTAGGGGTGAGTGGGGGTAGGGGTGATGGGGGTAGGGGTGAGTGGGGGTAGGGGTGAGTGGGGGGTAGGGGTGAGTGGGGGTAGGGGTGAGTGAGGGTAGGGGTGAGTGGGGGTAGGGGTGAATGGGGGTAGGGGTGAGTGGGGGTAGGGGTGAGTGGGGGTAGGGGTGAGTGGGGGTAGGGGTGAGTGAGGGTAGGGGTGGGAAGGGGTAGTGTGAAGGTTCGGCAAGTACTGGAGAAGAAAGGCCTCAGGCACTGGGTGAAGGGCCTGTATGGTCTCGCTGGTGAACTAGGCTGGTATAGGAAATCCTGTACCCTGGGAGGAAGGCTGATCCTATCTCATGTTACCTGAGTTCTGAGTAGCCATCCTTGTAACTTGGTGCCAGATGCATCATCTTTCTCCTACATGTCACCAAGGCAGAGTGCCGCCCCGGGTTCTGAGTTCAGAAGACACCCTCTTGTATTCTGCTGTCACAGATGAGGCCGCTTGTGTGTGGAAGGGCCACCGGTCATAACTGAGAACTTCTCCATTAGGTCATTGGGATCAGAAATTGTGATGTCCTAGGTCACTGGATGGGAAGTTGTGATGTCCCAGGTCACTGGGATCTGAAGTTATGATGTTGACTCTTCTTTGCCTGATTCTCCTCAGGCTGCCATCTCTGCACGTCGTCCTACCCCACAGCCCAGAGATGGTCTGATCTTCTTCAGTCTTCCTCTCCTTCTGTCCTCTTCCTCCTTCCTTTTCCCCTCTTCTTGTGAAAAGCCGAATGGCCCTGTAGCACCCGTGCCATTACAAGATGGTACGCAAGCTGGGAACTAAGCTGGAGACTTAAAAACACATAGACAGAGGGAGAGACAAGGACATGGGTCATCCTTGATACAAGAATGCCAAGTTTATTGTGCTCAGGGGCAGGTTATATAGGGATCGTCAGCCACGCCCAGCTCTTGGGATCTTTGAGCTGCAGACTCATCAGGCTCAGAGCAGCTGCAGGCACAGGGGTTCTGCTCAGTTCACTCCAGAAGGCAAAGGGTCTAAAGCAAGCAAAGAAAGTCAAGGGGCCAGGAATCTGCAGCTCTAACATCTTCTGCCTTCTTTGCCTTTTCCTCTTCCAAGATTCATTTTCCACTCTTTTAATAAAAATGAGTTCTAGACTGTTCTTTTCTACCTGGCTTTTCTAAGGCCTCCTGTCATATTTCTGACTGCCTTTCCCATTTCTCCTTTGTGAGTTCCTTTCCTGTCATTAGTTCAAACTCAGTACACTCAAGGTAGAACTTAGGTATCCAAAAAAGCCCCCTCACCTCCTGCCATATGCTGTGTGCTGTAATAAGCATGTATAATACTTTTTCTCAAAATTAGCTCTCTAGTCGGACCCTCTTTCCTCCAGTCTTAACCTGTTTTCTGTTGCTGTAACAGAATACCCAGGACAGAGTAACTTAGAAAACTGAACATTTATTTAGCTCATGGTGTGGGAGCTGGTGTCCTGGCACTGAATCAGGATTTTTCCACTGTGCAAAAGACAGAAAGGGCAGGAGACACAAGAGGCCAAGACAGAAACAGGAGGTCACTTATAGCAAGTCGTTGTGCTGGGTTTGTGTGTGTGTGTTGTGTGTGTGTGTGAACTTACACAAGCTAGAGTCATCTTGAGGAGAGGAGCCTTATTTGAGGAGATTGTCCTGTAGGCAAGCCTGTCTTGATTGATGACTGTTGGGGGGGGGGACCAGCTCACTATGGTGTCACCACTTCTGGGCCTGGTTTTATAGGAAAGCAGACTGAGCAAGCCAGGCAGCAAGCCAGTAAACAGCCTCAGGCAATCTCTGCACATCTGTTGTATGGCTCCCATGCTGGAGCTTTGCTGGCCCTTTGGAATTCTTGATCTTTTCTTCCGATTTTTTTCTACACATAATGTTTGTTTGCTTCTCTCTCTCTCTCTCTCTCTCTCTCTCTCTCTCTCTCTCTCTCTCTCTCTGTCTCTCTGTCTCTCTCTCTTTCTCTCTCATATACATATTAGACAGTTTCAAGTGTCCTCTGTAATTCTATTTCAGGTTTTCTGTTTTAACTGTCTCATGACACTGCCATGATCAAAGGTCATTTTTACAATTAATATTGGTATGTGAGCAAAGGGGCCTCATTTGAGAAAAATGTCAATGTATATCTATAACAATTTTAGCAGAAAGTTTGGGATACGGTTTTTATAAAGAAATCACAAAAATTCTATATAACATACAAAAAAAAAGAACCTTTGATTACAACTGGTTTTTGTAACACAAATCTTCATGTATATCAATCCTTATTGGATAGCTGGATAATTTTTTAGTTCATGAATAGATAACAGTAAGCTCTATTCAGTTTAAGGTATGAACATTCCTGGTTGCCTACTGTCAGCGAACAGCCTCTATATTCTGATTTATGTCATGATGGACTGGTTTTTACTTGTGCCTGTCTTCAGCTAGGTGGAATTATGCAATAACATGTGTGTTACATGAGACTACAGTGTTCTTTTCACTGCTGTCTATCTTGCCATATGAATATACACTTGTTTATCTTATCAGAAATGGATATTTACATTATTTACAGTTTTGGGTTTTAGACTTAATCTGGTATGTACATTACTGAATATATCTTTGGTGGACAAAACACTCATTTTAGTTTGGTATATACTTGAGTGGAATTGCTAGATTATAAAATATAAACAGATTCATCTCCAATAGATACTAGCAACTTTTGCAAGAAGAAAGGCACATCTGTTCTTCAACTAGCATGAACATTTGAGTCAACAATTTAAAAAATGGAACATAGGTTTTCCTGTCTGTTTGGCCTCGGCAGCAGAAGCAAGACAATGAAAGGAACGCCATCCGTTGGAAAGTGTCTCAATAAGATGCACACGCTGTGCTGCCGCTGTGCAGAAGTTTACCTATGGCAACTGTGGCTACCCGTCCAAGAGCAACAGAAAGTATAGCTGGCACACTATCCCAGGCTAAGAGAAGAAACACTATTGGAACTGGGTGGATGAGGCACCTAAAGATTGTCTATTGAAGATTCAGACATGGATTGTATGAAGATTAAAAAACAGCTAACCCAAGAGGGCAGCTGTTACAGCATCAAATTCATCTTAGGGACTTCAAGCAGTCATAAAATAAATGGTCTGGTTTCAAAAAAATGGAGTTCAGTAGAGAATAGTCTATTTATTTGTAATTAAAATCCTAAATCCATATTAAATTATTACATGTCAAAAGTATCAGCTCAGAACCCCTCTACTAGAAACCTCACTTTGTAGTTCAGGAAGTCTGTTCCTTGGGTGTTATCAACCTTATTTGGGTGCTAATGTAAGGAATCCCATGTTCTGGGTTTCATCAATATTAATTGACTCTCTAGAAGCGGGGTCCTGGGCAATGGTGATTTTGGATAGGCTGGTGGGTCTGCTGGGCTACCGTCCCTGAAAGCCTGTGACTAGTTTTTTAATCAGCTTGAGTTTTGCTTCTTCATTGGCTTCAAGAGTTGACTCTTAGCATATGTTTTTAGATTGGACAGGAACTGTATATGTATCTGAATACATAAATACTTGCATAATTACATACAAATAAATATTTCTAGTGGAAATTGAAGGAATTTATTCTCATGATCCCACCTCAATATGGCCACTGGGATGATGACTGTCCACTAAATTAAAAATGCCAAGCAAACATGGGGCATTTTGTTTTTCAAGAAAATGTTTTGATCACAGTTCACTACTCTATGAGAACATGGCAAACACTGTGACCGCCATGTTGGTGACAGACAAGACTCACAGACAAGGGGAATCAAGAGATCATCGACAAGGGAATCAAAAGATCATGCAGATAATCTAAGGCTGAAATGAAAACTACCAAGAAGCAGGCTGACTTTCTGCTATGTCTTTTTCTTGGCTGGCCAGGCATTTCATTTATATCACCTAGAACTCTAATTCTGTTCAACTTCAGCCTTTGGTGTTATGTTTCATCTTAGCTGAAAGGCCAAGAAGCAAAGCACATCTGCCTAGGGAATCCACCCTTGAGTCATTTCTGATATCCGTCCCTGCGGTTCTTGCATATAAACAAGAATAGTGGTGTGGAGGTGTAGCAGTGGGAGCTAGGCTTTTTCCTTCTCATTCCCACATGCTGGAGCAGTTCAGAATGCCTGAACCCTTCAATGCTTGCTGTCAGACAGAGCTGCTGAGAGCAAAGTGCGTTCTCCAGGGAGAAAGTACCCTGTCCCTGGACACACAGAGGACACCAGTGGCCCTGGATTTCTAATCTTCCTCCTGCATTATCTATGCCATTGCCTTCTGACTCTTGGTTTTGCAGATGGAGAGCTGACCAACAGCACTGCAAGAGAGAAGAGCATGCAATCATTCAATTGATTTTATTTGTGACTAGATGCAGAACTGACAGCAGATGAAATGAAATTCATGCATCTAAACTGCGCCCTTCATAGTCTTCTTTATCCACGAGAGATGCTTCTTTGAGAGAGAAGTATAGATGCCAGGCCCTTGGCGAACTCCACATTTCCCAGGAAGGCCAAAGGCTGTGATGCCTCGGAAAATACCATCACACAGTAAAGGGCTTCCAGAATCTCCCTGGGGAAAGAAGAGGACGGAATGAGGTGAGATTAGCTTTTGGTTATGAAGAAGTTCTGTAGCGCTTAGTATGAAGAGCCCAGACTTCACTGAAAATTATTGCTTAAAACACCAGGACACTTAGTAATATTTTAATATTTATAGATTATTGAAAACTGAAATGAAAGTTGTATTATATATTTCAGCTACAGATTTTAAGATTAGTTGCCTTTTCCCGGAAAGCCATCCCTCTTGATCAATTTTTCAACAAAGAGTGAAACAGGCAAGCATAGATGATACATTTAGGTAAAGAGTAACTGTCATGTTTTCTGGTTCCTTTCACAGATAACTATTTTCCCAAAGAAAGAAAACCGAATTCCTCCTTTCAGAGAAAGGCTGGTTTGGATATCTGTATGAAATAATGGATCACATGAGAACTGTAGCCATCTCTGCTGAGATACATTCCCTGTTATAGCACCTGGAATGTGTAGATTCAGTCCCGTAGACTGGATTTCTCAGCAGCCAGCCTAGGGCACTGAGAAAACAGGGAAACACTGCCGAGCCTCTGTGGGTACAGGCCCTGATCCCAGGAGAGGGGCGTCCTGGGATGCTGCTGTGGCCACAGGGTGTTGTATGAGATTCCCAAGAGGAAAAGTCAGGTTCCTGGGTGCCTTAAGTGGAGGGTGTGGGAGGCAATGAGTAGGGGAGGATCAAGTAAAAGGAAGAAAAGTGTTAAGGACAGATGCCATTTCTTCATGGCATTTGGCCAACCACAGTCTTGAAGACAAGGCTTAGCTTCTCTGACTCCTACCCTGATGATAGACACACTGTTCTCACCTCGGAAGATTCTTTGGAGTCTTGGGGAAAGGCAAGAACCAACAAGTTAGAACTGAGGGTTCAAAAATTTGCAAAGTATTCTTTTTAATTCTTGTCTTTAATCAGGCCCTGTCCCTCATGTTTTTTGGGACACTGGGAGGAAGGCTTATACAGTCTCTGGTGAGGGTCATGCCTGGAATTGTTTACTCTAGTCCCAGGTTCCTGGCCAGGTTTGGGAGTGGCTGATATTTTAAACATTTAAACTACTTCAAAGGTAGTTGATCTTTTTTGGGGTTGTGGTGAAGTAAGAAAGACAGCTCTTTAGAACTTTACGTATCTTGTTAGTCTCTGTGTATGGTAGTATGAAGACTGAGAAATATCCCCACCATTTCTTCTAAGTGTTTTGTTTGTTTTATTTCTTAATCTATGAAACAAAGTCAATGTAGTAGGTCACCCATGGTCCTTTTCTAGTAGTGGATTATTACTTTTACTGACTCTTTGGAGTTGAGTGTATTATTTTATTCACTTAGATCTTTTTTTAATTGATTTTATTGAGCTCTACATTTTTCTCCACTCTTCTCCCTGCTCCTCCCCTCCCCTTCAACCCTCTCCCATGGTCCCCATGATCCAAATTTACTTAGGAGATTTTGTCTTTTTCTACTTCCCATGTAGATTAGATCCATGGATCTTAGGGTCCTCATTGTTGTCTAGGTTCTCTGGGATTGTATTCACCTAGATCTTATCCAGTTTCAGAAAGCACAGCACTTCTACAGAAAGTAGAAGGCTGGATGTGGTGCTATAGGCCTTTAATTTCGGCAGGCGGATCTCTGCGCGTTCCAGTCCAGCCTGATCTATGTAGTGAGTTCCAGGACAGCCAGAGCTATATAGTGAGACTCCCTGTCTCAACAGAGTAGGAAACTGTAGAAGCCAATGCCCTGAGGAGACTAAGCTTAACCTCACACCACTTACACTCATGTGCCATGCTCCAATAGCTAACACACTCTCACTTACTTGGCATGAGTCCTTTCCACCACGGAGGTTTCCTGCACAAATCATATTTAGTCCAATTACAGGATTATAATTATAGTGCTTTTTATCATTGCAGATTTTTCTGTCTATGACAGTAATGTTGACTTCTCTCAGAGTGTCAGAGGGAGGTGATCTATTATTAACTTTCCCCCATCCTGCAACTTGGCATCTGGTTCCTGGTTTCACATCATCCCCGTTTTCAGGCAGGGCAAGGATAGCCACATTTTTGTTAATGGTTGCTTTTTTGTTTAGCTGTAGGAAGACAAACATAAACAGTTAAGAGTATGAGATAAGTTGTTGCAGAATACTTGTTTAGCTATGCAAAGATGTGTTGCTGTTTTACCTTGCCTGCCTAACACACCCGATTGGTCTAATAAAAAGCTGAGCAGCCAACAGTGAGGGAGGAGGGATAGGTGGGACTTCTGAGTAGGAGAAGGAATTTGGGCTCTAGTGAAAAAGAAAAGAGACACCAGGGAGATGCCAGAGGTCAGCCATACAGACATAGAAGAAGCAGGAAAGTAGGAATACAGAATGAAAGAAAGGTAAAAAAGCCCTGAGGCAAAATGTAGATGAAGAAAAACAGATTAAATTAATTTAGAAGAGCTAGTGGGACAAGCATAAGCTAAGGCTGAGCATTCATAATTAATAATAAGTCTCCATGTCTTTATTTGGGAGCTGGTTAGTGGCCCAATGAAAATGTTGACTGCAATGAATATTAATGTTTGAACTTAGCTCTCTCTGTGGGGCTCCCTAGTTTGTACCAGGTGGGGAACTAGGAACATACGTTCATATAAGTGGCGAGACTTTCGAAGGTTCTGTGACTGAAACAGACCACCAAAGGTACATACCCGCAAAAGCTGCAGATCACCCTCATGTGTAGAGCTGTCAAAGCATGGATACGGAAATGCTTCCTTGACGGATAATATCTGTTTTTCTGGCTCATCCTTGTCTTTTGAGTGAGCTCCAAGAATGACCTGAGAACCCCTGTTCCTGTAATAGATACAATATTAGCTATTAGTTTAATCAGAAACTGGTTGTAATATGTGTTGAACAGTTTCAATATGCCATTGATGTAAATGCTGATTTTGGAAAAATTTTGTAGCTTGGAAGAATATGACTGCCTTGTAGGGTAAGATGTTTATGAATCTGTTATCATTTCTGTCTTATATATGTGAAACTTTAACAAAACATCCAGGGCTGGATGTGTTATAATAACAGAGGTTGCCTTTGGCTCACAGTTTTGGAGTTCAAGAGCTCGGTGTAAGCATCTGTTGGGCTTCTCATGAGGGACTTAGGACATGTCAGCTCATAGTGGAAAAGTGGGAGGGATGAGGATGTGTGAAGAGGATCAACTGGGTGACAGAGGAAGTAAGAGTGACCAGAAACTGAGCTTGATTTATAGCAAGCTACCCTTCATGCAACTGACCAACTCTGAAGCCTACATTCACCCTGTTACCAAAATGGAACCCCCATGATCTATGAAGGGTTCCAACCACCTCTCAGTGTGGTTATCCTAAGGACCAAACTTCCAACAAATGAACTTTTGAGGGGACAAATGGCGTTTGAACCATCACATTTGTTATCTCCAACAGCTTATTTATAACAAGATAACTGAGGTTTATGGAAAAATCAAATGAGAGAAGTTCATGGCAGCAAATCCAAATCTTGGGTTTGTTTCCACTCTTTCCTCTCCCAGATTAGCTGTGGTAGAGGATTAGGCTGCAAACCCCTGAAAAGCAAAGCTCCCAGGAGATCCAGAGGCAGGAAACAAAGGCAGCTGGTGGCTGGGAAGCAGTTCCTGGCAGATCTCTTTGTAAGAGAGCAATCTCAGATAGGAAAGCTTCCTAAGCAGAGAACTTAGCCAGGAATCCCACCTGTATGCCACACAGGGTGCAGGTATTTCCCAATGTGTTTATGCTTATGGTTCTTGTCATTCACAGCCCATTATACACCAAACTGAGCAATCCTCACATCGTCTTTTCTCCACAGTACCAGCTGAGGCTGTTCTCACGTAAGACATCATGACTGTACATCCCAGAGCATGCTCTGATAATACCATGCTCTATAAATTTCACGGCCAATAGCCACAAGCAACATGTAGCTGCTAGGACTTTGGTGCATGACCAAAGAAGTAAATTTGTAATTTTAGTTAGCTTCAATTAGATGGAACTCATGTTGCCCATGTAGCGTTGTGGCAGGAGCATAGGCACTGGAAGGCCGTCATGATGACAGATGAAAGAAGCCATTTGGCAGGGAAGGACCGGAAACCCTTCTCCACATGGGCTTCACCCAGCAAATGGAATATGCTCTAGAAAAGCTGGAGAGATGGGCACTGTGTAATGACCCTCATAGGGTCAGGGGTCTAGTGGCCCACTGGTATTTTTGCCGTATCCCAGTTCACTAGCTTATTAATTCTTGGGAGTGCTCTTCCCTTTATAAAATAGCCAAAGTGATTTTAGTTCCACTTAACAAACCCACTTATTATCTTTCTTTTCTTTAAAAATATCTCTTATGTGATGTATTTTGATCATATGCATTCATTCCTGTTCCTCGCCCTACTTCCTCCCAGGTCCACTTCTACCTTCCTCTGCCCTCCAAGCCTATGATCTCTGTTTTTCTTTTTCCTTTCTAGTGGGGACCTTCAGACAGAGCTCTCAGACACTATGTTCTCATTCACTTGGCTCCTTGTGACAAATCTGGGCTTCACTTCCTCTCAGATCAATGCGACTTGCCAAAGACTTCACTTATATATGACAAAATTAATGGCTTTCCCACGTATTAGCGAGATGTGGCCTTTATTGTTATTGTTTCTCTTCATTAGAATATTCCTACAAAACTTTAACCCAAAAAACTTACGTGGTACAATGGGCAGCAGTCAACACCCAGTCTTTTGCAACCAAAGCGCCAGCACAGATGCCATTTTGACCAAGTTTAAGTAGGACCATGTAAGGTCTTGAATGAGGAACCACTGTATTTCCTCCAATGATTCTTACACAGCCACCTGGTCAATAGAAAACTCAGGTCAGTGCCCACTCCAAATAGCTCCCCAGGAAAGCCATATTTCTGGGACAAGGCATGCCTTTTGAATTTGGTGGAAATTTGGTATCACCCATGTTTACCTTCCTCTTTTCCTCTATGCAGACCTTCCGATGTCTGACCCTATGTCTTGGCCCTTTGGTGCTCCTGAGAAGTCCCTGCTGTCACATCCATAGAGGTCCATCACTGGTGTTCCAGAAACTATTCTGCTGGAAATCTGTTACAATCATAGCTTCAGAGCTCAGGCTTTGCCAAGGGCAGAGAGCTGTGCAGTGGTCAATAGCGCTAGCAGTTCTGGGGGAGCTGCTGGCGTCGATGTAGCCCTCACTGTCCCTACTTCCTTCTGGATGAGTATCAACTAGAGAAGAGGAATGGGAATGGATTGTAGAAGCCTGCCACTTTCCCCTTCTACTCAGAGACCTTGCAAAAACACAGTATACAAATTGATGCTACTGCCTTGTATCGGAGACCCATTGTACCCATGAAGACTTGGCTCATTTGGTGAGATTTCAGGTATGAAGAGCATTACTCTCATTCACCAGTGGAGCGAACAACACTGGTCACACCTGAGGTTCTGCTTCAATCCTCAGACAAAACATGCTTTAGTTTAAACCCTTCCCAAATGAGCTATAATGAGTAGAGAGAAAAGGAGTAGAGGTGCTATAGCTATATAATCTACCTTATTCAAACTTGCATGAGCTGGACCAGGATGATAGACATGGTTAGAAGACAGAGACACACATAGGCACAAGACGAGTGCGCATGACAGTGGAGAGGCTCTTGTGTCCTTGTGGCAGAGTTTCCGTTTTTTTCAACTTCTACACAAGATATCCGTGCATTCTCCTAAAACCCTTCTGACTGTTGGCCACGAGTTATGGTTTCTTGAGTAGGGATCAACACTTCTTATTCTACAAATCAGTCAAACTAATTGCCAAATTCACAAGTATCAGTGATAGGCCCGGAGCTTCTTCTTCTTCTTTTTTTTTTTTTTTTTTTTTTTTGGTTTTTCGAGACAGGGTTTCCCTGTAGTTTCTAGAGCCTGTCCTGGAACTAGCTCTTGTAGACCAGGCTGGTCTCGAACTCACAGAGATCCACCTGCCTCTGCCTCCCGAGTGCTGGGATTAAAGGCGTGCGCCACCACCGCCCGGCTTGGGGGGTGACTCTTACAAAGTTAGATTACAAAGGAGTGTCTGTGGACACCAGGGATCATGAACTAGAGAACATTCTCTTTGGTAAAGCTCTGTGTCTGAGTACACACCTGACCACAAGGCCAGGTCTGCCATGAACCAGTCTTGAAAAGGTTTGTGGTAAGAATGAGAGCAGGGGGAAGAGTTTAAAGACTACCAAAGCGCCCCCATTTAGAACCAGATTTAGGAGAATGCCCGAGGCAGGAGCTCTGTAATGTTCAGACTCTGTGTTTAAAAAGTCTTCCAGATTATTCCGACTAGTCCCAAATACGAAGCATTGCTTTCTTGTTTCTTACCTTTTTGGTACACAGCTCTTTCTGAACACAGAAAACAAAGTGTAATAGGAAAAAGCTGCTTTTATGCTTTCCCTTGCAGAATATATATAATTGGATTTAAAAAGACAAAATTCGATTAGAAAGAAATAAAGAAAAAGAATATCTGTTTTAATCTCATGGTTTGGGTGATTTGACATGACTGAGTGCCCTGACTGGGGTTGTGCTGTGCTAGCCTTGTGACCAGTTTTGTTACCAAACATTTTCAGCCTTTTTTAAAAATTCTCTTCATTGCTGGGTATAAGGCTGCCTCTGGAACTTCTTTTCGAATTCCTGCCCACCACTTCTACCCCTAAAAGCTTATGGGTCCTAGGAGAAATCATGGCTGCCTCTGTGTTTGCCAGCCATTTCCCACTTTTTACCCCCATTTTCTCCTAGTGGGTTCTTCAGGGAACCTGGAGAAGTTCTCCCAGTGTCAGGGCAAGAGATGTGATGGTGTCTGCATGGGTGCATGGTGCGTCCACTCAGACAGGAATATTGGTTCCTACTTACTAAGTGGAAGGAACAGCCAGAGAAAATACTACAGTTCTCCTGAGGAATCAGTGAGAGGTATTCCCCAGAGTCCGGAAGACTTGTCAGGCAAACACTAACAAAGAGAACTAGTGAGAAACTATCTACCAGTCCTCATTGGCTTCTGCCAATGTCTAACTCTGACTCAGCTTAGCTTTTCAAAGCTGTCTGTATAATATTGGAGAAAGAACATAAGCCCTACCACTACCTCCTTTCTTGAAAGGTAGAGCTTGATTTTCCAACTCAAGGGCATGTCAATCATTTGTTTGCTCATTTTCTCATTATCTTTTAAAGCAAAATTCAAGCTATAAATTGGCAGCCACCACCAATTGGTGGTTTTGTTAATCTTTGGAAAGAAATCACAAATAAACATTTTTTTTCTTCTAAAATGAATTTGATTGTAAGGCAAATGCTAACCACCCCCAAGCTTTGGGTATTCTATAAATAACTATTATAATAATATTATAAATAAGGCATCATTGTTAAAACATCACAAAAATCCACTCTATAATGGTTATGATGGAAATGGTTTGAGCCTGTCTTACCTTCAGGAATTAGCAGAAGGGAAATGATAGTAGCGAGAGAAGACACCCAGGGAGCACAGAAGGTCTTCATTGCGGCTCTCCCCACATCAATCAACAGGGAGCTCTGAATTTGTTTCTTTCCACTATATATATGAGAGTACAAAGGATGTGGTTTCATTCTTCTCTTTCAAATTTCTAGTTGTAGAGTTGGAAAATGAAACTAAACAAGAGGAAAGCAGACGTGATCCCTCATCAGGGGTGGGGGAGGCTGGGGGATGGGGAAGAGGGTGTGCGTGTTTGACTGCGTGAGTGCTGAGGGGTGGAGAAGGCCCTGTCCTCCTACCTGATAGCTGAGGAAAGGGAACCTTGTTGCCGTTAGAATATAGTTCATAGGAAGGGACTAGAAATGACTCTGTTGGAATATTCTCATCACCAGCGGTATTATTGTTGGTATCCATTAGTAGAAGTCCTTTGAAAACTTCAAAATCAGAGTTTTACATGAGCAATCAGATAAGGGAGGCACTGGGATGGGGGGGATGTACTGAGAGGGGGCATTTTGGGGTTGGACGGAGGCCTGGCTCAGGGGAATCTTCCAGGAGTCTATGGGGAGGACCCCAGTTTAGACACCTAGAAATAGTGGATAAGTAGCCTGAACTAGCCTCTCCTGTGACCAGATTGCCATCAGAGAGGCCTCATCTAGCAACTGATAGAGGCAGGTACAGAGAGACCTACAGGCAAACATTAGGTGGACTTCAGGAATCCTTGTGGAGGAGAAGGAGAAAGGAGTGTAGCATCCAGATGGGTCAAGGACACCATGGTAAGGCTCACACACAATCAACTAACCTGGGCTCATAGGGGCTCCCAGAGACTGAACCACAACCAGGGAGCATGCATGAGACTGACCTAGGCCCTCTGTATATGTGCTACAGCTGTGCAGTTTGGTCCTCTTGTGCAACTCCTAATGGTAGGAGCAGGGGCCGTCTCTGACTCTTTTGCTGGCTTTTGGGACCCTTCTCACACTGGATCTCCTTGTCCAGCCTTAATAGGTCCAGCCTTAAGGGGAGGTGCTTTGTCTTACTGCAACTTGATATGCTACATTTTATTGACACTCATAGGAGACCTGCCCTTTTCTGGATGGAGGCTGAAGTGGAGGGGAATGCGGGGTGGGAGGAGGGGAATGGGTGAGAGGGACTGGAAGGGGAGCATGGTGGGGAGGAGGCTGATTGGAGTTTTAGGTGTTGGGGAGGTACACCAGATGGTCAAGTACTTGTCATATAAACACGAGGACTCAAGCATGGACCCCCAATCTGGATGCAGCAGTGGGTGCCCGTAATCCCAGAACTGGAAAGTCAAGACAGGGAGATCTAGTTGCAGGTTTAGTGAGAGACCCTGTCTCAAAGAATAATGGGAAGTGCTTGCAGAAGATGTCCAGGGTCAACCTCCCGTCTCTTCACATATATGCACACACACACACACACACACACACACACACACACACACACACACACGTACACACACACACACACACTCTTAAAGTTTTTAAACTGATCACCAGACACATTTCTTTTTAGCTATTTTCTTGGGTTTTAAGGGTTGATAAGAAAATCCTAAGTGGAGGTGCAGAGGAAGATTTACAAGGTTCCCGCCTCCATTTCAAAGGAAAGCAGAAGCTAGGTTGTTTCGTCCCAACACTGGGATATGTTGCTTTCCTAAAACAGACGGAACACATGTCCAGTCTTGGGAGGACAGTGCTGGCTCAGTTTCTAGAAGAATGTCTTGAGCTCTCAGTCTGAGCTGAGGAAGTGGTCTTGACAGTGAGGCCCATGCCATATGTTTTACTAGGACAACTGGTGTTAAACCACACAGCCCCACAGTTAACACCCTCGTGACTTCAGACCCAGCCAGTGATGTTAGAAAGGACCCCTGCTGAGACACCTGTGGTTCTTTTCCCCAGATCTCAGAGTGTACCAGGGTTTATCATTTTCAGTAACAGCAGTGAGACACCATTTTTCTGGTTTTGGCGAAGAGTTCTCTTCTCACTTTTTTTTTTTTTCAAAGTCACACTTGCACCAAATGATAAAGGAGACAGTGTTAATTTTGTTTCTAAATTGTAGGAGCCGAATTATACAGGCCTATATTCTTACATTGTCTGGTGGTCAGAATTCTGAGTGACCTTCAAGTCATAAGTTGTGCCTGCCACACAGAAGGTGGTCTTCTAGCCTTTTGATAGTGAGACAGCCTGATGCCACCCTAAGCAAGTGCTTAGGATATGATAATGTCATTCTGCTCCTTTTATTTAGGAGGTTTTTTCAGTCTACCTGACAGACTAGGCATAGATAGGCAAGACATGACCTAAGTAATCCCACCCCCCCACACCAACCGCTACCTAGGAAAGAGAATACTAATGAACTTCCCCCTCAGTTTATGTTTTGATATAAAAGCTGTTTGGAGAATAAACCGGGTGATTTTCAGGATGTGAATTCAGGATTTCTTGAAGGATCACTGAAACTCCCTCCCGATACAGTCGTGTGAGTTGTGTTTTCTTTCCACACCTCCACTCCGGTATGAGAAATGGTTTTTGACTGGGCTGGTCCCTGACTTTAAATAACTGTGGTTGTGGTTTTTCCATTTAGTTTGGCTTTTAATTGCCTGGTAAGGTGTAATTCATGTACTGTTACTCCCCCTCATTTAACGTATCCTTCCAGAGTTGTATAGTCACCATTATAATCTGACTGTAAGACATTTTTATTTTCCCCAAGAACCCTTTATGCTCCATCAGGTCCCCTCTAATCTACTTTCTGTCTCCATAGATTTGTCTGTTCTGGGCATTTCGGGTAAGCATCATAATATAACATAAAGAAGTTTTTTTTGGGTTGCTGTTGCAACTAATTGTTTTCACTTAGTACAATGCTTTTGAGAGTTCATATTGTAATGCCTGCCAGTCTTTTATTGTCAATAATATTTCACACTATATAGGTAAACCAGGATTTGTTTATTTATTCATTAGTTGATGGCTACTTGGCTCTTCCTACTCTTGACTCTGTGACTGTGAACACATGTATAGTTTTTAAATGTGAACTCCTATTTTCACTTCTTGAGGATCTACCCATTAGTGCATTATTAAGTAATGAATACTTGCATAGTAACTGAGGGCTTAGCTTTTTAGGAACTTTAAAGCGATTTTTCTGAAGTGAAGGCACCATGCTAGACTTTCACCAGTAAAACAACAAGGGCTCTAACTTATCTGCATCATTGCTAATATTGTTACTATTTTGATAATTTCTTTTGTAGTTGGTGTGAAATAGCACCTCGTTGTGGTTTTGATTTGCATTTCTCCTTTGACTAGTGATATTGAGCTTCTCATGTGTCATTCATATGTCTTTGCCAAAATGTCGATTTACATCCTCTGCCTGTTTTAAAATTACTTTTTTATTAATGAAGGAAGCATTCAAATATTCCAAATACAAGTCCCTCATAGTAAGTAGGATTTGTGAATATTTTCTCTACATCCACTGTCTCTTCTCTTTCTTGCTGCTGCACTTTGAAGCATAAAGTTCTTACATTGTGGTGAAGCTCCACTAATCAGACCTCTTTATCACTTATGTTTTGGATGTCATATTTAAAAAGTCATCCGCTAACCCAAGATTTTAGGGGCTTCCATTTACTGTGGGAACTGGGCAGGACAGAAACCCCACCAAGCCCAGCCTTCATGTTACAGAGACAGCCAGCCAGAACCTTATCTGTAGGCCATGAGCCTCGTGGTCAACTATAAAATAATGGAAATGGGTTAATTTAAGATGTAAGAGCTAGCTAGAAATAAGCTTAAGCTATTGGCCAAACAGTATTGCAATTGAGTTATTGTTTTTTAAAAAACTATATGAGTGTTGATTCTTGTATATTGATATATTGAACATTGTATGAGAGTATGATACTACCTCTGTTTAAAACAATTGTTATATTGACATTGTTTATTATATTGCAATGTACATCTCTACCTCTGATACTATTTATGTAATGACATTGTTTACTATATTGCAATGTACATTTCCACCTCAGATATTATTTATGTAATGACCCTGTTTACATTTGGAAATCATTGTCTTCATTTATTGCACAGTTGTCTATTCTATTAGTCATACAGTTACATAAGTGTTAATAATTATATGTTGGTCATATTTATATTTAGGACAATCAGGTTTTTTAGACACATAGAGGTTGTATTTAGTATAGATAGCATAATCTTCAACCTCTTTAAAGAGCTGTAGAACATGGCCTTTAATCTAACCTAGAGTTTTGTATTTATGAGACACAATCACTCCTGACAACAATGCTCTACTCCCGAGAGAACGTTGAGCACCAAAGACACTCCACTGGGAGTTTGTCTTCTACTTGGCAGAAAAAAAAAAAAAAAAAAAAAAAGCCCATACCTCCATTACTGACTAAACTACAAAATATCCATAAGTGGATAAAACAAAATTGTCTTATCTTGCCAAGACAGGATAGGATTGTTCTACTAAAGGTTCCTTGCCGTTGTATAATGGTATGTCAGGTTTTTTCAGGCCTCAGCCAAAGTTGGTTGCCTCAACATTGCTATCAAGACTTCGTGTGGTTGCCCAGGTAGTCAATTGTCTCTGTCTTCTGTTGCACATTTTGGAAGTTTCTCGTTTGTGCTTCCTGGTTGCTTTGGTAATTTTACTCTCCTTCTCAGATCTTTGATGGGGTTAAAGATTAGATAATGGTAGCTACCTTCTAGATTATTTAGACTTCCCAAAGTAGAGTGATTAAAAATATTTTCTTTGTTATATACTCCTCGCCTGATATTGTTTACTTCTTATAATTTTATATGATCTGTTCCCATTGTATATAGTTGTATTTGGTTTCTAAATCTGTCTTATTTAGACAAAAGGGGAGATGTTGGGGCAGCTGGCCCAATCCCTGCGTTCAGGGGCGTGGCTGCCCCAGCGGAGTAGCATACCCCTTAAATAGGATCGGGGTGCCGGGAGGAGCCCGTTTTTAGCTCTCCCCTGTGTACCTGCTGCTCCGCTGGACCCTAGGTTCTGTAAGTTCCCTTATTTCCCCTTTTATTAAAACTGATTTATTATAAAAGGACTATCTTGGTTATTTCCTAACCCCTCCGACCGCCGGCAGCCGGTACATTTTTTTGTGATTATTTCGGGTCTGGGCAGCCATGAAACAAATGGGTAGCCTCTGACTACAAACCAGTTTTCTTCAGGGAGTCCCTGTCTCCATCTTTTGAAGCTGGACTTACAAGTGGGCCGTATTACCCACCTGGCATTTATGGGAATTTCTGGGACTTGGACTTGGGTCCTCATGCTTATGCTACAAGCTCTGTAACCACTGAGCAATCTCTCCAAGCTATTTTCATAATAATACTAAGATGTTGGCCTTTGGCTATTACATTGACAACTTTACTGATTGTACAAAATCATTGATGGTTCACAATTCCAGGGCTTTAGAACACACCAGTGCAGTTAGCCAAACTGCTCCGGTACTACCACATTCTTCACTGCCAGGAACTCTCAGGAAACACAAACAACTACAAACAAATTCTCTCAGGAATGTCCTTGCTCAGCAGTAGAAACACTAAGATATTTTAACTTCAGGGATAAATCTGTAGCGAATGCCTGTTTAGTACGATATGCAAGGGGGCCATTGCACAGTGTGAGAGGAGCAGCCTGCCTCCATAAAGAGAACAGTTTCGCCCATTTTCGTAGCCAGTGCTAAAACTAGACCTTTTATGTGAAAGACTCGAAAGCTCATGCCTGTGATTCAGGACTTTAACATCTTTGTAACCCTCAAAGACTCCTGATGGAATGGTAGAGGTATTAATAACTTTAATTTAATTTAATTTCATGTAGGGAAACCTTTGGGAACTATGTAGAGCTCGGTGAATTGATATTTTCCACAATGTCAGAGCATGTTTCTATGTGTGTTTGAACATGCAGATCTACTCCTTGTAGCAGAGTAGTAAATTTACTATTGGGGAAAGTCATTAAAATAATAATGATTAAACAGTCACACAAGTATTGACTGAACGTGTGTATGTGTCAGATACGATGTTAGATGTCAAGGACAAGAAGCGAAAGTGTTAAACTTAGCATTGCCATTATGGCTCCCAGCTCCTAGTGAGGAAGAAGTTTTATATATATGTAAGAATTTTAAGTTGTTAAATATTATAAAAGAAAACAGTTGAGTGCTAGAATGGAAAATAGTAGTGGTATGTGAGGTAAAGGGTGACCAGAAGAGGATTTTCTGAGCAATTGCCTGCAGGATGTAAAGAAGCCCCTAATTTGTGGGCGAGTGTATGCCTGTGGGGTTGAGAATGCCTGTGTGCATATCTGTGTGGTGGCTGTGTATGGGAGTGCAAAAGCCCACACTGGGGTGGAACCTGGTGTGTGTGTGTGTGTGTGTGTGTGTGTGTGTGTGTGTGTGTGTAGGTGAGTGGAATGACTGCCTGGCTTATTTGGGAAATAATTAAAATTGGAAGATACTTCTGGTTACGCTCTCGCTGACAACTTGCGGGAACTTGGCAATGGGGCTCAGGGAATTTGGATGGCCTCATCTGAGTTCCACAGAGAGTCAGGGATGGAGGCAGTCAGCACTTCTGGGCCCAGTCTGTGGCTTCTCACTCTTCCATCCCAGGCTGCAGAGACAAGGTGTATCTTTAGCTAGTTTCTGTTGGATAGAGAAGAGATAACCTCACATTCTGCCCTTCCTGCTTAACAGGAACCACAATCAGACCAAGGGGCTGTGCACGTAACTTGCCTTCCTGTGACATTAACTCATTGGCTATTCACAGGGAGGTCTATGCTCTGTTTACCTAAGAAGGAATTTTACCCAAGAAGGGAAAGAGAAGGAAAACTGGCATTTACTAGGTCTCTTTTAAGGATTATCTCATAGCGTTTCAGAGAACCCTAGAAAAAAGCTGTTATTACCACCCTTGTTTTTGCCACCTTTCCATCTTTTCCAAAATCCTGAGGGGGAAACTGATAACCTGTTTGTTACAGGGTCACATGACAACAGGTGCCCATGCCCACCCAGCACAGGGCTCAGCAAATGAGGTATTGTTGGTTGGGCTGCAGGGCGTTTCCTCCTTTGTCATTTATAGTTTGACTACATAAATGCTTTCAAGTGATGGGGCCATTTTCAGATAATTGAGGCTTCTGAAGTTTATCAGTCATCAGCATTCCCCATGCAGCGATGGAGCTAAAGCCCTGGGCTTTCTGAGGATGTTCTGAAGCTGCCATTTGACTACTTGGCATCCTTTGGCATGGGCTTTTGCAAGCTGCTGTGTTTCCATGAGTGAAGGTTGCTCTGTCCTCCAGACAGTGAAGAGATACTCTTCAGTGTGAAGAGATACTCTGCTCAAGATCCGCTCTTTCCGGATCAGAGCCTGGTCTGCCTCTGGAGAGAGACTGAATGAGGCCCTTGTCTTCCATGTTGAATCTGAGTCAGGCAGTTACTAAATATATTTTCATGTTTCCACTGCGTCTCATCTATTTTCAATCAATGGCTATTTTCATTTCAATTTAACTTTTTTATTCAGCAGCTAATAAAAATGATTTTTATTAGTTTGATTTAATTAAAATGTCAGTCAGAGACTCGTTTAGAATACACGACACTGTAGGAGGCATGGAGGTCCTTGTGCCCACAGACATGCACCAGGGGAATGTGGGATGTTAGCACACAGGAGTGTTCCTTCAAGGGAAGGAACGATATACTTGCTATCTATCCAGAAGGCTGGGAGCAGATATGCATTCTAGCCTGATGACCTCTGCCCTATTGTGCTATCTGTGTGGCCAGAGACCACACTGGGCCCTCCCTGAGACCCTTATCATAAGCTTGTTTTTTTTCCAGCCAGTCCATCGAACCCATATCATGAGCAAATAGTGAGAGTTTGATTTCTTCTTTTCCAATTTGTATCCCCTTGATATCTTTTTGTTGTCTTATTGCTCTAGCTAGGACCTCAAGAACTATATTGAATAGATATGGAGAGAGTGGACAACTTTGTCTTGTTCTTAATTTCGGTGGGATCGCTTTGAGTTTCTCTCCATTTAGTTTGATGTTGGCTTGCTGTTTATTGCCTTTATTATGTTTAGGTATGTTCCTTGTATCCCTCCTCTCTCCAAGACCTTTATCATGAAGGGACGTTGTATTTTGTCGAAAGCCTTTTCAGTATCTAATGAGATGATCATGTGGTTTTTATTTTTCAGTTTGTTTATGTGATGAATTATGTTGACAGATTTTCATATGTTGAACCATCCCTGCATCTCTGGGATGAATGAAGCCTACTTGATAATGGTGGATAATTTTTTGTGTGTTTTTAGATTTGATTTGTCAGTATTTTATTGAGTATTTTTGCATCAATGTTCATGAGCGAGATTGCTCTGTAATTCTTTAGAAACAAAACATTGCCAAACTCTTTTTGTGAGGCTACTACAATTACCCTGATACCCAAACCAATGGTCATATTTTGAATAAATGAAGATGGGAAAGGGAGAGTGGAGTTGGGGAAAAGAGGGAGGGAGATATACTGATTGATTGAGACAGCCAAAGTCCTTTTCAAGAGAGTCTGGAGTGTGTTTTCCTCTTTAATTTCATAACTAGCTTCTGCTTCTGCCTCTCTGCATCTTGGCTGAATCTGTGCCTTCTAGGAGACAAGAACTAAGGAAAGTCCTTCAGCTGGTGAGAATGAAGGCTCATTCACTCCGCATTTACACTTCACAGTTCCCCAGAGGGGGCATTGTTGGGACTGTAGGTGAATTGTGCCCTTTTGTGCCTCACTTTCCCAACTGCACTGCTAGTTTACCCCCATTACCCTGGGAGCACCTTCTTATGAAATCAAGACTGTTTCTGCAAGGGTTCAATTCTGGAGCCCCAATTTGAAACAATGCCAAGCTGAAACTTTCCAAGTACTGGCAGACACAGATGGGACAGGCACCTGGTGGTATAGTCACATCATGGTTGAATCTCACAAATGTACTGTTCCAAAAAAGAATCAATTCACACAAAAACATGCATGGCAGGAGTGGTTATACAAAGATGATGACATGCATTGCAGGGGTGGTTATATAAAGGCAACAGCATGCCTGGCAGGGGTGGTTATACAAAGGCAACCATCACCCAATGCTTAGGAAAATTCTTACTCTGATGTTAGAAGTTGGGGTCAGGGTTATTTTTTGGATAAAGGTGATTAGATATTCAGAGAGTTTGGTATGTAGTCCTCTGTTAACAGGACAGCAGTTAAGCTCCATTTCATTCATGTATTGAATATATAGATACTGAAAAATACACCAGTTCCTGTCCTGTCTTCATGGAACTCATACACTAGTGGGAAGAGACACTATCACCAAGGTAACAGGCTAGGATATGTGTGTGTGTGTGTGTGTGTGTGTGTGTGTGTGTGTGTACACACACAGAGAGAGAGAGAGAACATACACATACATATACAGGTCAAGGTAAGGGGGCAGCAAATTTGTCTGAGGGGATGAGGGTGAGGTGTGTACTGACATCACAGAATATTTTGGAGGAGGCTGGGCATATTAAGCCATGATGTTAGCTTAATAGGGGAGTTTTCTAGAAATGGAAAAACCAGGGTTGAAACAGATTTAAGAGGGAGGATCTTGGGCCAGGGGAAGGGGCTACTTGATGTTCAATTGAGGTTGGGAAGTGGCTAGATTTTGGGGGGTGGGGGAGAGTGGTATAGAGAGACAGCTGGAATTGGGGGGCTTTTGAGAGCAGTGTGAAGACCAAGTTCAGTGGAAAGTTCTAGGAATCTGTGAGGGTGACCCTAGTGAGGACTCCTAGTAATGGTGGATACAGAGTCTGAAACTGGCCCTCTTTTGTAGCCTGGCAAGGCTTCCAGTGGTGGGTCTGGGTTACATTTGATTAAGTTATTGACTAAGGAGGTCCCATGGAGATCTCTAAACAATCCAGGCTGGTGCTGGGACAGACGATCGCCCTCTGAAACTGATGAGGGGGGAGTTCATTGTCCACAACTTTCACCTAGAGGGAGCCCATGCCATCCCTGGATGGCAAGAAACTGGAGACTGAATAGCCCAGAGACCTAGGGCAGAACCAAAAAATGAAATGAAATGAAATATAAAATCAATAAAATTATTTCTAATGATATTCTGCTATACTCATAGATCAGGACCTTGTCCAGTCATCATCAGAGAGGCTTGATCTGGCAACAGATAGGAGCGGGTGCGGAGACCCGCAGCCAGACATTATGTGGAGAGAAAGTCTAAATTGGTAGATTCCATTGTGTTTCCCCCCTCCTCCAGGAGATTGGGGAACACCACAGAAGAGGGTGAGGAAAAACTAGGAGTCAGAGGGGACCGAGGACACGAGGAAAACACGGCCCACTGAATCAACTAAGCAGAGTGCATCTGGGCTCACAGAGACTGAAATGGCAATCACAGGGCCCGTGTGGGTCTACACCAGGTCTTCTGTGTGTATGCTGTGGCTGTTAGCTTGATGTTCTTGTGGTATTTCTAACACCAGGAGTGGGTGTGTCTCTAACTCTTTTGCCTGCTCTTGAGACTCTTTTCCTCCTATTGGGTTGCCTTGTCCAGCCCAAATATGAGGGCTCTTGTCCCATGTAACTGTTGTCTCTTGGAAGCCTGCTCTTTTCTGAAGAGGATGTGGAGGGGGTATGGGTCTGGGGAGAGAGGAGGAGCTAGGATGAGTGGAGGGAGGGGATACTCTGGTTGGGTGTGTTGTATGAGAGAAGAATCTATTTTCAATAAAAGCTCTCTCTCACATACCACAGGTATTCTCTAAATGCCACAGGTATTTGAGAGTTGTATTTGGGAGAGTGAAGAATATTTTAGTTTTCCTCAGGACTACTGGTTTCTTTTAATTGACACAAAGAAAGCATCAGCCTGACCCTTTTCTCAGGGCTCTCTCTTGCCACAGAAAGAGTTAAATGCTAAGCTGCAGTCTTAGTGACTAACAGGGCAGTGCAAGCTGGTGACTGGTGATCATACCAGACAGGCCATGGCTGGCACAGTTAGGAAGAAGTGCTTCTTGGGATAAGTGAAGCCAGACCCTTTTGCTTGATCTCTTCCAGTGGTAACCTCGGGGGTTTGCTTTGAAGGCATGGTGTTACATAACTCCCGCAATGGTTTTCTGTATCCAGTTGAGATATTTGTTTGTAAGAAGAATGTAGACACCAGGCTTCTTGGGGTCACCACATTTCCCAAAGGAAGTGACACCCCTGAAAATGTTATCACATATTAGAGGACTTCCAGAATCCCCCTGGAACAGAAAGACATGTGTTTTAAGTATGATGCATTTCCAAGATACTTACTAATAATTTTATCCATCCAACCATCCATCCAACCATCCATCCATCCATCCATCCATCCATCCATCCATCCATCCCTTTTATTTCTCTTTCCTGATTTAAAAGCAAATTTTAAATTTCCTTTAACTAGAAATAATCATGGAATGATAAACAAGACTCAGAAAGACAAATAGCACATTTTTCTTATATGTAAAAACTAGATTAAAAATTGAGAATGAGAGGCTGAGACAGGAGGATTATTGTGAGTTTCAGGCTAGCCTGGGCTACAATATAAGTCCTTGTCTTAGAAACAAAAACTAAATCGAAGGGACAGAATAACATGATGGTAAGGAGAGGAGAGTTTGAAAGAGGAAGGGGAATGGCAGGCAGGTAGGGGAGAGCAGAGAGGTCAACACAGTATGTATGGCTAATACAAGGTAGGTGTGTGTGTGTGTGCACACACGTGTGTGCATGTGCGTATCTGTGTGTGAATGAAAATTTCATGATAAAACCCATTATTCTTCACACCAGAATGAGAAAACAAATCAAGTGGAAGAGATTCTCAAATTGAAAAACAAAACAAAAGTCTTCTCCCTCTCTTGTCAGCCCTTAACATCCACGCGTGGGCTTTTTGGTTCACGGGCCTCTATGTTTTCCGGTTGCTTGTCTTTGAGAAGAGCGACTCTGCAGCAGTGCAGAATCACTTCTATCGGTAAGACAAGAAGAGAATGCAAGTCTCCTTTCATTGGCTTGTGCCCTCTTCTAAAATTAAATAATAATAATTATTGATATTAGTAATTAATAACAATCAACAATTATTATATCCATCTCTCTCTCTCCCTGTCCCCGTCTCTCTGTATATATGTATATATGTTCCTGTGCCACAGTGTGGAGGTCAGAGGACAACTTGTGTGAGTTGATTCTCTCTTCCATGTGGAATCTGGGGATCAAATTCAGATGTGGCAGCAAGCACTTTACCACTGATTTACATTCTTGTCCCTTTAAAAGAAATTTTAAAAATTATATGTTTTCTCCCTTGACCAGTATGTCAGAGGAAAACATGTAGGGACAATTAGAAAGCTTGAGCTGGGGTCCCAAATATACCCTTTTCTAAGGAGGACACTAGATAAGTCATCTTAGACAGAAGGGCAGGTTTTGATATCTCAAACAATGTTTAGGTTATTTTTTTTTCCGGGAATTTGTAAGTTCTCATTTCACCTTATTTCTGGCTGTTTACTGAAAATGACCATTAGAAAATAGAGACCACTCCCCGAGGGGGTCTATCGAGGAATGGAGAATGGTGCCACCACCCAAGGGACAAGCAGGGGTCCTTAGACATAAAAGGGAAAGACAACTGTTCACAATGGTCTTTCTAGAAGATCCCTCTACACCTTTCATTCCCCAGAGTCAAAGGACAGTTAGATATTCTAATTTACGTACACTGCACGAATCGTCTTCCCCTTTCCTGCCGCCTGCACAAAGCATGCTGTTGTCCACCAACTGTTTGAAAGCGTAATGCTTTGGGTTGTTGCAGACTCTTCGGTCGATCACGGTGACATTGACTTCTCTCAAGATGTTGGAAACCTTGCAAGAATCTCTTTTGGTGCTCCCCCATCCAGCCACATGACACTTGGTGTGGGGTTTCACATCCTCGCCTCTTGCCGGGAGGCGAAGGATTCCCACCGCTTTGGTGATAGCTGCTTTACCATCCAGCTGAAAACACAGAGTTGCTTATGGCCTCGCGAACATCACAGGCAGAGGAAGAAACACAACCTGAAGTGTAACCGAGGAGGTTGAGTACCAAGGGGTGGGGATGGAGCTACTTTTCACCATCCAGGAAGCAAGGCAGGAATTAGCATAGGGCTGAGAGGCGACCCAGGGAAAGCCAGGGCTGGTGATCTCTAGGAAAATAGCGAGAGGAATCAGGCTGGAAGAATGGGGACAAGGAAGGTGAAGGTCCTGTCAGAGGCTTGAGACTCTCTCTCCTTACCCCCGGGGTGAGGATTCAGAACCCCTGGGCTCAGTCTTATTCTTGCTATGAAGTTCACCATCAACGCTTGCAGTTTTGTGAGAAACTGTGAGCCCCTTCTCCTGTCACTCTTTTCTGGTCCCTTCTTGCTTCATCCTACATTCTACATCACTCTTAATGAGCCTGGCCACATCCTGCTTAAATCACTCCCCTAAATGTTCGAATTCTAGCCAAGGCGCACAAAGCCCACCTTTGTAGTCTGTGTCCCACTTTCCCCCTCAATTTCAAATCTCATCCTAACTCCTTTTCTTTCCTCTTCCTCCAGGCTCTTCCTAGTACCCAGCAGGCTTCCCCGACCATCTGCTCTTCCCTGGTGCTCCCATGTTGTCTTGGTTGTGGATAAGCAGAACACTGTCAGCTCAGAGCCAGTATTTATCTGTCTGCCTCTCTGTGGACTGAATGCCTTCAGGGGAAGTCCCACTTACAACGTGTCTTCTGTAAAAGAGGTAGGCAGACTGCACTCACCACTGAGCAGGGGGCCTCCACCCTCCTGATAGCTCTCAGCTTCCTCACAGACTGTCAGTATCAGATAAGGCGGGTCCAATGAAGGGAACAATCACAGGGTGGCTCTGTAGTCAAGTTTGAGTAGGGACAAAACTGATGTCATTGTCCACATTCCCAAAATGGCCAAAGACCATTGGCTAAAATTCACAGTGGCCGTGTCCTTACAATCACAACACTGGCTCTTTCCCTTCTGCTTCCTAGGTGAGACTGTAAAGAAACTTCATCATGGAGCTAGCCCACTTGCTGACAGTGCTCCATTCAGAGCAGACTCTCAGTTCTTCAGAGCTCTACCAGGCTTCCAGGCCGAGCTGGAGGGCCTCCTGCTTGTCCTCTCAGGGAGTCTACCCTGGTAGTTTCCCAGAGAGGCCATCTCCCCTGTTGAGGGTCAGCACAGACATGTCTCACTGTGGGGGACTCCTGGCGGCCTTTGGTGGGTGAGCATCAACACTGTAGACAACCTGGTGCTGCAACGGTAACAACTTATGAGAAACTGCTGAGTTGAAGGAACACCAGTGGCCAAGTGCTGCATCCCTGCCCTCCTGAGGATCCTCACACTTGGAATCCAACTTGTGAGGACTGGTTTGTGGTGTGTGCATGCGCTCACACTTTCTCATGTAGAAGTTGGTTTCAGGTTACACTGTTTACTAAAAGTTACAAGAGAAAGACAAAAAAAATCCAAGCATATTTACCTGAAGGAGTTGCAGATCTCCTTGAAATGTCTCAGGGTCATAGCACGGGTAGGAAATTGCCCTCTTAATGGAAAACATCTGTTCAAGTTTCTCTTTCTGAGCTACAGAGTGGGCACCAAGGATAACTTGAGGCTTGCCTCTCCTGAAAAGAAAATCATACAACATTTAAGTAAGAGAACAGAGAAAGCTCAGCTCCGGATTTAATGTCCTCAGTGTTTGCAGCTGGCATCAGAGTTAGAAACAAGCACAAAATGGGGCCAGGGCTTATAGAACTCTTTTTGGTGTTTTGGTGTCTTCTACCTAAGACTCCCAACATGTGTTAGGATGCAGTCCAGTTGCCATGTGTTTTCAAGGAGAAAGCAACCAGGGAGTCTCCGACTTAGGAAAAATAAACTTGAGTTGGGATAGCCTGGAGAGGTGGGGAGCAGGGTATCCCTGGACAGGCGCCATGGCCCTGGGTAGCTGGGCTGGAGGACCTGGGCTCTGCTGGAGTAAAGGAGGAGCTTCTTGTGTTTTCACCTGCTTCGGATTTGTGCGGCAAAGTCTGTAGTGGCCTTCTGGGTGGATGACACCCAGTGGAAAGAGCCAACCCAAAGGCATAGTACGGGGTTAACTTTGTGTTCTCCAGAAAAAATAATGAACTTTGCTGTTGTATTCAAAATAGGAAGGGTGGTCCAAGGCCTGCTTTTAGGAGCTGGAAGGAAGAGATGCTTTTTCAGTGAAACTGTGAAATCAAGAATTTCACACCCACATGCAGATGAACATGGACAGCCCTCCTATAAACACACACACACACACACACACACACACACACACACACACACACACACACCACCCTTTCTTCACCTAGACCCTGCTGCCTCACATATGGACATGTACATAGACCCACACGGAGACTCACCTCCTCCAACCAAACACAAACACACAAACAAACAGAACTGGAGCTAACTCCTAATCTAGTTCATGAACCAATGAGAGATGAGAAAAACTGTATCCCAGCTTGTTGGGTCAACTTGTGATCATTTGGTCCTGACAATTAATGAATTTGTCAGTGTCTAGCTTTCTCGTTTGCATAAATTGTGATGATGCTTTTACTTGACAAATTTTATTTCGTACCACAGCACAACTTCATATATAATTTTAAGCTGAACCTTTGCTGCAGGCAATTTGTCCCTGAATATCAGGGCATATCAGGCAGTGCTTATTAGCAACAGGTATCAGTAAAAGAACAGTAGTTCCTCGTGATAAATATGGCTCTGTCTTGAAAATAATGACTCAAACCTTTAGTGAACGTTATAGGGTACTAGTATTTTTTTCACATAATCAAGGAGTAGTAATTTCCTGGGATCACTCTAGAATCCCCTATTAAGGTGGGGAAAGACCAGCGACAGGGAACAAATCAGCCGTAGCCATAGGACACACTCAATGGGATTGACACTGACTGTGTAAAGGTGCTTATGAACCGAACAGGGAACAGAATACTGACAGAGATTGTGTGGAGGTGATCAGACCGGGTGAGTTAACTGGGTGCTGTTGTGTCCCTGTCTTTTCCAGTTCTAATCCTGTTATTTATATTAGTATTGTGCATTTTAGTCTTAATACTATCTGGCCCTTGTTTGTGAGGCAAATATCACAACAGGATACGGTGTTGGTTATGTGTACCCACTTTTTTCTCCATTCCACACTAATTGTGGCTTTGGACTGGGTAGCTCTGAGTCAACACTGGGAGTGAGAGGAGCTGGGAAGACTTACAGGTCACAGTGAGCAGCGGTCAGGACCCAGTTTTCATTGATCAAAGCCCCTGCGCAGATTTCCAGTCCTTTGATGAGAGCCATATAGCGTCTGGCGTGGGATGGGACCTCATTTCCTCCTATAATTCCCTTACAGGATTCTGGAAAAACTAATAGATTGATAGAGAGTGAAATCCTTGCTTATGTAATCATCCTTTGCCCCAGGAAAGTTTGGCTGAAAAAAAAAATTACACTGCAAATTTTTAGTTGTGTGTCCTGTGCCAGGGAACAGAGTGGGTCAAGCTCCCAGGCTTGGCTAGTGCTTGCTGCTGGAGCATCTGCCCCATGGCTGTGTTCCCAGCCACACACACACTTACACACATACACACATACCACACACACACACACACACACACACACACACACACACACACGCGTGCCTGACAGCACTGGCTCAAACTCAGCTGGGTGCTTGGCTTTGTTGTTAAGTTGTTTGTTTGAGTCATGTAACCCAGGCTAGCCTCAAACTTGTTTGGTTGTCTCCCACCTTGCTCCCCCACAAATGCCAGGATTGCAGCCATGCACCACGTCAGACTTGAGTTTAGCTTTAATTTTTATTATAAGCCAACATCCCTACTTTTACTTTCTATGCCATGTGCCTAAATTGATACGCTCTGTCTCTTTTTCCCCTCTCTCTCCTGTTTCTCCCTACCCTAGTCTCTCTTCTTTCCACTTCTTGGTACCCGTTTATTCTTTTTTACCTTTTTTTCTTGCCCCTTCTTTTATTATCCTTTTTTCTCATTATGATTAAATGACAAATATGTAGAATGTCTTTCTTTCTGCGTGATAGGTGTCAGACTTTATTGTCATGGTAATAACTTATAGCCCATATTTAAATGATACATTCCATAGACCCACTTGAGGGGATGGTTTGGGACCAGGAAACTTATGTGTTAAATAAGCATCTTGATTCTGATGCAGGTGGTCCCCTGAGCCGCAGAGGACTGTTGATGTGTCTAGGAAAGAAGTGACTGATCCTAATTGTGACGCTGTGGCCTATTATCACCAGCAGATGGCATCTCACAGAGAGTCTTTAGATACACGGTAGACATCCCAGATCACCAAGTGGCCAGAAGCTGGAGAGCTGGAAGGGAGTAAGGAAGATTGAGTTGGCAGCATCCTTGATTGAACCTCCCAGGACTTGGCTCTAGCCTCAAACAGACTTTCTGCTACTCAGTTTGCATGGAAACTAACTCCCTACTCTCTTATGCAGAAGCAAAGATATAGAGAGCCTTCTTGAATTGTCATAGATTTAAAAAAAATCTATTATTAGTAAAATACATACCCATGTAAGTAAAAACAAACAAACAAACAAATAAAAAGCCTTAGCATTTTAATGCCTGGACAGGAAAAGTTATTTGTTGTGTTAATCTGCCTATAAAGACGTTCAGCCCACTGATTTAGTTTTCTAAGTCTCATGTTAGACTTCTTTATGTGTATGAGTGTTTAGCCTGCATGTATGTCCGTGGAGGCCAGAAGAAAGCATCGGATCCCCAGGAACTGGAGTTTTGATGGTAGTGAGCCACCATGTGGGTGGTGGGAACTGAACCTCAGGGTGCAGGGAGGTTAGAGTGGGGAGGAAGTCTCTTTTCTGGGCGTTGGCGCCCCCTACAGGTAGGGCACTGGAGTATTGGCCTTAAAAACTCACACTATTATAACAAGTTTATTAACTGTATGGCAGTTTTAGTAAACATATTAAAAGTAAAGAAAACATTCAGAAGCTATAGTGACAGTAGTAATGGAGCATCCATGACTCTCAGGCACACATTCATAACTGACTCATAATGTTAATTACAATGGAAGATGGGGGGTATTTTTCCAGGTAGATAAGATAAGAATGAACTTTAAACACCCAAGTTCACACCACTGATAATGTCAAAGCATTGTCCTAACACAGTCCCACATAGTGCAAGCCCATATTTTCCCACTGTGAAGCACAGTCCTCTCCAGTCGTGGCTTCTTACATAGTCTTTTCTTTCTTTTTACAAAGTTATGAGAATCTAATGGAACAAGACATACACATGCGGGCTGGAGAGATGGCTCAGAGGTTAAGAGCATTGTCTGCTCTTCCAAAGGTCCTGAGTTCAATTCCCAGCAACCACATGGTGGCTCACAACCATCTGTAATGGGATCTGGTGCCATCTTCTAGCCTCCAGGCATACACACAGACAGAATATTGTATACATAATAAATAAATAAATAAATAAAAAGGAAAAAAGACATACACATGCAATTTAAATTTTTACATATAACGTTGGGACAGCCACGGACTTTCTGATGTCTAAGCATGGTCTTGAATACACTCGCTCAGATCCTGTGCTGGTGTTCCAGTTCTGCAGGTGTGATGGGACCTGAAATCAGAGCTTAAGCCCAGCACTTCTACTAACCAGCTGCGTGTTCAGGTCATTTGGGAACCTTTCTGGTCTTGGTTTCCCAAGTGTGAAATGGAGATGACGACATCACAGACACTAGATGCCCAATGTAGTGTTCATGAGCCAGTGTCTGTGAGCCAGGTAATATACTGCTATTTTTTGTAATGAGTTTTATTAAGGACAGGCATTTGTTCATGTGCATTCATATGTGTGCATATGTGTGTGTGTGCATGTTTGCATACATGTGTGTATAAAGTTAAGATTATTTTACACTGATACTGTTATTTTCTTCATCATCCCACTACTGGGCATGAACACAGCTACAAACAAAAATCTTGAACCTAAACCTGAGAGCATTCAGTTGTACTTACATAATTGGCAGGCCAGTGAAAACAGCCTGTACATCCCCACTTTAAGGCAGTTTTTCACTTAAAGACCTTGCTTGGTAGAGGTCTGGATTCGTAGGAGTCACTAGATGTGGCTGATGCTTTCATATTATGGCCTCAGACACTTAGGACACATCTATCTGTCTATCTGTCTATCTATCTGTCTGTCTGTCTGTCTGTCTGTCTGTCATCTATCATCTATCTATCTATAGCTGTGTGCCTTTTAGATAGCAAAGACAAAGGGTTCATTAAAAATGATTGGGGCATTATCATTTTCTTTCCCCTTTTATATAACATTTAACATAATTTAAATCAATATAGAGTTCTATTTTCTCATGAGCAAAAGGACAAAAGCATACAAAAGTATGTCTTACCTCCAGAAATGAGAAGGAAAATGATGGCCGTGGGGAGGAAGGAGGCAGGAAGCATCCTGCTGCTTCCAGTGTCCATCTACATCTGGAGAGTGCTATTGTAGGAGCTGGCTTCAGTAACACAGAAGACACAGAGCTCTTTCCCACCGGCTCCTGCCCTCTCTCCCCTGTGTTATGCAGAAGCTATTGGTGTTTTATTACTGGAAAGTTAAGTCTTATTTTACCTGTGGTGTGGTTACTTACTTGTTTCATAAGCTGCATTTATTTCCTTTGGGGTTAGGTGTTTCCTATCTAAAAGGGCAAATGTGAAGTCATGGGACTATGCTAATTAAGAAAAAAAATATTAGAAAGAAAACTGTGCTTAAAAGGAAGTCATCCAATAAAAATGGGCCAAATCTGAAGAGATACTTCTTTAGAGAAGTCTGTGGTAGCCAAGGAGCAGATGCAGGAATCACCAGGGAAGTGTAAATCAATTAGAATGGCTGTCATCAAGAATAACATGTTAGAGTCACTTTTGTCTCTGTTAATGGGAATGCAGATTAGAACAGGCTTTGTGGAAACAGTGTGGGATCCCTTAAAACTAAAAACAGATCTATTATAGGATCCCGCAGTCCCACTGCTGAGTGTGTATGTCCAAAGGAGATGAAATTCCTTTTTTTTTGTATTTTTTTCCTCATTTTTTTTATTAAAGATTTCCATCTCCTTCCCTCCGCCTCCCCCTTCCCTCCCGTCCCTTCCACCCATACCCCCACTCCACCCCTCTCCAAGACAAAGAGCCATCAGGGTTCCCTTCACTATGTTAAGTCCAAGGTCCTCCCAGCTCCCCCTAAGTCCAGGAAGGTGAGCAACCAAACTGACAAAGCTCATAGTGAGCCTGTCCATGCTGTAGAGTTCACGTTCATTGCCGTTGTCCTTGGTTTCTCAGTCCTCCTCCACTGTCAGCCACATTCAGAGAGTCCGGTTTGGTCCCCTGTTCCATCAGTCCCATTCCAACTGGACTTGGTGGTCTCCCGTTAGATCTGTCCCACTGTCTCAATGGGTAAACGCACTCCTCACGGTCCTGACTTTCTTGCTCATGATCTCCCTCCTTTTGCTCCTCATGAAATTCTTATATCAAAGAGCTACTTATAGGGGCCAAAGAGATGGCTCAGTGATTAAGAGCATTTGCTGCTCTTACATAGGATTAGATTTCAATTCCTAGGTGCCCATGTGGGGCAGCTTATGACTGCCTGTGACTCCAGCTCCTGGGGATCTGATGTCTTCTCCTGGCTTCCTTGGATACCCAAATGCATATGCACATACATGTGGACATATACACATAAACATATAAACATATGCTCATAAATTAAAAAAAATCAAAGTCTTAAAAAAACCAGGGATAGTTACATGTCCATTCTTATGGTAGCTCTAGTCATACATGCTACGATAGGGAATAAACCTGGATCGCTCATCAACGAATCAATGGTACCTCCCACAAAGACTCCTCATGACTGGTGTGCACAATTTGTTTCTCATATCCTTATGCTAGTAGGTCTGGAGGGTTTAGGAAGGGAGAGGACGGGTTTGTCTCTAAAGTAAAATAGCAAGAACTGCAATGAATGGGCATGGGGGGGGGGAATGGGGTCTGTTTAGTCCTTTTAGCAAGCAAGCAAAGAACAGATTAGCTGCACAGGGCAGGATGAGAGTAATTGGTCCACATGCTACAAAGAAATTAGAGGAGCACGAGCTGATGAGGGAGGAAGAATATGTGGATCCCAGGGGTGCCCTGGAATCGTCTGTCCTTGTGCCCAAGGACAGAGGTTATGGAGCAGTTGTGGTAACCATGGCCTGACAATCGCAAGGCAATGATGGACTTAGACTCAAAGTCATGGCAACTCAGCCATAAGCTAAGACAACCAAACTGCTGGCCAATGCTGGAAAACCCTGGAATGTGTAGCTGAGAAAACATTTCAACGTGAGATTGGTAGTGGTTGAGACTGTAACTTTTCCTACTCAAGTCTCTTTAGAGATTGTTCACCCACAAAGCTGGAGAGGACCCTGCCTAAATAGATGTGTACCTGTGGGGAGCTTCATCTCTCTCACACACAGAAATGGAGGCGCCATGTGCATTGTAGAGGCCCTTTATCACGGGAGGCCTGGCTAAGAACCTGTATCATACATCAGTGAGATTCCTCAGGGAATCTCTGCCTCCTGTGCTTATGTCTCCTTTGCGCCCAGCTGTTACCATGGTAACCAGCTCTGCACGGGCTGAGAGCAGTTTTGCATAGATCCACCCAACATTCCCTTAACTTAATCCCTCACAAGGTATTTCTCATCTTGCATTTCTGACTACTCCCATTGCCATTGGGTGTGAGAGGTTGAAAGATTTTCTTGGAAGATCCAGAACGAGGGATAAGGCCAGGAAATGCCTGCTGAGGAAAATCTGATCAATGCACACAGATCCAGTGTAAGACTTCTCCTTTGCTTGTCCCACGTAGATTAAGCAAAACTGATTTGCAAAGGAACCTAGAAAGTAGCTCCACCCCCTCTGGAGGTGACTGAGGTGGCAGTGAACCCTGCAGAGACTGGCCTTCACCCCTTTGAGTTTCTACCTTGCTGCTCTGGCTCACCCCACCTAATAACACAGTAGCAGCTGAGATTTTTCTGCGACCCTTTTTTTGCAGAGGCCATTGCCAAAATAACGTTTTCCAGTATTCTCGTTTTATCTGTGTTAGGCAATGCATGCAAGAAGTGACAATATAAGAATATATTTTAGAGCTGGGGAGATGGTTCAGCAAGTTAAGCCCTTTGTTTCCAAACCTGGTGACAAGTTCAGTTCCCTGGGACACACGTTGGGGAAGAAGAAAGCCAACTCCTGTGGGACATCTGACCTTCATATGTGCATTGTGGCCTGCATACACACAGAACAAATAAAAACAAACCTAAATGTACAAAGAAAAGAATGTATTTTAATTCCAGGTAGTAAAAAGAGTTACAGAAGATGAACGATTTTATTATTTACAAAATTATATTTTTAGTATTTTGTAGTGAATTTCTAAGGACAGAATTATTATTAAAATAAAAAAAATTGTTTAAACCAAACATTAATGACTATTTTTTTTTCTAAATGGTATTTATTCTATTTTGCCAGTCTTTCTTTTAGAATGTAGGCATCATCCAGGTGTTTTGGTGAACACCTTTAATCCCAGTACTTGAGAGGCAGAGGCAGGCAGAGCTTTGTGAGTTCATGGCCAGGCTGCTCCACACATCCAGGCTAGCCAAGGATAATGAGACCATGGCTTAGAAAAAAAAACTTAATTTTTTTCATATATTTTGATCATAATCTTTACCCTCCCTCAATAAATCCCCCTTGCCTCCCTACATACCCAACTTTATCTTCTTTCTATCTCTCAAAAAAACTAAGACAAAAATAAAAACAAAGCAAAAACCCAATAAGACAAAGCAAAGCAAAAAGTACACAAAAACCATGAAGTTAATTTGTATTGGCCTGGCATGTCATTCCTGGGCATGGGGACCCTGGAGTGTGGCTGACACTGCACTGCAGAAAGCGGGTATTTCCCTTCCCCAGCAGGTAATTCCCAAGAGCTTCTTGGTCAGAGGTGGGACTTTGCGTCTATTTCTCCATCTCCACCCTGGGATTCTGTCTGGTTTGAACTTGTACCAGTCCTGCATGTGCAGTCAAGTCTCTGTATCATTACGTGTATCAGCCCCGTTGTTTCTGGAAGATGCTATTTCTTTGGAGTCATCTACGTCTGATTTTTACAATCTTTTTGATTCCTCTTCCACAAAGACCTCCAAACTTTGAGGGGAGGTGTTTGATAAAGAAATCCCATTTAGAGCTGAGTGCTCCAAAACTTCTCACTTTCTGCAGGTTGTGTAGTTTTGGGTCCCTGTGTTAATTATTATCTACTATAAGAAGTTTCTCTGATGAGGGTCAAGAAATGCGCTGATCTATGAATATAGCAACATATCATTAGGAATAATCTAATTGCTACGTTATTTTAGCAGAATAATAGTATTAGGTGCCCCCCAGGTCCCATGATATATCCAATTCAGGTTCTTGGCCACTTCAGCAGTGTTATATGGGTTCCATCTCACAAAGTGGACTTTAAATCCAATTTTTAAAAAGTAGTTGTTTACTCCCTAACATTTATGCTACGACTGTACCAGTATATCTTGTTGATTACTTTCCTCCTCCAATAGGAGATAGAACATTTTATGATAAATAAAAGGAGAAACTAGAATAGGAGGATTAAATTGGAAGACAGGTTGAAGGTAAGAATATGTGGAGGAACAACTAACACTAAAGGCCTTTTGAAAATCTATATGGAAGCCTACTATTACATATACTTCATAAATATATACATATTAAGAATGAATTTAAGTGGAGTCACCATGTAATGGGGGAGACAAATGCCCTAACTAGATATCTAATGCAACCAAGTACACTCTGTCCTCCATGCCTATGCTAGAAATCTTGTTGAGTCATTGGCCAAAGGGGTCCTATAGACTCCCTAAATATCACAAGCTATTGCAAAGGCTTTGGTTACCCTCCACAGCCTGAAGGTTACGCCCTATTGCTGAAGATGTCACTTCTGTAACTGAGCATGGAAAAATTGAGCAGGTGCCCAACTAGAAGCCTCACCCCTACTGGCTAGCATTTGTAGTGCTGGAAGGTATTTTGCCCACTTACAGAGAAGAAAGGTAATTGTCAATACCAGTCAGTTAAGGTTTTTCACAGGCAAAAGATCTGTATTTGGTAAAGAGGGATTTCTTCTGGCAGCAATATAGAGACAGTGGCAACTCCAGAGTGTCTGCATATACAAGATTTAAAGGGCAGAAATCTGCTTCAAGGTGTGAGGGAGGTTAGACACGGTCTCAGAGTAGCATGTTCATAACAATACTCAATTCTAACCTAGAGTGGAAACTTGCTAAGGATGGATGCCTGTTGAAATGGAGGGCAGAAACTCACACTAGGGGAGAGGCTGCAAACTTCCCAGCTACAGACATAACCAGTTAGGAAAGTATTGTTTGGGTCTGAGTTTACAGAGCGCCTGAATACAGAGCGGGAAGGAATATATTACAGATGTTAGAGTACATTTACTTAGTGATGATGACTTTCCGTAAAGTAGGCAAGGAGGATGAGGGCAGGGAGTGCAGGTCAGGAAGGCATGGACTGGAGGAGAGGATGCCCAAGGCCATGGACCCCTGTGCTTCTGCCAGAGCTGAGGTTAGAGCTGCTCTTTTCTGTCCTTCAATAAAGGACGGAGAGGGGAAAAGAGTCCACTGTAATTCACTGACCTTCTGAATGGGGGATTCAGATTGAACCCTGACATGAGAACAGACTTTGATGGGGTTCTCACCAAATTCATTTGGTTAGAGTTTGGTTAGATGTGGTCTAGGTCAAAAGTTTCTGTGTGGTGGGTTTTCTAGGTAATGGACGGCCCTCCCCAGGTTCCCAGCACACCTCAGTACGTCTCTTCAAGTCACCACCTAAACCACTAGTTGCCTTGCAAGCTGCTTCACCTGCTCTGCCTGCTGGGACAGTTATGCATTTCTAAATTTGTTTAGTCACTGCATGAAGACATAGACCAAACAATTTGCCCATTTAACGTGTAATTAAAGGATTACTAAATACTGGATGTTTTATAAAAATGTTATTTCGGGTGTATTAGTAATATAATTCAATAATATTACATAATGTTTTAAATTCTCACTACTACATTTCAAATCTTTTTCATTACTTCATAGCAGAAACCCTATAATGGTTAGGCAATGCCTTCCCATTCTCTCTTCCCCTCAGCACCTGGTAACCTCCAATCAATCTGTCCCAGTGAGTTTTCATATTTAAATATTTCAAATAAGCCGAATCATATACTTTTCCTTTTGACTGATTTCTTCCACCTGGCGCAATCTCTTTAAGGCTCATTCTTGTCATAGCACGTATGAGAATGTCGCTCTCTCTTATGGCTGAATAATGCTCTGCTGTGTGTCCAGTCACCTGCTAATGGTGTTGGGTTGTCCTCACCTTCTGGATATAGCTAATACTTGACAAGAATCTGTTTTGGTCCCTGCCATTATTTTCTTTGTGTGCATGCAGGAGGAAATTGCTGGGCCATATATTCACGCCACTTAGTGTTTTTATAGGATCTCCTTCATTTATAAAAAACTGTAGACCCTGAGTTAGAATTTTACACACTATTTCTGTCTTGTCTTAGGTGATTCAGTAACTGTGCAGTGCCCTGGCCTCTCAATTCCGTGAACTCATCTTCTTTATGCTAGCATTTTTCCTTTATGCTATTTTGCTCCCTGACTCCAATCTATCTACTCTAGTTCTCCCCTAAATCCATTCCAATCAGGGTTTTGCTCCATCATTCCACAAAACTGATATTGTCAAGGCCACACAGACACTTACTGCTTATGTTGGCTAATATTTGTGTTATTCTTTTCTGAGCATATGGACAAACTCATTTTCCAGTTTCATGCATCCTAGGTAAAGACTGTCAACTTAGTTATATCCCCAGCCCTATAGACCTCATTCCTATTTGACATTTCTACCCAGAAGTCTACCAAATAGTTCCAATATAACATCTCTGAAATTAAACCATTGGATTTCTGTCCAAAGAGCCCTTTCTCTTGTTACCTCCATTTCATTTTGTGTTATGTGATCCTTTTGGGAATGAAAACACACATTCCAGCTATCTGGAAATCTCATTCATTTTCATAAAAATGCATTCAGACCGAAATCACTTGTGATATTATTTGCTCCTGCATTACTGGTTCACGTCACCTCCATCTTTTGTTTAGAAGCTGAAATAGCTAAAGGTTATTTTGCTCCTGCCCTGCCCATTAATGATGATGCTCTTGATCATTTAAAAAAATCAAGGCTGATGAGATTGCTCAATGGGTAAAGATACCTGCTGTCAAGACTGATGACCTGAGTTCTACCCCTAGGACCCATGTGGTAAAGGGAAAGAAACAACTACATGTATGCTGTTATGTTATGTACACACACACACACACACACACACACACACACACACACACACACACAGAGAGAGAGAGAGAGAGAGAGAGAGAGAGAGAAATGTAAAATAGGTTAAAACATAAATCAGACCTGATTTGTGTTTGGGAGTTAGAAAGTTGGAAAGAGTGTTGGTCTCACCCTTACAAGAAAGAAAAAAAATCTTGATAATCTGTAAAATTATAACTTCTTAAAGCTCTCTAAAAATTGGGGTTTTAGGTCAGTGAAGTGGCTCCAGGAGAGACGTCTTTCTGCTCTGCCGCAAGCAATAAGCTGGGAAATGATGCTGGACATCACTGAGGCTGGTTACAAGAAATCGTGGTTTTCTAAGTACCGTGTGTGGATTTGCCTGAGAATATAGTTGACCATTGGAGCTGCAGACACAAGAGGAATTCTCACCTACCAGAAACAGACCAGGGACGAGGCAAAGAATTGGAGAGGGTTTCTTTGGTGGGCGGAGGGAAGAGCAGCTCCCACTTCAGGAACGGAATGGTACTTTACAGGATGACATCCTCCCTTGCACCCTCCCTCCCTCCACCCCCCACCCCACTGCATCTCTCTGGTCTCTTATCCTAGTCTGGCCTCATTCTCACTGTATAGGGGATGGCCTAGAATTTCTGACCCGCCTCTTCCACTGGGATCACATGCATGCGTCACCCCATCCGTTTTATCTGGTGTTGGTTAGGCAAACATTCTGCCAGTGGAGCTCACAACCCCACCCTTGTTTTCTTCACAAAGCACAGCTCTAACCTGTTGAGAAAGGGCAGCGAATACGCGCAACCTCAGGACGCGTGTGAAGACACATTGTGGTCAAGGGAAGAGAAGAGAAAAAAAGTTACAACCTTCTATTCCTAGGGATAAGGAAGAAAAGGGTTTTCAGCTATGAGGGGAAAGATAGGATCACAGAAGTTGTCTCTCATGAGAGAGCAACCAGGTTGGGCCAGGAGCACTGAATGAGATTCCCAGGTTAGTGAGAGCAAAAGAAGACGCTAGCAGATGCCTCGTACAGGAGTGTGCAAAAGCATGAAATCTGTTTGAGGTTCAGACTCAGAGAGAAGCCTAAGGCTGGGGTGGAAGAGAAAGCCAAGGAAAACAGTCAGATAAGCCAGGCCACGGCAGGCCAAAGGTCATGCTGCAGGAAGTGAAAGCCCCTATGGGGAGTAAATGCGGAGACAGTCAGCACAAAGCAAAATGAACTGACCATAGTGACTCACGGAAAGGACAGAGACCGACGTGAGTTATGCACAGTCTGAGATACGAAGCTATTTACCTCAGCAACAAGTCACATGACATGGAGATAAAGATGAACGACACAGCCGGGTGACATGAGAATCACAGAATGAGAGTCAGAGAAGATTCAGGTGTTGGAAATCCTGGGGAACTTAAATAGTTACGATTATGATGTTGAAATCACTAGTAGAAGAGATGTGTAATCCACATAGATACTCAAAGGTTATCAGCAGGTTGACAGAAACTGCAAGAAGGGAATCCTCTTGGCTGAGGAAGTAGAGGAATTGAAGACACGTCAGGATAAATTGCCTCCACTGAAGTACAAGACTGAGAGCAAAAATCGATCAAACACAAAGTCCTAGGAGTCAGCGCAGGAGCCATGGAGCAGACAGTACCGAACTAATATCACATAATTAGAGCCTTAATAAAGCAGGTAATGGGTAGGGTAGAAGGAATACTTGAAAATTTGATTATCGCCCTTAGTCCCAGCATTCAGGAGGCAGAGGCAGGTGTATCTCTGTGAGTTCAAGGCCAGCCTGGTCTACAGAGGAAATTCCAAGACAGCCAGAGCTACACAGAGAAACCAATAAACAAACAAATAAATAATATGATTAATAATAGAATGTTTCATCCTTAGGGGAAGACTGGAAGGATTCTTTACTTTCTTCGTTAGCCAGGGCTTCAACCTGCAGTTGAAGCCTTTGTGGATGTACTTGAGCAATCTTAACCCTCTAAGCCAATTTCTAGACTATTCTGTTAAGTTCCTCATGAAGAAGTTACTGGGGACATTTTGGGAGTGACCGCCCGCATGAATCTCATGGTCTACGTGGAGATCAGCATCGCTAACATCAAGGCTCTGGTCATTATAATAATGTTGTCTTTATTATATTAAATAATGCTGCCTCTGCTAGCCCATGATTTAACATCACTGTCATGCATGACCACAGCTGAACCTGGCTCATGGGGCCATGAAGAGGATTATAGTAAGCAACGGTCATGACCATGACCTGCTTGGTCTAGGGAGATCTTGGGTATTTCTCCCTGCTTCTCAGGTGATTACCAAACACTTGTCATAGAGTGCTGGTGTAAAGTTCTTCCTGCCATATAACACTAGGCAAGTGGTACCCATGCTGTACACGATACCTCCTGGAATCACTTCCAATTCTTTGCCAGATGTCCCCTCAGGGGCAAAACTGACTTCTGTCTTACTGTGACCAAGGTGGATATTGTCTGAAGCATCAAGCAAGTACAATCTAGGGTGATGGAAGCCTGTTTCCCAGCGATTACAGGGGAGTACATCTTTTGAATCCCTCCTTCTCATCCTTCCTCAGTGCTCAGAGACCAGGGGCTGTAATCCAATGTGACACACTTCTTGAGGCCCCACTAGATGGAAGGGGACAGTGCCCTCCTTTCTTTTCTCTTAGCTTAATGTCTCCTCTACCCCCAAACAACTATGTGTTTGTCTTATTATTTTGTATATATAAACATACTATTCAGCTTATAGGATATGACATCTCTACCTACTAAAAGTTTCTGAATTGGTAAAAATGATAACTAAGTGGCAATGTAGCCTAGGTGGTGGATATATAGCAATCCTATAATTAAAACATGGAGCCCTTGATGGTTTTTACATCTTATATTTCAATTGAACAACTGGCAAAGCAGTCTTAAAATGTGCATTTGTCATTTATACTGAGAAATATTGTTGGTCGTGGACAGTTCAATAAATATCCAAAGCAATTGCATGAGTTACAGGGTAGAATCATATGTATAATTTATTGAATTTTGAGTGTCCATTCTGTTATTTTTTAGAATTTTTAATAGCTGGGATAGCTAACTGAACTTAAAGAAAGATGAGTGTATTTGGCTTTTTAGAGTATTTATATCGAGCTATATGGGTGCAGCTTTGCGGTCATATATTGAGTCATTTGAACGGCCAGCTGCTGGGCAGGAAGTCATAGCTGCAAAGCTGTTTCAATTTGATTCATCACATCTGGCAACAGCAAATGCTCAGAGCTGAAAACCATACACCCACCTTACAGGGGGATAAGGTTAATTGCTGGTGGGCTCCCACGGGCATTAGGCAATTTAGATTGATGTCTTTGCTTTGCCCAGTTGACCATTTTCATAGATCTTTGAATAGATTCATTTTAATAGGTTATATTTAGTTACTTTTCAAGGATGGCATCTGATAGCACTACAGTTTGAATGATTTATGCAAGGTTGTGTGTTGGAAACTCGATTCTCAAGGCAACCGTGCTGAGAAGTGGAGGACCTTAGAAGAGGCTGGAGTGAATTGATGCTGGTATAGCAGGAGTAACCCTTGGTTGGGAGTGGGTTTTTGATAAAAAGGCTGAACATCACCACTCCCTTCTCCCTTTATCCTGTATGTACTCACCCGTCCTTCTGCCTTCTGCTGTGGATGCTAGGCCATCAGCAGATGAGGACTCCTTGACTTTAGACTCCGAGCCTCAGGTATTCTGTGATTGCAGCAGCATAAAACAGACTGGGACAGAAAATGATGTAGAATTGTAACGTTATTATAACTAATACCGGAAAAGGGTGAAGCAGCGTGACTAAGTACTGAATGGAAGGTAAGGAGAACTAACAGCAGTGGTTCTCAACCTTCCTAACGCTTAGACCCTTTAATACAGCTCTTTATGTCGGGGTGATCCCCCCACCATAAAACTGTTTCCATTGCTACTTCATAACTCTAATTTTACTACTGTTATGAATCCTAATGTAAATATCTGTGCTTTCAGAATGGTCTTACCAGACCCTGGTGAAATAGGTTGTTTGGCTCCAAAAGGTTACAACCCACAGGTAGAGAACCACTTGTACCAGGCTTTTTTCTTTTTGGGCCATGAACCAGCTCCCAAATTATGACACAGAGAGTTATTAGTTTTGAATGCCTGGTCTAACTTAGACACGTTTCTGTCTAGCTCCTTTAGGTTAACCTGTTTATCTACCTTTTGCCTTGGGGCGTATTACCTCCTGCTGTATATCTTACTTTTCTCTACATCTGGTTGGCATCTGCCTGGATTCCTGCCTGGGGGTATTTTCTCCTCTTCCTTCTCTTTTCTTCTCTCTTCTCCTTAGAGTCCTCCTCCTGTTTATTCTCTCTGCCTGCCAGCCCTGCCTGTTCTTTCTTCTCCTGCCTAGCTATTGACTCTTCAGCTTTTTATTAGACCCATCAGGTGCCTTAGGCAGGCGAGGTGAAAGAAATGCAACACATCTTTACATCGTTAAACAAATGCAGCATAAACAAAAGTAACACAGCTTTACATAGTCAAATAATGCTATGCAGTATAAACAAATGTAACACATCTTTGCCTAGTTAAAATAACATTCCACAGCAACCACTGATTTAGGGGATGAGGGTAGAGAAGCCTGAATCACTGTAAACAGTGTTCATGGTAACACCGGTGAGGGCAGAGAAAAAGAGAATGTAGAAAAATCCTGGACCTTCTCAGAGATGATGATAGTGACCAGACATGTTAGTGGACAGCCAGATCATTACTCCAAGACCTCAGAAGGAACTGATGAAGACTAGAAAGTAGAGTAAAGGTCCTGCTGTTACACAGTGACGAAGGGTTTGGTAGAGTTATGAGCAGGTCCTAGGTCTTTGAGTAAGGTAGAACTTAACAGTGATGAAGTATGATATTCGGCATAAAAATTATCTAAGCAGTAAAGGATCCAGGGTGCAGTGTAACTTCTTTTGCTTGCTTGCAGTAACATGAGAGAAATAATTTAGAGATGTAATTTTTCATGAAAAGAAGAAAGTAAAATAATTAAAAAAACTTCACCCTGACCTAATAAAGAGGGCAAAGATGTGTTTGGGAGAACAAACTAAAGCTTGGCCAAGGGACCATTGGCTAAAGGGATAATCATGGGTAACAGAGGCCACAGATGAGGGGGGTACTCTAAAGGTCATTTGGAGGTCTTCCAGGCTGCCTTTGTGGTCACTGGTCAAGAGCAGGGCTTTAGATCAAGGCTGCCACAGAAAACACCCCTATATCCTTAGCAGTTGATACTCAGGGCTGCCTTGCGACTCTGCTCCCTTGACCTTGGTACCGTGAGATCTCCAGAACAGCAGCTGGCTGAGTCCATTTCTTTGGCTGTCCTAGTTGCAGCTCAAGGAGACCAGGGTGTGACTTAGGCCTCCACTCTAGAGGATATAAGCACTGCATGATGCTAATTATCTAGACACAGAGTTCTTGAGCTTGGGGTTCTGATATGCTATGTCAAAGGACATCAGAGACAGTATGTTCAGGATCTTCACCATGGAATTAAAGGAGGTTATTTAAGACTTTATTTTTGGTTACATGTAAACAGAGACTAAGTTTTGTTTCCTGGCCTCCCAGACCCAAATAATCACACAAAAACTATGTTAATTACAACACTGTTTAGCCAATAACTCAGGTATATTCCTAGCTAGCTCTTACATCTTGAATTAACCTATTTCTGTTAATCTGTGTATAGCCATGAGGTTCTGGGCATCTGTCTCCTTAGGCAGCTACATGACATCTCTGTGACTCCACCTTCTCTCTTTCCCCTAAGCCCCCCCTTCAGATTTCTCACCTGGCTTTTCTCTGTTAAGCCATTGGTCAAACAGCTTCTTTATTAACCAATGGTAAATAAAACATATTTCACAGCATACAGATCCTCACATCATCTCCCATTTTCTGTTTAGATAAAAAGGAAGGCTTTAACTTTAACAACAAAGTAAAATTGCATATACAAAACAGTTATTAAGTATGAATACTCTATCATCTATCCTGGTTTTGTAAGCCTAAAGTTTCATATCTGATTTATTTTTATCATAACTAAGAAAAACTATAACTATCTGTCTTCAACAATTCAAAGACACCAGAAGGAAATACTATTACCTAAGCAATCAGGAAGTGCATTGTAAGCAACTTCCAAAACTCTAGAACTGACAAAGACATCTTGCTACCTGGACAGTCATCCAAAGTTCTTTTGTAATGTTGGTGCATCTATCTTTGGCCTATTAGCCTAGTATATCTGATGAAGCAGGATATTTGAAGATCTGTTCTGCCTTGTTTGGCAAAGTTCTCCAGTTGCTTTCTTCTGTGTCCTGCAGAATGTCTGGCAGTTTTTTTCTGTGAAGCAGGAACCCTAAAGGACCATTCTGTCTTTTGGAAAGTTCAGCAGTCACTTTTCTGTGGGTCCTGCATGTCCAGTTCATACAACATACCATCAAGCAGGGCAGGATCCTGGAGGCAGGAGCTGATACAGAGGCCATGGAGGGGTGATGCTCACTGACTGGCACCTCAGAAGCTTGTTCAGCCTGCTTTCTTATAGAACCCAGGGCATGCAGGAAAGCACCACCCACCATGGGCTGGGATCTCCCCCATCAATCACTAATTTAAAAAAATGCCTTATAGCCAGATCTTATGGAGGCATTTTCTCAATTGAGGTGACTTCCTCTCTGAGGACTATAGCTTGTGTCAAGTTGACATAAAACCAGCCAGCACATCTAGTCTGTGGGGGAATTTTTTTTTTAAATTAATGATTGATGTGGGAGGATTCAGCCCACTGTGGGCAGTGCCACTCCTGGACAAATAAAAGACCATAAAAGAAAGCAGGCCAAGCAAGCCATGGAGAACAATCCAGTAAGCAGGTTCTTCCATGGTCTTCTTGCCTCTAGGTTCTTGCCTTGAGTTCATGCCTTGGCTTCCCTCCATGCACTGTGTGACCCAGTTGCTTTTGGTCACAGTGCTTTGCCACAGCAGTAGAAAGTGTAGTACAGACAGTAACATCTGAACCCATCTTTCTAACACAGGGAGCTGGGCAACCCATGGGTCAATCTGGAGTTCAGTCCTGGACATCTCTGTGCTGCTGCCTGCCCTGGGTTCATCCCACATCTGACTTTGCAGCTGTAGTTTGTCTCTTTGTAGAAGGATAGTCAGACATAAAGCCATTCTAGGGGAATGTCTTGCAAAATTACTTGATGGAATGCAGTTCTGTGACTTTGTTTTTGTTGTGATTTTTGTCTTGGCACGATGTGGAATCCCTGAGGAATTGCAGAGGGGGCGGAGGAATTCTAGGAGGACTACTCAAAGTTACTACTGGGCAGCCACCCACCTTGGTGTCGTTGAAAATCGCTAGCTGTATGTCGTATGGCATATGTCTCATGTTCTTCAGAAGTGGGGCATTGGAACTGCCTCGCCATCCCCAAATACCCAACTCAGTGGCATGAGTTTAGTTCAGAACTGTCTTGGTGGCATTAGGCAAGAAGAAGTAATTTACAGAGTCCTAGTTTGGTGAGTCCAATCACACACTCAGAGAGTCACTCTCTGTGCTTTAGCCCAGTGTTCCGGCATGAAAGCAGCTCGATTCCAGGTTTCATTTACTGTTGCGAGATAGCACACTGGCTAGGCTGATGTCTGTTTATTCACAGACTGTTTTTTTTTCTTCATTTTCTGAGATAGGGTTTCTCTGTAACTTTGGATCCTGTCCTAGAACTAGCTCTTGTAGACCAGGTTGGCCTCGAACTCATGGAGATTCCCCTGCCTCTGCCTCCCAAGTGCTGGGATTAAAGGTGTGAGCCAAGACCACCCAGTAACACAGGCTATTTAAAACAAAACAAAACAACAACAAAACAATTTTTCTCATTTTACATACCAATTCCAGTTCCCACCCCCTCCCCTCCTCCTGTACCCCCCACCTTTCCCTACCCCACCCCCTGTCCACTCCTCAGAGAGGGTAAGACTTCCCATGGGGAGTCAACAAAGTCTGTCTGACACATCACTTTGAGGCAGGAACAAGGTCCTCCCACCTATATCTAGGCTGAGCAAGGTATTCTTCCAAAGAGAATGGGCTTCAAAAAGCCAGTTAAAGCATTAGAGGTAAATTCTGTTTCTACTTCTAAAGTCTCCACAGACTGCCCAAGCCACACAACTGTCACACACATTCAGAGGGCCTATCTGCAGGCTTTTAAAATATCCTCTGTATAGTTGATATTTTGGGCAATAGAGACACCTACTGTTTATTTTGAGGAAGTCAAATTTTAGTTCTTTGAATCTCTCTCTCTCTCTCTCTCTCCCTCCCTCCCTCCCTCCCTCCCTCCCTCCCTCCCTCCCTCCCTCCCTCCCTCCCTCCCTCTCTCTCTCTCTCTCTCTCTCTCTCTCTCTCTCTCTCTCTCTCTCTCTCTCTCTCTGTGTGTGTGTGTGTGTGTGTTATGATAGTGGGAAATATACCAAAGTTTGGTAGGAGGAATGAGACTGAAGTAATTTAGAAGTTCTAAAATGTTAGGATGTCAGAGCCCTAGGGCATTTAAAAATGATAAACTACACCCTGCTACTCATAGGAGCAATTAAAATTAGATAATTAGAATTAAATACCCCATTCCTTCTCACAGTAGCCACATTTTATATGCTCAGTGGTCACTTTGGAATGGGGGCTTCCACACTGGACAGCACAGACACAGAACACTTCTATTTCCTCAAAGAGACTTACTGTGTAATACTGTAATAGAGTCTTCTAGGTCAGTCTTTTGTTTGAAAATAAGAAAACAAAGCTCAGAGAAGGGACCCACCAAATCAAAGACTTTGTCTTAAATCAAGGGGGATGAGAGAAATATCAGTGTGTAAAATACAAGTTAGAACTGATAGATGCTGAATGTAGAGTCACGCAAAGGCACTGCGGTTTCTGGAAGCGGAAGAAGAAATTACTTCTCGGGACACTCAGCGAGGAATGATGGAAAGGAATGCTGAATGGGGTGCATGGAGGCATACAGACATGGGAAATGCACAGAAGCCCCTCCTGAAGAAGAAAGGCACACCCCACATGCTGGGAGTAGGGAGAATGTCTAAGATGCAGCACACAACTTTGCTAGGCAGGAATACAGGTAACAAAATGCCACTATGAGGTTTCTCTCCCTTATTCTGTACCCTTCAAGAGTTTGACATTATGTGGAAGAAAGTGTAAGGATCAAATCTTGCTTTAGTTAGTATGACGGTAAGACTAGTGGAGGAAGGAAGTCATCTGTGTCCTGGTGTCTTCTGTGTCCCCACAAAGGACAGGAGTGTGCAGTAGATCACCCTGAAATTGCATTGACCTTCTCGCAGCTGCCCTCAAGAGGCAGAAGAAATACACTCAGAGAAACTGTCCCAACGCAGACACTGGCAAATCTACAATGCCAGATTGCCTGCTTCCTTGATCTGGCTCTTCTTCGCAAACACAGAAACACACTCCTGTAGGTGAAATGTGCCTCGGAGAAAACGAACATGAACCAGGCTGTGATAGTACCTCTATTCCATGAAGAAGACCTGGGTGTGTATGGGATAAGTCTAGACCAGATAGGCAAGAGCATCAGAGAGTCCCAGAATGGTTACTGCTGAGGTACTTTCATGAGCTCTAGATGCTATCTATAGAGACTAAGTAGGCACGGGATAGCAGACGTTGAGAAACTGGATGTATGCCTTTAAAAGTCCATGCTGTTGCAGGCAATGGTTGTTTTGTGGTTATTTACTGTGGTATTGGGCATTAAACTCAGTCATTTCTTTTAATTATTTTATTTTTACAGGTTTTTAAAATGTGGTGATTATAGATACATTACACATGCCCACAAGTATGTATAACAAATTTTATCATTTTAGCAAACTGCAAGGGGCTAGTTCCAGGGCATTAAATACAGTCATAGCCATCTTTAGCTCTAGTACAATTTTACCTTCCTAACTGAAATTCTACACCAATTAAACACTAGTTTCCATTCCTCTCTGTGGCAAACATATTTCTTTTTCCACCACGAATGTGATTACCGTAAGTACCTTATATAAGTGGAATCCTGTAGTGTTTGTTCTTTGTGCCCATGTGCTCAAGCTCTATTCACGTTAGAGGGCAGCTTGTTGGTTCTCTCTGTCCACTCTGTGAGTCCTGGGGATTGAACTCGGGTCCTCAGGCTTGGCAGCAAGTGCCTTTACCTGCTGAGCCATCTTACCAGACCCAGTAATGTGTTGCCCTTTTAATACTGGAAAACATTCCACTGTAAGTGTATACCATGGTTTGCTCACCGATTCATAAGGCTATGGGCATTTAGTTGCCTTCCGACTTTTAGTTATTATCAGTCATGCTGTGTGAAACATAGGTATACAAACGGCTATTTAAACCTTTGTTTTAATCCTTTTGGGTGTATACTCCACAATGGAGATGATTGTGCGAAAATTCTATTTTTATTGTTATTCTTGTTAATCTGTCATGGTGTCTTTCACAGGAGCTATTCATTTTACTTTCCCACCTGCAACATTTGAGGTTTCCAGCTGTTGCTCATCCTTTTTTAAAACATATATTTATTTATTTATTTATTTATTTTTACATACCAATCCCAGTTCCCCCTTCCTCCTCTTCTCTTGCTCCCCCATCTTTTCTTCACCCCGTCACCCATACACTCCTCAGAGACAGGTAAGGCCTCCCCGGGAAGTCAACTAAGTCTGTCCTATCATCTCGTTGAGGCAGGACCAAGGCCCCCACCCCATGCCTTGGCTGAGTAAGGTATCTCTCCATAGAGAATGGGCTCCACAAAGTCAGTGCATGCATTAGGGTCAGATCCTGGTCACACTTGACAGTAGCTACACATACTGCCCAAGCCACACTACTGACGCCTCCATTCAGGGGGACTAGTTCAGTCCTATGCAGGTTCGCCAGTTGTTCAGTCTGGAGTCGGTAAACTCACACTAGCTAGGGTCAGCCGATTCTGTGCATTTCCCCATCATGGTCTTGACCCCTTTGTTCATATTATCACTCCTCCCTCTCTTTGATTGTACTTCTGGATCTCAGTCTAGAAGTTAGTTGTGGATCTCTGCATCTGCTTCCATCTGTTTCTGGATGAGGGTTTTCTGGGGTTGTGGACTGTAGGCTGGTTATCCTTTGCCTTACGTCTAATTATATAATAGCACATACTACATTTGTCTTTCTGGGCCTGGGTTGCCTCACTCAGGATGATTTTTTTTTCTAGTTCCATCCATTTGCCTGCACATTTCAAGATGTCATTGATTTTTTTTTTTTTCCCCCACTGAGTAGCACTCCATTGTGTAAATGTACCACATTTTGTTTATCCATTCTTTGGTTGAGAGGCATCTAGATTGTTTCCTGTTTCCAGGTTCTGGCTATTATGAATAATGTTGTGATGGGGAAACTATCAACCAATCACATCTAGTTAGGGTGTGGCTACCTGTAGCCCAGGTAGCAAAACTGGCTGGACACAGGTGTGCGCTCTCTCTGCGCGGTGCCCACCGGACCGACTGTATTTCGGAGCTCCCACTCTTACAGCGTGCGTTTCCCCTTTTCAACTATTAAAAAAATAACTGTTATTCTTGAGCTGGTCTGGTTATTAATTGTACTGACCTAATTAGTCAACAATGTTGCTTTGAACATAGTTGAGAAAATGTCCTTTTGGTGTGAGTGTGCCTCTTTTGGGTATATACCCCAAAGTGGTATTGTTGGGTCTTGAGGTAGCTTGATTCCTAATTTTCTGACAAATGGCCATACTGATTTCTACAGAGGTTGTACAAGTTTGCACTCCCACTAACAATGGAGGAATGTTCTCCTTACTGCACATTCTCTCCATCAAGATCATTGTTTTTGATCTTATCTATTCTGACCAGTGAAAGATGGTATCTCAGATTTGTTTTGATTTGCATTTCTCTGGCTAAGGATGCTGAGCATTTCCCTAAGTGCCTTTTGGTCATCTGAGATTCTTCTGTTGAGAATTCTCTGTTTAGATCTGTATGCTATTTTTTAATTGGATTATATGGTAGTTTGATGTCTAGTTTCTTGAATTCTTTGTATATTTTGGAGATCAGCCCTTTGTCAGGTGTAGGGTTGATGAAGATCTTTTCCCATTCTGTAGGCTGCCGTTTTGTATTCTTGACCATGTCCTTTGCTTTACAGAAGCATCTCAGTTTCAGAAGGTCCCATTTATTAATTGTTGCTCTCAGTGTCTGTGTTACTGGGGTTATATTTAGGAAGTGGTCTCTTGTGCCAATGTGTTCAGGGTACTTTACACTTTCTTTTCTATGAGGTTCAGTGTGGATGGATTTAAAACTATGAAATCTTCAGACTGAAAAGAGCTGTTCATCTTTCTTAATGCTTGAAGCATTCTCTCCTTATAGCCATCTTAATAGATGTGAAATGAATGAATACCTTTTTTTAAAAAGATTTATTCATTATGCACACCAGAAGAGGGCACTAGATCTCATTATAGATGGTTACAAGCCACCTTGTGGTTGCTTGGAATTGAACTCAGGATCTCTGGAAAAGCAGCCAGTGCTCTTAACTTCTGAGCCATCTCTCCAGCCTGAAAAAGTACCTTTATGAACAATAATAATGTATTTTGTGTCATAGGATTTATGAGAAAAATTTAACTCATATCTTTATCAAGTATATATTCTAAGTTTTACATGAATATTCTACTAACTGACTTTTCCCACCCTAAAACTTGAGTATTTTAAGTCTATTCTCATAGAAATAGACAAGCAATAGTTTCATAATGTGATGATCAGTCATAGTTATTTGGCCTGAGCTCTTCTGCCCTTGACAAAGGATCTCACAACTTCCCACTTCTGTGCTCCCTATTTGCAAATCCTTTGTAGCCTTAAAGTGTTGGGGGTCAAAACCCCCAGAGACACCCTTCAGCTACTCACTGACTGTAGGATAATAGCTGCTTTATGCCCTGACTGATTCACTCAGGTTGTGTTTTCTACTGTCTCTCGGTCTTAGCCGACAGTGACAATGAGTTCATGAGGCTTCCTCCCCTTCCCTAATGTATCTCTGAATTTTCTTCTAGTACTCATTGGGATTTTCTTTTAGAGGATCTTTTTGATCTCGTGTCTTCTGTTGTTGTAATGACTCCATGCACTTTGTTGTTATGCAGTATTAAAGTGTGTGTGTGCTTTATTCACGTGTATTGTTTTTTGAGTGTGTGTGTTGTATGCACGTGTATGATCTTGTGTGTGCTGAAGAGCCACCTGTCTTGGCCACTTCTGCCCTGCTCAGTACTGGAGTCATAGACCCATGCTACCATGCCTGGGTGTTGGGGATCCATACTCAACCCTTGTGTGTAAGCAGCAAATACCTTGTCCACTCAGCCGTCTCTGCAGTGCACTTAGTAAGGAATTTAAAAAACAACATTACACTAAAAAGGATTCTGTATAAATTAAAATTATGCAGACATGAAAATCAGCATTAGAATGGTCCTTTATTTTTCATGTTCTCAGAATATGTCCCTAACCTGAATCTATGTCTTTCCATGTCCAGGACAGTTTTCTAGTTTCCTTGTGCTTGATCATTCCTCCAAGTTTCCTATTCTCAAATGTTACTTTAAACAGTGGAAGGAAGGTGGTTGAAAGATTTCTGGACAAGCCATCTCTAAAATGGTAAGAACTTGATTGTTGGTTCCATACAGTCATCTCTCGACTTACCTGTGAAGGATACATCCCCAGCCTGAGACTATAGAGTGCACACTCTATACATACTTGCAATAAATGCTAATTTGAGAGTTAGACACAGTAAGAGATTAGGAAAATTAATAATAAAGTAGAATAATGTAACAGTATACTTCAGTAATGGTTAAATGAGAGTGGTTTCTTCTTCTCTCTGGAAATTTCCATTTAATATTTTCTCACCACTGTTGACTATCGGTAAAAAGGCTGCTGAGGGTGGAGCTGTGGACACTGAGTGGAAGAATTGGTCCCTCTGTGTCCCTTAAGAGAGCAAGCCCGTGGAGCCCGAGATGTCTGTAGCCCAAGACCTATCTTCATTCTGAAACTGTTGGCAATGCCCGCATTTCAGGGAAGCTTTACTAAAAAAAGATTAAAGCTAATGAAATTTATACCCAGGAGCCCATGAAAAGGAGCCCATTCTGGCAGGAGCAGAAGTGCTAGACCTTGAGGAGGTGAATTATGGGGGAAAGATTCTAATTTTCTTACAGTTGTAAGGGCCAGGAATTGGCTGACCTCAGCTGGTGACCAACAATCATGTAAACAACTGTTGTATTCCCTCAGGAAAAGCAGATTCATTGCTGCTGGGCTGTTCTAAGTCTGAGGAATAATGGCTCTTAATGTTGTTGTTCATTTAGCTGTTATAAAATATAAGGTAGTATGTTGACCTTCTGCAATGGTTCATACTGATTGTCAACTTCTTTGGGCATGCCTGTGAGAGATTGTTTAGATTAGGCTAGACTCTGGAGTATCTGTGAGGATTACCGAGATCAGGTTAGCCTCTGGAGTATGTGGGAGGATTACCTAGATCAGGTTGGCCTCTGAAGTATGTGGGAGGATTATCTAGATCAGGCTAGACTCTGGAGTATCTGTGAGGATTATCTAGATCAGGCTAGACTCTAGAGTATCTGTGAGGATTACCGAGATCAGGTTAGCCTCTGGAGTATGTGGGAGGATTACCTAGATCAGGTTGGACTCTGGAGTATGTGGGAGGATTACCTAGATCAGGTTGGACTCTGGAGTATGTGGGAGGATTACCGAGATCAGGTTATCCTCTGGAGTATGTGGGAGGATTACCTAGGTTAGATTAGTTGAGGTGGGAGGATACATACATACATATGGGCAGGACCATCCTGTCTCAGGGACTGTGATGGATAAGACTGAGAACATTAACTCTAGAGTGAGAACCCCAGTCCCTCTTGATTTCTGATAGTAGATGCAATGTGACTAGCTGCCTCAAAATAGTTCTGTCATGACTCCCCACCATGATGAACTGTTTAGCTAGGATCTGTGACCCCACATCAATCCTTCATTCCTTAAGTTGCTTTGGTCCGGGTATTTTATCATAGAACACGATCAGTAACTTATGTATTTTTATAATCCATTCACATTTGGAGGTGAGGTGTATTATTTAGAAACTTGTGAACTGTCCTGTAGGATGAACACCCCTGAGGGAGCTCTCGCTTAGCATTCTGGGAAGGAGGACATGATTTCTGTAGCAGTGCTGACTTTTTTCTATGAGGTAAATTCACTTTATGGAGCAGTCATTCTTTAGATAGACCTTCTTGCATCCAGAGGAGTATTCTCTCTGCAGAAGGTTGGGGAACCCTTGGCCAGTGAACGAGTGCCTATGTCTATCTGTTGTTCTGAATGCTGTGTTGGTTACTTTAAGAACTGGAGTTGTCTACACCTTTGCTACAGATATATACATAATATACATTGATAATTTTTACCCTTCCATTGTTTTCACTTGTTTCTCATCTCCTTGATTCCAACCCTCTTTTCAAACAGTCTTCCTTCTGTTTTTATGTCTTCTTTTTTTTCTTCTTCAGATTTGCCCTTAATATATAAGAGAAATGGACTATGTTTGCCTTTCTAAGCCTGGGTGAGACAAACCTGAGGCTGGAGGAAGCTCAGCAGTTAAGATCAAGCACTGCCACTGTAGGGAACACATGTCACGTGACGTATAACTACTATTAATCTGGCTTCAGGAATCCGACTCCCTCTTCTGGACTCCTTGGGGATCTGCACTTTCGCATGTATTTGCCTGTTGGGAGCAGTGAGACCCCAGATCCTGAATTTCTTGTAATCCCCTGATCTGAGTGCCTACAGCTGCTCTGAGCACAAGACCTTCCGGAGTTCCTGATGGCAGGAGAGTGGTTTCTGGTGGGTTTGGCTGGGGCGTGGCTATCTCTATATATTCTCCCTCTGAACACAATAAAGGGGGCATTCTTGGGGAATTCAAGGATGACCCGTGTTTCTGCCTGTCTGCCTGTCTGTGTGTGTCTGTGTGTATTTTAACCTCCTGCCCCTTGCCCGAAGTTCGGTAACTGGGTGCCAGCGCACCGAACGCAGACACGGAGGCGCGGCGCGCGGCATTTGCCCACACATAGCATACACATAATTAATTTTTAAGCTCTAAAAATGTATACAAAAATTACAAGCCTATGTGGACATGGTATAGGCTAAATAGCACTCATGTTAGGACCAGGAGTGTTTTGAATTCGGATGTTTTTCCGGTTTTGAAATATCGATAGTCATAATGACATCTCTGAGGTTTTTCCGGTTTTGAAATATCGGTAGTCATAATGACATCTCTGAGGTTTGGGCTTTAGTTTAAATATGACCTTTGTTTGTGTTTCATACACATTATGCAGAGAGCTTGAACTTAGCTTGTGTGATATGGTTAGTAGTGCTTGCACTGTGGCTGTGAATTAACACATAAGATCAAGTGTGCAAGTTCCCAAACAACGGTAACGAAAATCTGCCTCTCCCAACCATACAGGTCTCCTGTTGCTAGCTGGGGGTGAGAGAGCTGTCTTTAAGGACAGACTCCTATATTAGCACACTTTCAAAGTATCTTGTCCTTTCATTTTTGCAAAAGTGTTTTGGAGAAAATGAAGCAATCCTGTTGCTATCTTTATTGTGCAAGGGCAGCCACATTTTGTAACCCTTGGTACACAATCTTCCTGGTAGCTAACCTTCTTTGTCAAGTTGACTGGATTGAGAACCACCCAGAAGATAAATCTGGGTCTGTAGGACATTTCTAGAGAGACATAGCTGAGATAGAAAGACCCACCTTAAACATGAGCAGCACTATTCCACGGGCTGGGGTGCTAGACTGAGTCAAAAGGAGAAGGGGATTGAGTGTTAACATTCATCTCTCTGTTTCCTGACTATGAACACAATGTGACCAGCTGGTTCACACTCCTGTCATTATACTTTTCCCATCATGATTGAGGGAAACACACACATGCACTTACACACACATGCATGCATGCACACGCGTACACACATACTTTGCATCTAAAAGTAAAGGGAGGGATGTCTTGAAAGCAATTCAAATGACTGGTGATTTCTCATCAGAAGCCATGGGGCCAGAAGGAAGTGGTACCAGGAAGAAAAAGAAGTGTCAGTCATGATTCGTTGATCTAGTAAAAATACCTACCAAAGAAAGTTCATGGCCGTCATGGCCATGAGAAGTATCCTAACAGCACAGAGCACACTGGGAAGTTGTCTAAAGAGAACAGAAAAGATAGAATAAGGAAACTTGGAACACTAGGGAGAAAGAAAGAGCATAATAAACAAAAACACGTAAAAATGCTTTGCTTCTCTTGAGATTTCCTCCTCCTGAGTCTTCTAAATTATGAGCTTGTACACTCAAATATTTTATGACTATCATCATAACTTAGAGGTTTAGCCTGTAGCTCTGGGAAAATGTGCTGGAGTGTTTGTTGTTAGCTCCAGTCTCCTCTCCCAAAAGTATGAGACTTGATGTAGATCTAATAAAAGTGGGGTTTGTGGTCCTGCCTTCGGGTCAAGTGGCCATCAAATTACCCACAGCAGGGGCACAGCCAGTCCAAGGGAATCCACAGCAGCAATGCTGGTTGGCATTAGAGGGCCAAATCCTCCCCTCAATTATAGCTCCTGCTTCTGTGATTGTCAGATGACCATCTAGTTCTGGCAGAAGCCCATCAATTTCAGGCCACATCCTTTGTATGTGGGTCTCCTACTTGTGATAAGATTAAGGGCTGAGCCTTATTTAGAAGCTTTCTTTTGTACTCTCTTTGTTTTCTCACTTTCTTACTCGTTTATTATTTTTAGGGCAGTGGTAACACAAATAAACTCCATGGCAAACTGTTTCTGGGACTTTGAGTTGTTGGCTGACCTAGACGGACCACTAATTGGTTGAGAGAAATGCAGTGGGCCTAGCTTTCTTATGTTGTGATTGTGGTAATGCCCTGGGATCCTGGGATTGACAAACAGTTGACTGAATGTAAATATTAATTTGAAAAATAAATTATAATGATAAGAACACTACCATGAGACCGACCACCCACCCTCTTAATAAATGACATGTATAATGCATTATTGTTAGTGGCAGGTCCATGTGAAGCAGGTCTTTAGAGCATACTCGTTGGATGGAGTTCATGTTAGCTGGTTGGGCACTCTACATTACTCCTCCTGCAGCCAACAGGACTCAACTTTCTTCTCTTTGATTCCATGAATTTGACCACTCTAGATACCTACAAAGAGTAATCCTCAAGAAACAGCTGTAGAAGGGGACTTAGTTCTTCAACTGCTCAAGGGAAAATGTGAAGGGTTTTCTACCCATGCTGCGTAATCCTCTTATTAAGGAAAAATTCAGTGCTGGCCTTTTGTGCAGACCTTACATGGTCTGCCTTATACCTGCACTGCCCTCCTGTCTCTCATTGTTTCTTCCTATTCAGCTTCTCCCACATGGACTTGCTAGACATTTCCTTCTTTCAAAGCTTGTTCTTTTTTTTAGGCTCTTTTTTGTTGTTGCTTATAATGATGCTCCCTGTTAACCATCTGGAAAACAACTCTTCATTAATTTTTGTTTTTTTGAGTTTTCAAGACTGGGTGTGGTGATCTGAAAGAAAATGGCCCTCCAAGGGAGTGGCACCATTAGGAGGCATGGCTCTGCTGGAGTAGGTGTGGTCTTCTTAGAGGAAGTGTGTCACTGTGGAGGTGGGCCGTGAGGGTTGGGAATATGGTAAAACAGCTAGAAATTATCATTGAATTGACAAATACATGAACGAGATTATGCTCAGCATCAGAAGAGTAAAATATTCCCTCCCACATTATTGTTAACAAAGAGGGATTTAAAGTTACAGCCTCAGATTTCTATGGCTGAGAAAATGGAGTAAGCAAACTTTATTCCTTTTGGAGCGTGTATGTGTATACATTTTCTTATTCTTACTGTGGATAGAGATTAGAGCGCCCCCTCCAAACCCATGAGAGCATCAGGAGACAAAGAGCTGGCTTTGCCAGAATCATCTGGAACCAGGAGCAGAAGCAAAATAATCTGCGGCAGCTGGGGGCTAGAAATCCCCAGGGCCTGGGGCCTGCTTTGTAGCTCTCTTCTGACAGCCCAGAGTCTACTTCCCTGTAAACAGCAGCAATGGAAAGGAGCTGCTCGCCTGACGGGAACCCATTCTTCCGCTTCTCCCTCCCTTCTCTGAGTTTGACAGTCTCCCTCCTGCTTGGTTCTTATTCTTTACCTCAGTTGCATACAGACAATACCCCCTGCCAGTCAGGGTCCACCTGGGTCTGTATAAACCTGGCGCATAGCATAGGTTTTTGATCGTCAGACTTCTTGACCACATGTCAGAAAGGAAGAAGACTGTCCTGCCTTGGAGACCGGCCACCTCTGCTTCTTGTCAGGAACATGCTCTCCACGGGCTTGTTCCTCTGAGGGTTGGTCTTGCTTGGCATCCAAAGCCAGCCGAGAGCAAAGAACTGTAGCAAAGAGCTATAATGCTCGCTGGCAGTCTCGTTCCTGCTGCCTCTGAGAGATTTCTGAGTTCTCTTCCCTTTTTCCGTGTGAATAAAATTCCCCTCATTTGTTCACCCTTCCGTGTCCATACGCTCTATTCTTCAGTTGGTGAGACAAGGATCCCACGAATTGATTGTCTCTGTATATTGAAATTTTGAAAAGGGGACTGAAAGTTGGAGAGACTAAGGCAGACTGCATAGATAAACGTGGAGCCTCAGGAAGTGAGCGGCAGGCTCTCGCGTTTCTTCTGTTTCGTTCGCCTCCAGACTTGCTGATGAAGAAGCTGGCACCCTTAGCACAGAAATGTATGCACGTGCAGCAACAAAACAAAACAAAACCCCAGGAAAATCTTAATCAAAGGACCAGGAAAGGAACGGCTGAGCAAGACAAGGAAGGTTATAGGCAGTAATTGCTCTTCTATAGCGAAAAGGAGGTACCCCACTTCCCCTCGCCAGGTCAGCAGAAAGCATATGGCGGTCTTTGCCTTCTCCCAGGCTACAAGGAACCTTCCCAAACTCTGCTGGGATATGGGGCCACCATCCCTCCTGAGGGGTAGAAAGCAGCCTGTTCCTCCTGGCGCTAAAAGGGCATGTGGAGAGAGGGACTAACAATTTAGGTCCTCTGTGTCTGGGGAAGCCTAAACAGAGTTGGACTCCAAACAGACCTCTTCTCTGTGGGTGTTGAGGGAGACTACAGGGTAAACTTGAGTTTCTACCTCAGCTTGGCCACAATGGGGGTGCGTCACCTCTTTCTTAGCCGAAGGCCTGCTCTTCAGAAGAAGTTGCCTGAAGGAGATTTTAAAGTAGATTTGCTACATAGTGTTTTTGGTTTGCAATAGAAGGATTTTTCCTATTTGGCATGGTGGGTCATATCTGTAATTCCAGGACTTGAGAGTGAGGTCAGAACATTGCTGAGCGTTTCATGCCAGCCTGAATTATAGAATGAGACCACTTTTTGAATAAACAAGCAAACAAATAAATAAGGTTTCCTTTTAAAATCCGTGATCAGCCTATTTTTCCCACAGCTGTTGGGGCGGCTGACCAATCCCTGGTCTGAGGGGTGTGGTCGCTCCAGGGGCGAAAAATACCTTTAAAAGAACCGGGTTTGGACCCTGTCTCGAAAAACCAAAAAAAAAAAAAAAAAAAAAAAAAAAAGAACCGGGTTTGGGATAGGCCGGCCCCTTGTTCTCCCGCTTGGTTCTCTGCTTCCCGGGAACCTCGGCTTTGTAAGTGTACCCCACTTTCTCCTTTAATTAAAACTGATTCATTCTAAAAGGGCTATTTTGGTTATTTCCCATTGCCGCCGACCACGCACGCTACACACAGCAAATGTTTCTAGAATGCCTACCATGTGGCAGACTCAGTGTGTGGCATGAAGGATAGAACTAAGAACAAGACGGATAGAGATTGGATCTCTGCCCACGGAGATCTTGCATTCCAGCAGGGAAGACTAGATTTCATAAAAATAAGTAGTAGCACGGCGGAGCAATGAAAGTGTGGCGGGAAAACCACAGCATCCCCAGGCCTTCAGTGGTTCTCATCACGTTCACTCTGATATCTCAGGAAGGCCCGAGACAGGGCGGGTATGAAGAAAAGAGGCCTGCTTACCTTACAAGTGGGTGATGTGTTCACTGACCTAGTTCTGGCGAGGTGGATAGTGACATCAGGGAGCAAGGTCAGAGCTTACAGTGGGGTAAGAAGTCACACAAGAAGTAGCTCACCCTCTATGTGGTCCCAGCACCCAGCGCTTTAATTATCATCTAACAGATCCACTGTTAGGAGTAATCCTTTAGTCATGGTGTCTTGGGAGACTTTCAAGCCACACAAGACTATAGCAGAAGATAAATAAAAAAACATTCTCTCCCGGCCTGGCGGTGTGTGCACTGAGGGTGTGGAATCAGATTTATGAGCTTCAAGCCATTTGGGGTTATGTAAGTAAAAAAAAAACAAGCAAGCTCTCATAATGAAATAACAACGAGCAGGCTTGGGAGTCGTGGTGTTTTAGGTTGCCTTCTTACACTAGGGAGGCAGAGGCAGGTGAATCTCTGAGTTCTAGGCCAACCTGGTTTACAAAATGAGTTACACAGAGAAACTCTGCTTTGAAAAACCAGAAAAATAAAAGAAGGAGGAGGAGGAGGAGGAGGAGGAGGAGGAGGAGGAGGAGGAGGAGAGGAAGAGGAAGAGGAAGAGGAAGAGGAAGAGGAAGAAGAAGAAGAAGAAGAAGAAGAAGAAGAAGAAGAAGAAGAAGAAGAAGAAGAAGAAGAAGAAGAAGAAGAAGAAAACCTAAGTGAGTCTCTGTACACAAAATAGTCACAGACTTATGAGTGGGCACTGGCCCCCCACTATTTCTGTTCATGCAATAAACTGCATGCCCAAAATGACTGAGCTCTTTGCTCAACAAACATTTATTGAGCATCTACCATGTGCCAGATTCTGTCCCAGACCTTAGGGAAATAAAATGAGGACATAAAGAGTTGAGAATTGAGGCAAAGAGAGTTGATCTCTCACCATGTGAGAAATAGAAAAAGAACAGATGCCCTGTTTACTGAAGCATTATTTGGAATCGAAGACTCAAAATAAGCCAAATGTCCATCAGTAGAACACCCACTGAATAAACAACAGTTACATTCACACAGTAAATCCCATGTGAAGTGAGCATTTCCAGATATTGCTATGTTTATCTTTTAAAAGGAAGGGAGGGTGGGGACATGATTCAGTAGGTAAAGTGCTCTGTGCAAGCATGATGACCTGAGTTTAGTCTCCAGAGCCCATCTAAGAAGCTGATACAATGCCAGCAAATAAACCAAGGGCTGCAGAGGCTAAGGCAGGTCGATACCTGGAATTTGCTAGTCGGCCAGTCTAACTAAACCCATGAGCTCCAGGATCAGTGGGAGACCCTGTCTTAAAATCTCAGGGGAGAGTAATTAATGAAGAAACCCCATGTTAAATGCTGCTCTCCACATGTGCATTCACATATATGTGCATGTGTCTACATGCACTTTTGTACATATGAGCACTTGCATACAACACACCCACACCCACACCCACAAATGCACAAAGGTGCAAGGTAAAAGTATACTCTAGTACGGTATAAATAAAGTACAAATTAAAATAAATATTACAATTTAAAAGGGTAAAACAAAACTTTTTATTATTGTTGCTGTTATTTGTTACCCATAGGTACATGGGTGGGGAGCAACCCACTGGGGCATGGACAGTTCACCATTGACCACATTCCAAAAGAAGGTTTCTCCCTCTCCCAGAAGCTAGCAACTGCAAATAGCTCCTTAGTTAGAGAGGAGCCTGGGCAGCTGGCTTAGTCTTACGCAGATCTTATGCAGGTAGCCCTAGCTGTTGTGCATTCATGGGAGCAGAGGCCATGAAATGTTCACCGGACAGCATTTCACAGCATCCTGCCTTTAAATCCTCTCTGCCTCATCCCCTCTTGCATTTTTTTTCTAAGTGGAAAAAATGAACTTTCATGCAATAAAAAAACAGTTGCCCATGGAAAGGGAAACAATAGGACCGTGGTCAAAGTTGCGATTCTTTAAGTCTCTCATGTTGGTAGATTTGATCTGAAACTTAACTGACAAAGACACAATAATTTTACGTGTGAGTATTTTGCCTGCATCTCTGTGTGTGCACCACATGCATGTATATTGCTCAAGGAGGTGAGAAGAGGGCACAGGATCTCCTGGAACTGGAGATACAGAGGGAAGTGAACTACCCTGTGGATCCTGGGAACTGAACGTGGGTCCTCTACAAGAGCAACAAGTGTTCTAACTACGAAGCAACCTCTAGTCCCTATCTATAAATTCTTAATGGAATACAACTTAAAGAAGAAAAACTTTCTGCCAAACATAAACAAACAGACCTCTTCAAATGAGAAACAACCACTCCAAAGCGTTTAGAAAATATAATTTGGGAGGTAGCATCAAACATTGTCATTATAAGGTCATTCTAGGTAGATACTGTTAGAAAGAAAATGAGCAGTTGTGCATCTTGTCATGCATACGAGTACATAGGTAAAATTAAATAAATACCCAGCAGGCCTGGTGTCAAATGGGAAGTACAGCATGAACTTGCTGTGTGCCTCCTTTCAAAAACAAACATCCTACGCACCACATAAAAGTGAATGCAACCCAAACTCTCTGATTATCCACAGCAAAAGCATAGAAAAAAAACCACCCCGCAATCCAACAAGAAGAAGCATCCTAAAGAAAGGAGGGTCTAGGCAAGGTCAGTAGCTATCGTTATGTCTCAAGAATCAGGAGGCACTCACCAGGGCTCTTCACAGAGAGATCATCCACACCAACTGGAGTGTCCACTCCAGACACTAATCCCACCATCATTCCATGGAAGGAAGAACTCAGAGAGAAGTATGGTTAATGGTACCCTGGATTTGCAGTAGTAAATATCACTCTGGGAAACTGTGAAGATTGCCTCCATTCCCTCAATGACTAAATCAGGAGGGAAATACAACAATATCTAGACTATACATTCAAAGGTACATATAAATCAGTTTCAAACATGGGGGCCATTTGGGTTCTAAACTGAATAACTTTCTTGTTAAGGAACTGAGATGACTAGAAGAAATTGCATGTAGAATATTGTTTGACATTAAAGAGTCAGTGTTGGTGGACAGGGTGGGCTGTGCCTATAATCCTAGTACTTGGGAAGAAGGGGGAGCAGAAACAGGAGGATCATGAGTTTAAGGCTAGCCTAGGTTACATATGAGACCCCCCCCCCATTTGAAAACAAACAAACCATCAAAAAAAAAAAAAAAACCACCCTCGAGAATGAACAAGACAATTGATCCATTTTAAAAATAATAAGTTCTAAAAACTGTAATGATGGTCTCATGGTTATGCTTTCTAAAAGAGTGCTTATCTGTTACATCTACATATTGAGGTACTTACAGATGACACAATACAAAGGTGGTGGAATTTGCCTCAAAATTATCCAGAGCTGGGGCATTAGATGGTATAGAGACGAGACAAGACTGACCATGACTCTCATGAGAACTCATTATAGTGATGTCTCTCCTTTAGCATACAATCAGCAAATGTTCATCACAAAAAGTGAATTATGAACAGGGGAGTCTGTTGGAGATGAGGCTGATTTCACTCAGGCTTGGTCTATGGGTTTGACCTGTTGTCTGTTTCCTGTTTCCGTAGATACCAATAAATATTACTAAAAAAGAAAAATGACTTTGCTGAGATACTTTTTCCAAAGGCTCCTCTAACACAAGAAAAATCCAGGGCTGCCAAACCTGTGAAACCGAGATGGGGTGAGGAACCTTGTGTGGTTACTGACTTGCCCTTTAGGGGCCCGCTTCTGCCGTCTGGTCTCTGACACTCACATGTGACAGCTGGCTGTGGCTGTGGCTTGGAAACGGTTTTGCCTCTGGAAAGGAGGCAGCTGCAGCATCCAGGCTGAGATGGTTGCTCAAAACAATCAAGAGGCTATTTTGGCTTCAGGATCAGAGTATTTTCAGGGCTGTTATGAACCTTATTTCTTATCTAGTCCAACTCACACAGATACGAAAAATGGAGAACTGGAAGCTTGGAAAAATGAAGTGACTTGGTCAAGGTTTCAGGGATAACGACAGAGATGGGAGCTGAATCTTATTTTTCTGATTTCTGGAGATCACAACTTTCTATCCACATTGTATCCATGGTGATAGTGTAGCCATCCTGGCAATAATGAAGATCTTCTAAAGTGACACTTGCTGCTCCTTCCTTTGATCACCAGACAATTGAATTAATGATCCCCAAAGAACTGTTATATCCCAGGAAATCTCACACTGGGGGAGGGAAAAGGCCCTAGCCTCCTGCCAGTTAGAAGAAGAACTTCTTTCTCAGGAAGCGATCGCAGACAGTTCGACAACTTGTTAGACCATCTTGCAGGAGAGATTAAAACCAGATAATAAAATGTTAGTGATGGGCAGGATCACATTTTGAGCATACGTACTTAGTGCTGCACACCTCTTGCCTTCTGTAGAAACCTAAAGCTCATGCTGGCACTCCACAACTGGGTGGGGGTGGTTATAACTGGGCATCGTTGCTCCTCTTCCCAGAGTAGGTCACATGGAATAAGCCTACTTTTTGTTTTTCAGTCTGTGTAACTGGCCTATTGAAGACAGATAGCTGAGCCTAGCTTGTTAGAGTAGTCAGACATCAGGCTCTGACCTCAAGAACTCTGGTGACAGAACTCTGATTCGCGTCTTTGCTTTCAGTATGAACTTTCATTATCTATATCATTAACTATCTGGGACCACATATTCCCGAGATTTGGGCTCTTCCTTTCTTTCAGTCCAAAGAGGAGAGGTGGCAAATGTGTTGGTGTTGGGGAGAGTGTTGTGACTTTACAATAGCTGGCATAATTGGCTGGAAGAATTTCTAAGGGGAGGTTGTGACTCATGGTTGGTAATGAAGAACATTGTGTGAATTCTGTGCTTGCCAAAACCAGGAACGAGGAGTCTCACCTGTGATGAACTGAGCTTGAATCCACACTCTGTCACTTCCTGTCTCTGTGACCTTGGGCACATGATCAGTCTCGATACTTCATTTATTCAACCAGGCAAGCAAGAGTGCCTACATTATGGCCTTGCTGTTAAGACTGATTGTGTAATTACATTTGTTTGTGATGCCAGAGAACACTAGATGCTGGCAGCTGGCATAGGTATGAACCAGGTATCTTGAGGATTTCAAGCAGGTCCTGCAAGGTGTGATTTTAGGGATTTAAAATTCTCCTTTATTCCAGTGGGGATGCAGTGCCTGAAATTCTCCCTTGGAAATTAAAGACCATGCTATCATCATAAGTGTTCATCTAAAGCTAACAAAGATGATCCTGAAATCACCCACATATCATCACCAATTCAACTGTCACCGAGATAGCTGGCTTAGCCAAGCCTTTGTCGTGAATCATAAAGGCAGTCTGGTGTCTCCAAAACCATGGTAGATGGACTTATTGGTGACCATATCTATTGAAAGTGGCATAAATATTCAACCTTCTTTGGCTTAAAGTTCTTCCTTCTCATTTCCCTATGTCTGAATGCTTTTCTGTGATCACCTGGTAACTGGAATGTGCACTCAAACCTGTGCCCTTGGACCTGCTTTGGGGAGACTGTAAGACAAGACAACAGCCTTTGGTGTCTGGTTGAGGTCTTCCATCCTTTAGTTCTTTCTTCCTTTTTTATTTCCCATATCTCCAACTACAATTTTAATCCCAATATGTATGGACAATTTTTCTGATATTATTTTTCTATTTTAGAAGCAGTTTAGCCACTACTGCAGTAAGACAGGAACCCCTTGGTATCAGATATTTCTGTGGCAGCCCCCTCAGGTAAGTAAGACATAGGGTGTTCAGAAATAATTATTATCTATGCCTATGGAATGACACATGTGAAGGGACAATTGCTATGGCACACTTCTCAGTGGAGCTCAATATCTGAACTGCCAAACTCTAGACAAGACCAGAATGCTTAGGTTTGAGTGGTGGGTTATTTGACAGCCCAGTGCCACCATCTGCAAGATTTGCACACTGTGTCAGCATTGAGACCCATAGACGGCATGAAAAAAACCATGCCGGATTCATTAAGTTTCTTTAGATGCATAGATCACTGCAGAATTAGAAAACACTAGCATTTCCAAATCCTTTAAACATGAAATGAACTAAAGAGAAAAAGAATCTTAGGGAAATTCGTAAGATGATTTACAGCTTTGGGTTCGATTCTGTTCAAAACTGCTCTTATGTTTTGACAGCGTTGCTGAGGCCAAAACAAGTACCTGCGAAGGGAATCTCTTTCCAGTCTGGGACACTAATTATTTTCATAACTTTTTCTTATATAAACGTGAATGGCGATACTGCGATGCCTAAGATGACTGTCTACCTGACAGGCCCTATATTCACCTAGGAGACAAGCCTGGGTATGTCTGGGAGTTAGTTTCCAGATTTAGTTGAGGTATCATTCCATGAGCTTGGGTTCCACACTGAATCAAAAGGAAGACATCAACTGAACACATCCATCCACTGTCTCCCCTTCCTGACAGTACACAACGTGACTAGTGACCTCCTAGTCCTGCTGTCAGTCCTTCCTGTCATAATAAACTGTATCCCTTAGAACTGTGAGCCCAAACAAACCCTTCCTTAGGTTACTTCTCTTAGGCTTTTTGTTGCAACAACAAGACAAGTAACAAGTACACTTTCCAATTCTAATATGTAGAGTGGTTCATTGAAACTTTAAAGCAAATAATAACACTCAATGTTTATATGACGCCCCCCATCACAGAGCTCCAGGCATTATTAAATAAGCACGGAACTTTCTAGACCACTGATGTGGAAACCCCTTCTGTCTATATGTTGCTTTTATTGGGTAATGAATAAAGAAACTGGCTTGATCTGATAGGGTTGAGTAGAGCTAGGCAGGAAAAACTAAACTGAATGCTGGGAGAAAGGAAGCTGAGTTAGAGAGAAGCCATGGAGCTGCCACTGGAGAAAGACATGCTGGAACCTTATTGGTAGGCCACAAGCCTCGTGGTAAAATATAAAATAATGGAAATGGGTTAAATTAAGATGTAAAAGCTAGCTAATAAGAAGTTAGAGCTAATAAACCAAGCAGTGATTTAAATAATACGGTTTCTGTGTAATTATTTCAGGAGTCTGGGAGACTGGGAAATGAACAAGCAGGCTCCTTACAACATACCACTGCTTGCTTTTATCCTAATCCCTGGCCTTTATGAAGCATTTTTCATCGCTATGAAAGTGATTTTATGCGGGGAATGGTGGTACAAGACTTTAATCTCAGCTGTTCAGGGGATTGAGACAGTAGGATGGTAAATTTAAAGTGAAAAAGGCTGTAGCTGCATCTCAGTTGTAGAAGTTCATGGGTTAAATCATCAACCAAAGAAGGTGACTTTAGACTACAGTATTGTAGTTGGATTGAGGTTTATTATTTTACTATAACTTATGACTACAGTAAGTTCTTCTGGCCATCCATTCTGTCCATTAAAGATATTTGTCATGTAATCACAGTGTAATTCTGGCTATATGTTACTGAACAGAACAGCTAGAAGCCCCAGTTCTCATGGAGCGAATAGATTAGTGAGTCCGTCCTACAGCATGGATTTTAGTGACTTCTCTGAGTTTGTACTATTTTTATCTAAAATGTTTTTAGAGATCTGCTTGCCTAGTTAGCACAGACAGTTAACTTGAGGTGTATTATCTTTTAACTATGCAGGTTTGTAGGTAAAGCCCTTGGGATGAGAACAGAGACCTTGTGTCTAAAGACTGCCTGCACGTGACTAGCCTAAGCCCACAGTCCATGCAGATTTCTGGGGTTTGATCTTGCTGTGAAATGGGGAGACTTGGCAGTTCTTGGCCTCTGTTGAACAAGGGTGGAGGCCCATCAAAACTAATGAACCAGCCCATTCTACATTAATGTTGTATTATTATTTAAATGCTTTTAAAATTAAAATGGGGGAGCAGAAGTTGTAGGTAAAATAAAGTTTGGGATGAATGTATGCTCGGGCCCTGATGTCTAATTGTGGAGGTCACAAATTCTTTTGATCCCCGGGTACCAAAGTTTCATAATGGTTATAGAGCAGTCATCTGGATCTGTGGGGATACACTGAGTCATGACTCCCTGGGGGAAATGGAGCATCCTCTCTGGACACTTCTGTGACTCCTGCTGTTTAGCTGTCACTTTGATGAGACCACTGAGATGAGAGATGAGTTCACAAAAGGAGTGGCCTTCTCCCTTTCTTGGATACGACTTGACTACAGCAATCACTTAGTTCTTGTTTATGTTTATGTGGTCGGAAGTAAAGAGCACAAGTCTGGTAACCTAGCTCTTTCTCCTTTCTTTACTTTTGGACATTTTTAAATCAAGCTTTATCTGAATAGGCTCACCTATGTGGGATTTATGCATGAGTGAAGTTCCTGCCAATGTTCACATCCCTATAATACTCATTTTTGTGTATGTCTGCTTGCAGCAAAATTTGGACTATAGTTGTGTCTCCCACCTTTCTGTTACTGTAGCAAAATACCTGGGATAATCAGCTTAAAGGGGAGAAGGGTTCACAGTTCTAGAAACTTCAGCTTATGGTAGATTAGACCAATTTTTTTTTTTTTTTTTTGTTACAGTAAGGCAGAACCTCATTGTGGGAGCACATGATAGAGGGAGCAGCTCACATTCTGGCAGCCAGGGACTAAACGGAGAGTGAAAGGGGCCGGGGTGTAATCAGTGTTGGAGATCTTGCCAAGGATGCACAAGACATGGTGAAAAGAGGAGAGGAGAGGAGGGGAGGGGAGGGAAGGGGAGGGAAAGGAAGAGAAGAGAAGAGAAGAGAAGAGAAGAGAAGAGAAGAAGACGACGAGGGGAGGGGAGGGGAGGGGAGGGGAGGGAAAGGAAGAGAAGAGAAGAGAAGAGAAGAGAAGAGAAGAGAAGAAGACGAGGGGAGGGGAGGGGAGGGAAGGTGAGGGGAGGGGAGGGGAGGGGAGGGGAGGGGAAAGGAAAGGAGCTTCCCACAGTCCTTTTAGAAAACGTGTTGCTATATCCACCACTTAAACATTTCCACCATCTTCCACAGCCTTTGACATGTGGGTCTTCAGAGCCATGAAGTCTAAAGTGTAGCATCAGAATTTGTTTGTTTTCATGCCCATGTTTACTTTTATGCAAATATGTCTGCAAACAGGGCAGGGATTCTCTTTTCTTCTTGGCTCTGCCAGCAACCAGCGCAGAAGGTGGTTTTCTGACCAGAAACAGACATTTGTTTAAAGCATGTCTAAGTCAGTGAATGAAGAATCGCTCCCTAAATGCTATGTAATGAGGATCCTAGAACCAGCACAAACTGGTCATTAACATGGTCACCCTCTGTGTGTCATCTTACCCTGCGCGGGACAGCTTTGGTTTCTATGATATTGCAAGCGTCCAGGACATTGCTGCATCCAACCATCTTCCAATGGAACTACTATTATATTTTGAATGGAAAAAACTGCTATATCATTTCAAATGATGGTGAAATAATAGAACAGATAATAACCTCAAATGCCAGACAGCATTATTCACACGGAACTTTACAAAAAACAGTTCTACAGGATCCATTTGCAAAATTCAAAAGAAATACTGTTTCAGACCCCCGACTACCATGTATTATTTTTTTAAAGGAGTCATTTAATTTTGTTTCAGTACATAGGTTGTGTTGCTCGTGCCTAAACTCTGTGCATGCAGTGCCTGAAGAGGCCTGGAGAGGGCATCAGGTCAATGAAACTAGACGGTTCTGGGTGTTGGGAATTGAACTCAGATCCTCTGGAGGAGCTGCCAGTGCTCTTAAGTGTTAAACTATCTCTCTAGACCCATATATGCATTATTTTTATAGAAACAAAAATATTTGCCACACAACAGGACATGGCAAAGATCTGTCAGTCAGGAGGGAATAGTTTTTCAATTATATAAAATTAAATATCATTTTTGGAGTCAGTTCTTGTTTAAATAAGGGAAGGTGGAAATCAGAAAGTTATTTGGGATTTGGGAGGGTCTGAACAACAGGCCATGGATCTATATTTCTAGAATTTTCTATTTTAAAATTTCATATCATGGCTGACCATGACGAAATGAAACCATGGAAACAGAACCAGAGCTAACAAGGAACTAAGGCACAGCTTCAAAGCGACAGTGGGTTAAGTATTTCATCTGACAGAAGCCGTAGGCATGGGGGGTCACCGGTCACCAGGCTTCTTTCTGCTTTGATGTCACTTGCATTTGGCTTTGAGTTTGCCTCATGGTTCATCTTTATTGCTGGAGGTCTGACCATCGCTCTTGTAATCCAAAGACTCGAGAAAGCAAAAAAGAACTTGCTTCCTGCTGAGTCATCTCCCTTTAAATCTCCTTCCTATATGCTCCCAGCTGTTCTAGTAGCTGCAAGTAGCGAGAGAGGCTAGAAACACCATCTTTTGGCCATGCATATTTGTGGCTTCAAATTTAATTAGATTTTGCTGTTGTTAACAGGATAGAAGAGATGTCTGCTAAAAAAAAAAAAAAAAAAAACTGGTAGTATGTTTGGCTGAGTGAGTCAGACAGATCACAGTGAAAGATCAAAGTGAAGCAGAACACGGCAGTGCCTCCTGAGCCCAGGGCATGGATGGACCAAGGCGCTGAACGCCGTCCTGAAGCCAAACCAGGTATGTGGGAGTACCTGTCAGAGGGCAAGCAGGCTGTCAGGCTGTTGAAAAACCTTTTGGGGTTGTTCATCTTGGTGAACTGACCAAAGTTCAAGGCCTAGCCTTTGTTATGGCAGGAAATGAGGTTCAACAGTTTGTCTCTCAAAATGGAACTCAAGGGTTAGTGAGATGGCTTGCTGACAAGTCTGATGACTCAAGCTTGATTCCTAAGGACCTACATGGTTGTCCCTACTTCCCCAAACTGTCTTCTGACTCCACACAGGCACTGTAGCATGTATGCCCTTCTCCACAAATAAATAAATGTTTAAAAAAGAAACACGAGTAACCCCCAACACAGGAGTGAAGTCATGAATGTAGAAGAACAAAATAGTCACTGATTTGCAATGAGAAACAACTGACAAAGGCATGAAAATGGTCACCAAAGTTGCCTCAGGAACACTACAACAGATAAAACCAAATAAGCCAGTGAGCATGTATTGGAACCAGGCAAAAACCAAAGATGAATCAGGAGATGTTCTTACTCCCTTCCTGGGTAAGACCTGTGGTTCTCAGCTTGTGCTAGCCTCCCTCCCCGTTTTTTGTGTTCCTCCATCCAAATGAGAGTAGAGGACCTTTGAGCACTTTATAGAAGGTTCCAGAATCCCACACTTCTTCAGAATGTTTTTGCTGCATCTAATTCATCTGAAAAGAGTGGAAGATTTAACTTTCAGAAAGCAATTTTATTCTCATACTCCAAGTTCTAAGGACAAGCCCATACACTGACTCTAACAGGCTGCTGCACAGACGTGTATGGTTAACACCAGAAAATAAATGTGATCCTTCCTCCCCGGGGGATATTATGAGTGATGAGCAGGGATTGCCAACTCAGAGTTTACAGATTTCACAATCAGGCAAACTGGGTCTCAGACTTGAGAGCCAGTCCTTTTTACTAACCAGTGTCCCATTTCAGACAAGAAAGACATCTAGGACTCCACTGCTGTTATAAAACCATAAGTAAGACCCACCTTGAACCTGCTAGACACCCCTTCCCTATAGGGGTCATAATCAGTCACCTTGCCCAACACCCAAAGACCCCTTTCCTTTTAAAAAGAGCCACATTCTTTGTTTGGGTGAGCTGATATTCATATTAATGTTAACAGTCGTGAGCTATTGCTTCCAGCTTCTCCCTGTTCTCTGGGGTAGGAGGAATGGCAGAGAACCTTTCTGTTTCCAGAACTCATGTTGGGTAACTCTGCCTCTGGGGGGACCTGACACCAAGCACCTGCAGTCCCGTGCACGTGTCCCACCCTGATAATTGAAAATTTTTTTAAAAAAATTAAAGAATAAACTTAGGTTTGCTGTGTACTGGGATCATCAGAGTTCTAAGGGAGAGAACACAGTTTCGGTCAGAAATTGGTAACAAATGACTCAGCAGAAAGCCCCCAAAGAAAGCAGCAAATGAATGGGTTTTGTCAACAGGAAGCCAAGGTGCTAAAACTTAAACCCAGGTGCTCTTGGTGCTCGCACGGCTTGCTGGCATCTCCGGAGCTGCATCTTAGCATTCTTGAAATTCTGAACCTTGGGAGACAAGGGGATGCTTTGTCCTGAGACAGGTTGATCTTAGTAAGAGAGGTTGATCGAGCGCTCTTGTTCCCTCCTCACACATGTATCTGCTGTTAGGGTGGATAACTGTGAATGAAAAGAAGCTGTGTCTGACTGAACAAAAGCTCCCGGAAGGAGCCTGTGTCTGCAGAAGCTGATGGGCTGGTTGGGGTTTCAGTACTGTGGAGAGATTGGAATTTTGTAAGTTCAGAGGCTTATCTTGGGCTAGTTTGAGCCCTCTGATGCAGCCATGCCTTGCCCCACTCTGTATCTGAACTAACACTTCATGATAATAAATAAAACCTTTAAGAATCTATTAACTTAACATAACATTAACTTCCACCAATCCAAGAGCTGAGAACACCATGAGATAGCATCTTTGGCACATAAAATAGCTCTGCCACCTCCCACCCAATCTCGTTATACCCAGCTCTCGGGTGTACCCACCAACGTATTTTAAATTTGCCTTGATTTATGACTTTCTTTATTCTGTAAAACTATAAATACTTCATGAAACTGCATCCATGTTGGAACACGGAATTTGGGGTATCCTACATCTGTGTTCCCAGGCCATGGTCACTCATAATGGCTTCAGAATGAACTGTCTCTTGTTCCCTTTAAGATGAGACCTGTGGTTTTTATGTAGATAAATCTTAAATGATAAAATTTGCTTTTTAAGTTCTAGTAAATCCAAGATTAACTTGTTTTCTGGGGAAGACCCTCTTCCTGCCTTCTATACGGTTCACTGTGACTCCATATGGAGAGGAAAATGAATTTTCTGGTGTCCTTCTAACAAGAGCACTTGCCTCTCATTAGGCTCCTACCCTATAATCTTATTTAACCCTAGTTACCTCCTTAGAGGCTCTATCTCCAAATACAGTGACAGACAGGACAGCTGTCCATGGATGTGAATTTGGAGAGGGGAGTAATTCAATTCACAGTAGTATTATTTTCCCAAACCAGAACTGGATCAGAGGGAGAGCTTTGGGGAGCAGGGGAGGTCTTGAATGAAAGTATATAGCATGGACAAGGTCCAGAGGTAATGTGTATTGTTAACATGGGCACAGTCATGTCAAGCAACAATGATTCTGACCAATGGGAATTTGTCAAGGCCTTCCTCCAGGGTGAGGCTCAGGGGATGCTAAAGCCTTTCATTGGTCCAGAGACCTAATACTGAGCCCAGCTAACCCCTCCTCCTGTGCTGTATATAATAAACATGCTGAGGGTCTCGGTTCTTGCATATTTGGTGTGATCCTATCACAGTGTGTGTAGCTTCCCCGACTCAGCTTTTCTGGACATGTGTCTACCCTTCATTCCTTCACCACCCCAGTCAGGTTCCCAGGACCATGTTGTGAAAGTCTCAGCAGAGAGCAGTTCGGATTGACCAAGGATGTCTCCCTTTTACTAGATAGTTCTTAAAGCACTAATGCTCTCCATGTCATTTCAGAATGAGCTGAGACTGTGAACACGGAGTAGGAAGGAAGGACTGGTTCCGCTCCCTGCTCCTAGGTTGGATGCATGGTTTATCTGAATCAGTATTGGTTTATTTCACGCATTGTGTTTGGACTTACTCAGTTTTACTGTTGGCCACATTGTGATGCTGGGTGGACAAAAATAAAGCCATCTTATATACCTGTGATAAAGTCACCTGGCCCCAGGAAGAGAGAGGACTCCAAATGATTATGGCAATATATATATATATATATATATATATATATATATATATATATATATAGTATTTTGACTTCAAACTTTGAGTCTAAATTACTTTGGAAAAGAGGTTCTGCTTTTGTTTCTACAGAAGATGAGGACCTGTGGATTCCTTTCAGGCTAATGTGCTTTGATAGAAAAAGATCCATGAAAGGTCTCCGTAAACCCTAAAAATACTTTGCCCAACAGACAGTAGTAAGTAGTTTGGAGAAAACAATGCCCAAATTTATTCCCAAAATGATTGTTTATAAATGTTTGGTTTCATTTAAGGGGGGATATGATATATAGAGATGAATAATTTTCATTGTTATGGATCTTGGTTTATTGATACAAATTTAAGATCAATTTTGCTATATGTATATTTCTACTCTTGTTTAAGGTATTGTGTTTGTGCAGCTCATTTAAAAGATGTAATGTATAATTAAAATTACATATTAATAGTTGTTTATAATAGTGAAACTTGCAGTCATGTTAGATTTTCTAGATATACAGAGATATATTTCAGATAGATAATTTTCAACACTTCAAAGGCCTACAGAATGTGACTTTAAAAGGTTTTAAGAACTTAGACTTTTCTCAACAGTGAGACATGTCTGCTTCTGGCAGCACCAATTACTTCAGAGATGTTGAAGGACATTTAAGAAATTCATTATGATATTTGCCTTCATTGTGACAAGGCTAGCCATTTGGGCAAGAAGCTGCCTTTGCCTGGACTGTTTGATGGTATGCTGTATAAACTGGACATGCAGCATCCACCGAAAAATGACTGCCGAACTTGCAGAAAGAAGATAAGACCGTCCATCAGGGTTCCTGCTTCATGAAAGAGTCTGCCAGACATTCTGCAGGACACTGAGGAAAATGACTGACAAACTGCCAATATAAGCAAAACAGTCTTTCAAATTTCCTGCTTTATGAAAAAGTCTGCCAGATACTGTGGGCTGTAGGCTGAAGATGGATGCCCCAATGTTACAGAAGAACTTTGGGTGACTATCCAGGCAGGGAGACGTCTCTTTCAGTTCTAGAGTTTTGGAAGTTGCTTACAATGCACTTTCTGTTTACTTAGGTAACATTATATCCTTCTGAGGTCTTTGATGGAGTTGAAGAATAGATGGTTATAATTATAGTTTTTCCTTAGTTATGATAAAAGATAAAGTAGATATAAATGTTGTAACTGTAATTCTTGCTTGATACCTGTTTTGTTATTGTATATAATTTTACTGTGTTAAAATTAAAGCCTTCCTTTTTATTTATACAGAAAAAGGGAGATGATGTGGGAGGTCCTTCTGTATATGTGTTGCTTTTATTGGTTGATGAATAAAGCTGTTTTGGCCAATGACTTAATAAAGTCAGGCAGGAAATCCAAACATAGATAGATAGATAGATAGATAGATAGATAGATAGATAGATAGATAGATAGATGAGAGAGAGAGAGAGAGAGAGAGAGAGAGAGAGAGAGAGAGAGAGTAGGTGGAGTCAGGGAGAAGCCATGTAGCTGCCAAAGGAGAAGGATGCTGGAAAACCTTACCACAGCCCTGTGGCAATACACAGATTAATAGAAATGGGTTAATTTAATATAGGAGTTAAGTAGCAATATGCCTAGCATAATTATGGCCAAGCAGTGCCATAATTAATATAGTTTCTGTGTGATTATCAGGGTCTGGATGGCAGGGAAATGAATGAGTAGTCTCTGTTTGCATAGAAACAAACAAAAACATTCATTTCTTAATGCCCGTGAGAGAGCTTAATGGTGCGGCCTCCTAGAAATAATCTTTCCTAAATGAGGTTAAAAGTGGCCCTTACTCTTGAGCAAGAAGAAACTCCTTATTCCCCACCAGAGTCTTTCTTCAAATTAGAAATGGCACAGGTCTCATCAGTGACTGTTGACAACCCAACATAGCAAAGGTTCTCCAGGGAATTGAACCTTGGTTGTTGTTCTGTTGGAAGTTCCACCCAACCCCCTCCCCCATCTCTCTCCAAACCTTGCCACATCTCAGAAAGCCCAAATGGCAACTTCTCCCCCAGAGATACTCAAGAAAAGAATGCCTTTCTCATGGATTAATGGCTCGATGGCTCAAAGTATTGCAGCAAGTAAATGTTCTAGTTGTCTTTGTATCATGTTAGAGCAGTCTTTTGTCTTCTTCCCCCTGTTGTATTGGGGTATAAAAGTGTATGAAAAATTAAGCGCAGGCAAATTTCAGAACTCCCTGCCAGTACAATCATATGTTTTCTGTCGCATCTTCATTCTCTTTACTTGTTTTTCTAATCCCCATGCCCCTACCCTAATGAGTGGTATTTTTGTCGAAGCTGGTCTCTGACACTCCCTACCCTTCTATCCTCTCCTCTGTCTTGCTCTTATTTCTCCTTTCTACCCTAATCTTAGCCCGGTAATTTTTAATACTGTGTTTTGTTCTATCACAGAGATTTTATACATTTAATTAAACTCTTTCTGGAATAGAGCGTGGCATAAGTCAACAGTTACTACCCAAATATTTGTTTGTGCCATGATGATAGTTTTTGTACTGAGTTTGTATTTCTGTTTATTATTTTCACAATAGTGTTTGGTTGGAAGCATCACCCAAGACTCTGGCATCCATGTATCTAATAGTCTGAAAAGTTTGGGTGAAAAGTTCCATTCCAAGACCCTCCCCTGAGAGTTTCCTCAGTCCAGACTCCACCTCCAAGAAAGCCTGCCAAACGGTGACCCCTCCTCAGAGATACTCAAGACCACTCCCACAGGGTATTTAAACAGCAACTCAGAGATCAAACACATGGTTTCCCCGGCTTCTTTTCCCATTTCCTCTCTGAGATCCTGGAAGGCCACCCAGGAGAGCTGGCATCCATTAAACCTGGGCTTTTTTCTCATTTGGTTTGATTTGGTCTGATTTGGATTATTGCATTGGTGTAGAGTTTTATTGGGGTGCAAAAACTTTTCAAATAGTACTAAAGTTCATCAAAACTTATAACAAAATGGTAGTCTGTAGGGGATGAGGGGTGAGTAAAATGGGAGATTGTTCTTCATTGAGTATAAAATTTTAATTTCCAGGGTGAATAAATTCTGAAGATCTGTTGTATCTGAGTATCTATAGTTGTTAATACTGTTTTGTATAATTAAACATTCTTTTTAAAAAGCATTTAACACATTAAAAGCACATTAAAATTTTTATGATAATACAAAAAAAATTTATGATAATTAAAAACACCCGAATAGCATGGGATAATTTGGCAGAAATCCCAACACAAGTATAATTGGAGGAGCTACCATTATTGTGTTCTGTAGATGCCCTTTGAGGAGTGTGGATGGAAGCAGGATGGATATTTGATATTCATAAAGACAAAGACAGACTTTCCATTTTATTTAGAATGAAACCAGCGTGGTAGAAATAAATCATTAACACACATGAAAAAGAGCATGATTCCTTAACAAAATGAGTTTGTTGTTTTTGTTTTTAATTTTCTCTCAAATTCAGGCATTTATTTATTTACTGCTGCCTAGACAGCAGTAAACAAAATGAGTCCTTAAGACACAGAAATATGCCCCAGCTGTACCACAGGCTTCCTGCAGTCAGCTGCCTCTGCAGATGAAATTGATCTGCGAGCATATTTCACAACAAGAAGCAAGTGACTGGCAGATCTAAAAAGCCGTTTACAATCTCAGTTCGCACTGGGTGGGGCAAGCTGGCTTTTGATCCAACTCTGGTATTTCTTAGTCAATAGGGTGTAGATTCCAGGTTTGTTGGCAACGCCACATTTATAGCCCCCAGAGACGATGGCATGGAAGACACCTTTGCAGACCAAGGGGCCACCTGAATCTCCCTGGAAAAGAAAAATTGGCAGATATTTAGTGAGAAGCTGGTGAGGTTTCCTAAAGTCACTGTGTTCCTTAGTGTTATTAACAGTCTTTGGTTTCTCTGTGACTCAGAGCCCCCAACACAGCCTCTCATTCAGATTAAGCTTTCTGTGTCTGTCTGTCTGTCTTTCCTTGCTTCTCCCTGTGTTTGCATCTCTGTGTATAACCATGGATTGGTCTCTCTGCCCATTTTATGTCTCTGTTCTCTCTGCCCTACATCTATGTACATACCTCCCTTAGGTAATCACTGGCTTCTGGACTTTGCTAGTTAAAGAGCAGGTAGACATAGAGTTTGAAATTATCCACTGAAATAAAATAAAGCTCAAAATTGTGAATGTCAGTTTGACACCAGTGGGCTTAGAACCAAAGTTTTGTTGAGACCAGGAGGAAAGAAAAACCGAACACTGTAAATGGCGTGATGGAAGGAACTGTGTTGGGCTTCCCTTATCTTTTCCTGTTGTTTTGTTTTTAATTTGTCACTTGCACACATTTGAAGATGGCTCTGTGTATGTAACCCCCCGCCAACTGGGGGGATTTCAGAGGACCCACCCTAACAGAGCACACAACTGAATTCTGTCATAGAGGAGGTGGGATGGCCTTCTGGTCAAAGAGTTGGTCCTCAAATATGAGGACCAGTGTCTGCTGTTGGTCACATGGCAAAGTGCAGGACATTGTCAGGGCTAGTTAGAGTTGCTGACCTGGTTAGGAGAGTGGTGGTCTCAGGGAGTCTTTGAACCAACCCAGCAAGGCTTACTTTAGTAGAATGCAACTATTAAACTCTTATTTTTAAAAATCTGGGACCAGCGAGATATAGCTCAGATAGAGCTTGTTTGTCACCAAGTCTGATGGCCTGAGTTCTGCCCCAGGACCCACATGGAAAGAGGAAACTTCCCACAAATTGTCCTCTGGCCTACACATTTGTGCTATGGACTGCGTTTATGAGCCCACTCACATAATACATAAATAAATAAACACAATATAAAAATGGCTTTAAATTAGTAAGTCATCTATGCTGCTTATTAGTCCTCTAAAATGTGTACCCAATGTTTTCTCGCCATCTCTGTGCACAAAAATTCTGTGGTCTGAGGACTTATGTCCCCTCAATCATGAGGAGCAATCCAGTCTCCCAAGGGCTAGCAGCTGAGGTAGGGATTTGTGAGGTCATCAAGCAGGATTTCTCCCAAATGGGGTTAGAGCACTGACCAAAATCCCAGACTCCCTACCTCAGCCAGGTAAGGATGAAAAGAGACAATCTACGAAGCAGGATGTTTTCCTCATGAGACCCCAGATCCACTACTGTCTTGCTCTGGACTTTCCAACTCCCAGAACAGTGAAAAATACATTTCTGTGGGCATTTTATCTTAGAAGTCCACGTTATTTAAGAAATGCAAGCTGTACTTTTGAGCTTCGGCATATGCATCTTTTCAGTCTTCTCTAAGGATCACTTTAAAAAAATGGTCCTTTGAGGGTGGTAAGTTATCTTCTATTTATGTCCTCAGGGCTGGCAGACTTTCTAAGGATGGTAATGTCCTTCAGTGGACACCTGTTAAAATACAGCCAGATGTCTGACGGGACGAGCAAGTATTTAATGAGAGCAGCTTAATTGCTGGAGAAGTTCACACTGGTAGGTACGTAAGAGTAGGGGACCCTGCAAGAGTGGACAGTAAATTTCCAGAACTGTGGCCTCCTGGTCCCCATGCCTTCCCTCAGGGTCAGAAAATGCAGAAGTGCCCGCAGTTCATTGGTCTCCATAGTCGGAGGCACCACTTCGAATGAGAATGCTTGAAGTTGGCTGTTTTTAAATCTTTACTCTTTGAGGACATTGCCACCCAGCTCCCAAATAAGTACACACCGAGTCTTATTCTTACTTATGAACGCCCAGCTTTAGCTGGGCTTGTTTCTAGCTCGCTTTTCTTAAATTATCCCATCTACATTTTGCTTCTGGGTTTTTTTTTTTTTTTTTTTTTTTTTTTTTTTGGTTTTTCGAGACAGGGTTTCCCTGTTTGCTTCTGGGTTTTAATCTTTCTCTATTTCTGCATACCTTTTTTTCACTTCTTTCTTCATGGCCTGCAGTGTAGCTGGGTGGCTGTCTCCTGGAGTCCTCCTCTCCCTCTTTTTCTCCTTCCTCAATCCCTCTTCCCAGATTTTTCCTTCTATTTATTCTCTCTGCCTGCCAGTCCCACCTATCCTTTCTCCTGCTTCACTACTGGCTGTTCAGCCCCTTATTAGACCAATCAGGTGTTTTATACAGGCACAGTAACACAGCTTCACAGAGTTAAACAAATGCAACATAAAAGAATGCAGCAAATGTTTCACAGCATAAACAAACGTAACATACTTTAAAAAAACATTCCATGATGTTGGTGAGTCTTTCTATGTGTTGCTTTCATTGGTTAATTAATAAAGATACTGCTTGGTCAGAACATAGGTGGGTGGAGTAGGCAGAACAGAATGCTGGGAAGAAGGCAATGAGGCAGGGCCATGCTTCTTCTACCCAAGATAGACGGTGGTTAGACTCTTCCCGGTAAGCCACCCCCTCGTGGTGCTACACACATTAATAGAAATGGGTTAATCAAGATGTGAGAGTTAGCCAGTAAGAGGCTAGAGCTAATGGGCCAGGCAGTGTTTAAATGAATACAATTTGTGTGTTGTTATTTCGGGTGTAAAGCTAGCCATGCGGGAGCTGGGCAGGATGAAAAGCGGGCCTGATCGCCTTCTCACTACAATTCCACAACAGATGCTTACCTGGCAGGAATCCTTTTGGCCTTTGGCATCTCCTGCACATATCATGTCCCTGGTTATAACAGGTTTGTGGTTGTAATAGCTTTGGCTGTTGCAGCGTTTTCTGCTTATGATGGTAACAGTGACTTCTTGCAGGGTATCGGAGTTTTTTAACAGATCTGGGTTGGTGGCTCCCCAGCCGGTAACCTGGCATTTGGTTCCATTTCTAATATAGTTTTTGGATCTCAGTTGAAGCAGTTGGACATGCTTGTTGAGTTCTGCAGCAGTGTGAAGCTGAAAGATAGAAATCTGGGTAGACTATTCTTCCCCAGGGGTTTCTGCAACTAGATCCCATTTGACCGTGCATTGGGTGTGTGGTCCCTCTGCCTCAGGAAGGCATCTCTTCCCCTCGAATCTACTCTGGTGATGATTCTGCAGCTGCATTTTCAGCTGTTTTTCTCTGAATGTGATTTCCATTCTCCATGGAGCTCACTGATGTTTGGGGATGGGAGCATATACAGAGTAGGAGTTCCACCCAGTCTTGAGCAAACTGGCCTTTGCCCTGCCTTGGAGGGTTTTCTGCGGAATGGCATGTATAGGTCATGACTTTGTGGGCTGGGCTGCTTCCTGCTGGATAGGGCCCCTGAGTATGGTCTAGACTACATTTGGGTTGGACAAAGTATGGTCTAGACTAAGTTTTACCTCATTTCTGATTCCCCGAAGTCCCTTAATTGGCTCTGTTACATAAACAACTGTTGTAGTTTTCAGTCACTAATGTGAAAAGCGTTTGGGGGAAAAGCATTTCTTGGGGATCCTTGGGGCTGCTGACATGTTGCTCTTCCGCATAGGGAGCAGTCCCATTGGTTTCCCTGGCATAAACACGTCTCTAATGCATTTGTGGTTTTTGTTTTCCATTCAGGGGAGTATATGGGGTAACTTGAGCTTTCATAGAACATTTCAGTTACCTCAAACACAGGGAGGTGCTGCCAAAATGCTTTCATGTAGTTGATTAACGGAATGATCTTATATGAGAATATCAAAGAGACTGAGGGAGGCAAATCTACCTACCTTTATTAGCATGATGTCATGTGATATGAAACCCGACCGAGATCTTGAGAATGGGATGAGTTTTTTAATCTCCAATGTTTGTTTTGTGGGCTCATTCTTTGAAAGAGAATGTGCTCCTAAGACCACTGTGGGAGAGTGGCCTCTAGGAAACCTAAAAGAGCAAAGGAATTGGAGGTAACACAATGATGTGCAAACCCAACAGTCAAAGCGGGAAATGGTGGAGGTTACACGCATGAAAGACCAAGGACAGAGTGCAAGGAGACCTGCTTAGGGCCAGGTGAAGGGACGGAGGCCCTGGTGGATCTCATCACATATCTCTGGCTTCTCTGTCAGTGTGCTCCATTCCTAGAGCTGCTGCATCTTTCCAACAGCGTGTTTAGGTAAATAAGGTGAGGCCTCGGGTACCTGCTGGCTCATCTGTTCATAGATTCATTCTAGGAAGCCTGGGCCTATTACAGATCAAGCAAATACATGTGAGTACATTCATAGCCAATGATGAAAATAGAACCGATTTTGTTTGGGGCGTTTTGGCTGCATGTTGCAACCATTTGTGTATTACAGATATTTCCTGTTGTAGTGTATTTATGAAAGCCATTTCAAATAATTTTTTTAGAACAAGGATGTGCTAAAAATGCCCTAGAGGTGTAGCTCAGTGGTAGAGCCCTTGCCCACCTTGCACAAGGTCCTGTATTCAAGCTTTTGTGCACACACACACATACACACACAAACACACACACAGACACCAATAAAAACAATCAACCAACCAACCAAAAACAAGGAAAAAACAAAGAAAAGAAAAGAAAAGAAAAGAAAAGAAAGAAATATGTCAGTGCAATTTCCATCATGCGGGGGGGGGGGCGCAGAGGCAGAATTATTACATATTACACATTTCTATATAATCCAACTGGGTTACATAGAAAAGCCTTGTCTTAAAAACTAAAGAAAAATTTGTATTTATTTGTGATAAAACTCCATCTTTTCTACTAGAAAAAGAGATCAAGGCAGGATACAGCAGAAACACATACACTTAAACACACAAATTTGTGTTCCTAAAAATCAAGAAGAACACAGGAACCTAAAAGGAATGAAAGGAGTGGCTGTGTAGGTCCCAAGGACCCGCAAGGCAGTGGGGAGCGTTCGCAGGTGGCAGACCTATGGCTGCCTGGAATTACTACTTCTAAAAAGAGCTTATTTTGGGAATCCCAGCTCTATTTGCTGAAAGTTTGCCTATTGCGAAATCAGAATGGGGATGGAATTTCTCAGAGGACACGGATTAGATTTCCTTGGATGGATTCAAACTCAAATCCAACTTGCCCACTAAACCCCAAAGCTCTGGAGGGAGAGGAAGGTACAAAATCCCCAGGACCTCTGCTGAGACCAGAGAGTGGGTGTGTCTGTAAACAGCACTCCCAAGGACAGTTGTGAGGTACCAGCACCTCTGAGGAAGGTAGATGCTGGTGAAGGATCTGACTGAGATTTCCAGGGCTCTCTCGTCTTTCACCCCGGTCCTCCACTAGCTGCTGACTTTGAAGTGTTAGAGCTATTTTTGTCTCCACTGCGACAGGCTAATAAGCCCCGTGCAGATCAATATGCTCTCTGGATTTTCAGTTGCGATCGGTCCCATCACGGTCAAATCTTCTGCCCATAGAGTAAATGAAGTTACCTGAGTTCTAGGATTCTACCTCTTTAAAATCTTTTTCTTAAAAAAAAATCAGACAGACAGACCGACACACACACACACACACACACACACACAATGTGTATGTACTATGGTGTGTGCATAGAGGTCTTTCAAGACTTAGCTCTCTCCTTCCACCACGTGGGTCCCAGGGATCCGCTTCAGGTCAGGCTTGGTAAGTGTCTTTTCCTTACTGAGCCATCTCTCTGGACTCCGTGTCTTTATCTGTGTCTAGATGTGAATTCCCACAAGAGAAACCTAGTACCGGGCTCACTCATTTGCACATCACAGGGGTTTTTCAAGAGCGGCCTTTAGCACCTGGAGGTACTTGTATGCAGTTTCCTGAGTCCCACCCTGGCTGCTCCGTCATGGAACTGCAGAGTAGAACCCTGGTATTGCTTGTCATACATTCTTCTCTTTCACAGTCTGCCCAAGATGGCTGCCAAGACTGCCTCAGTGGAGCCCCACTGTGCCCTCCTCGGTTTTAAAGCCACTGGGCCACACAGCCCTCATGGATCCTCTACCTGGTTCAAAGGGACCCATCTCACACATAGAGGATGCAGGAGCCAGGAGCAGGGCTCGTGTCCCAAGTCTAGTGCTCTTCCCTGAGCTCTTCTTTTGCCTTGTATCCGGCTTCCTTTGTCTTGCTTCTTAGGCCAGCCTGTCTTGATGCTAAGCAGAGACTGTTTCAGCCAGCTCCTGAGGTCTGGCATCAAAGGCAGGGTTTCTATTTCTTGGAGTCTCTCTTGGCTCAGATAGAGAAAAGCCGCTGGCTGTCAGAAAGCAGAAATATTCCCAGTCCTAGCCATCCACACAAGTGGGCCATCATGTTTACTGCTTGGTTATTACCATGGAAGGCTGCAAGGACAATATAACAATCCTTGGCAACATGTGTTAAAGCATAAGCTATTCTTCCTCTACTTCCTTCACTGGAACAGCAGCCCAGTGAGGTGGGTGAGAAGACCATCCTCATTTTATAGACGAGGAAGTTGGGGTTCAGGTAAATTAAGAATGTATTAGGTGGAGCCTCTGGGATGCACATCCAAGCAGGATTAGAACTCTTGGTGTGGGCTGGGGATGTAGCTCAGTGGTGGTAGAGCACTAGCCTAGCAGGCACGAGCCCTCAGGTTCAAATCCTCCTGCACCGCACAAACAAAACCAAAACCAGTTCCATTGGTTTGCCTCTGCAGCTTGGTGGTGCACAGCTGTGTGAAAGAGGCTGTGGAGGATTCCACCTGATAACGTCTTTAGGCACGTGAGAGGGAGAAAAAAGGGTCCAGGGAGCAAAGAGGGTAAAAAGAGCCAAAAGTTTTCTCCTGATGATTTAAAACAAAAGTAGACAATTCAAGAGTATTTTTTTAAATGTATTTCCTTCACTTTTCTTTCTTTCTTTGTAGATAGGCTCTTCCTGGGTGCTCCAAGCCAGCCTCAAACCAGCAATCCTCCTGCCCTGGCCTTCAGAGTGCCACCATACCCGGTATCCGTTTCCTTCTAGGTTTGATGGGTTAGCTGCCAAGGCACGAAGGAAGACTGGAGTAGACGGGTGTTGAGAGGGAGCCTTCCTCCCAGATTTGCCTCTCCCTGTCACTGTGCCGAAAGGAAGGGCTGGCCTAGTCAACTGTTCCCCCAGGAGCCTCGTGAGCACATTTGTGGGAAGCCACCATTGAACTATTTCATAAATATTTTGAATTTCATAAGTCTTAATATTTTTCCAAGCACTGATCTGCCTACGTTTTTACACCCAAATGTCCCCTGGAGGAAATTCGATCCACATACTTAGGAGTCATTTATATGCCAGCCATTTAAAATGATACTTAGCAAGATTTCTTTTAAACTCCAAGACCTCTCTTCAGTTCTCCCTCAACCTCCCCTCCTTCCTTCTCTCCCTTCCCCTTCTATTATTTATTATTGTTATTATTATTGTTATTGTTGTTGTTATTTTAAACAATCTCTTCCCCCCCAATTTGGGATACACTTTTCTTGAGTTAAACCCATTAGGCAAATTTTCAGGTTTAACTTAGTACCATCTACCTTCATCTATCTTCCTGCTGTGACTTCACACGCCATGCACCGGGTCTCACGCTTAGCCCCCAGTACAAACCCTCTCTTTATTTCCCCTTCCCACCAGCATCTATTGAACAGTCTACCTTCAGCTCCTTGTCTGACGAGCTGTGAGTGACCACCAGAAGCCTATCTGGAGAGGAACAAACCTCGCCTTGAGTGAGATTTTCTAGTAATGTGGGAAGCAGGACAGAAGGAGGGGTGCATGGGTGAGTAAGGATATGAAACTGGAATCCAGCAACTTTCTCTTTAGAAACCGTGTCTTTCCGCTATTTTCAGGCCCTGGAGCTTCTAGCAGGGTTCCATCAAAAGGCAGCAACTAGACAATATCATCAAAGCAGGGAGTCAAGAGAGTTCAGTTGTTCTGTCTAGATGGTGTTGATGTCTAGATAGCAATTTTTGGAATCTAAGATAGATTTTTTTTTTTTTGAGACAGTGTCTATCTATCCCTGGTTGCTATGAAGCTCAGCAGGTAGACCAGGCTGGCCTTGAACTCAGACAGATATGATCGCCTGCCTCTGCCTCCTGAGTGCCGGGATTAAAGGTGTGTGCCACCATGCCCAGCTAACTTTTTGTTATTAGATTTCTTTATTTTATTTTATGTTTGAGTGTTTTGCTTGTATGTATGTCTGAGTGCCACATGCAAGCTTGGTGCCCACAGAGATCAGAAGAAGGCATTGGACCCCGGAACTAGAGTTAACAGATGGTTGTGAGCCACCATGTGGGTGCTGGGAAGCAAACCCTGTATTTCCTCAAGAGCAGCAGGTGCTTGTAAGCACTGAGCCATTTCTCTAGTCCCTAAGACATATTCTTAAGTGAAGGGCTATTGTGTTTTAAGGAAAAGAGAAGGTGATCAGGGATCCAGGCGAGAAGCTTAAAGAAACAAATATGCAAACAGAAGAAATGAAATCAGAAAACTCAAGCGAGCACCATCAGCTCCCTACCGACTGTCTCCACAACATCCCAAGACAGATTTTATACTTCATCTTAAACTGAAGGGATCTGGGGGTGGGGTGCTATCCTCTATGGTCAGAAAAGCTTCCCTTTAAATATCCCCATCCCTGCTGACCTGCTCCGGATCACTTTTTAGAAACCCTCTATAATTGTCCCCCCCAAGGGAAGTTGCTGTCTCTTATTGTTGTGATTTCCAAAGAGTGGTCCTCAGATGTCTAGGGTAAAGCATAAGGCTGAAGAACTAGAGAATCTGCAAATCCTTTGCCAATACTCACAGTGTTGTCTGCAATATATCTGTGCTTACCAAAAATGTCAAATATTCTGAAATATCTAAATAAAAAACACCAATTCTCAAAACCCCATGAAACAGGATATGGTAACCTCCCCTTGGACACAGGCTTCCCTTCAGCAATTTCAGTTGCTTGTGGTCAACTGCTGTTGAACACTACATGGAACATTCCAGAGATAAGCAGTACATACATTCTAAATTACTTACTAGAGTAGATCGTTTTAATCATTCTCTTTTATGGCCATCTTACTGCTCTTAATTCCTGGAGTAAGCTTTGTCTAACGCGAGTCGTTCTTCGTAGTCACGGAGAGCCACACACACGGAAAAGCATGGGGACTCACCAAGAGTAGCAGTGGGCTGCTGTTAGCACCCACTGCGGATGAATCAGGGCTCCCCCACAGATGTGACGGCCGCGGTACTGGATGGAAGCCATAAACGGCCTGGAATGTGGCGGTACTTCTCTCCCTCCAATAATCTCAGTGTGGAAGCCTGTAAAAGTGAGCCGAGAGATTCCACATGGTCCAGCAGTGGCATCCAAGCCTTCAGACAGCAGGCACTGTTGTCACGATACTCTCTTTCGAGACCAATAAAACAGCAGCGCTACCCAATAGTCGCTATACCTTGCCGGGCTAGCAGGTGAGAAGGAAAAGACTTTACATTGTTAACAGCGTAATCACTAGAGCGTCATACCATGTTCACATGATATCATGTTCACGTGGCAGGAGCAGGAGATACTTACACTCTGAGCACAGATAAACCCCAGCAGTCATCAGGACAAACAGAGCAAATGAAGAAAGCCTCATAATTACGATGCTTCAGCGTTGAGGAGCACAGAGGAACTGCTTTGCTCTGCGACCGATGAAGAAGATGCTGAAGAGGGTTGGGTTTTTTCTCTCTTTCTTACTTTCCTTTTCTCTTACAAGCTTCTCACCTCACATGCTCCAGAGGTTAGAGCTTTCACACCCAAGTTTTCAGAGTAACTATCAGTTTGGGGAGTTTCAGGTCTGTGCTGCCAGTGTGCCGTGAAGAACTCGTTCCGGATGCGCGTTCTTGGCACAAACGGTGAAAGAACAGAAAATACCCAGGCTGCTAAGACCCCAGTGCACTGTAGACAGTTTAAAGATGGTTCTTGCTCTAAATCAGTCGTTCTCAACCTGTGGATCATGATCCCTTTGAGGTCACATATCGGATATTTACATTAGGACTCCTAACAGTAGAAAAGTACAGTTCTCAAGTATCAGTGAAATAATTGTATGGTGTGTGTGTGTGGGGGGGGGGATCACCACAACACAAAGAACTGTATTGAAGGGTCACAGCACTGGGAAGGTTGAGAACCACTGCCCTAGAGCAATACTGCTGTTTCCCCTGGCATGAGATGGTGCTCACCATGCTTAATCCCTCTCACTTTTCATTTGTGTATAGATTTATGGTGGAGACGCGGAGCCTCACACAGATCCTAGTGGCTCTATGGTGCAGCTTAGCTGCAGCCTGAACATTATCTGAAGAACCCACACGTTTCCCAGCAAGCACAGCCCTTGTCTTGCCGTTCTTTAAATGTGACCAGAGTTGGTTAGTTTTACTTACATTTTTTGGAGATTTAATCATGTTACTAAAGGAGAATATTGGCAACACGGTTTTTTTTTTTATTATTCAAATTCTCTTTGACTTAATTTTAATTGAAAATGACCACATGTTTCTCCAGGGCCTTAATAATGTATTTTAAAAGGCAAGAGCTGTATTTTGTTATTCTTCCCAGGAAGAGATGACAATGCATTGCCAGGCCTTTTAGTGGACATTATATTGATCAGACTCAGGATTCTGTCCACAATGAAAACGCAAGTCCATGCAGGACAAAGTAGGTGCAAATATACATAGATAGACTAGGCTCAGGAGCCCTAATATTTTCCAGAAACTCTTACCAAAACTTGCATAGTTTTTAGTTGTTTTTTAAAAAAGATTTATAAAATCTGTCTTCTATTTTTAAAAAAAAAAAAACCCAAAACTGTCATGCTTGGTAGATGGCAAGAGAATCCTTCATTTTTGTTTTTCTTTGACAGGAAAGCAGAAAAAAATTACTATCAACTATACAGCATAATTTAATGATACATAAGTTGAATGTCTTATCTCCAAAATTCTCTCTACATGATCATTTGCATCTTCATGTCTATATCTGTGAGGAAGGCAGGGCGGAAATTGTATTTAAGCTACAGTCGAAGACATAAGCCCAGAGAGGTTCATTTGTCCAAGTCCACAGCGTTGGGACCGAGCTAAATCTCACCCCTCGCCTGCAGTAGCATGGATGTTAAGAAGCATAAGTCAAAACACAGCACCAGAGAGCTTAGTGTGGCATTTTCATTATACAGGGGTGCAGCCACAGCAAAGCCGTCCAAATGCTGAACAAAGCAAACAAGTCATAAGGGACTTCCTGCTAGGGAGAGCAAAAGGTGAGAAAAGCCACAATGTTACCTAACTGAACCTGTTAGCACCCCCTCGAATGCCCCGTGAACTGTCAAGCGATCTCTGTTAAACAGAGCCCTTGTGTGCCGTCTTTCCATGTTGCCCGTAGGCATGATCATAACTGTTCTCTCAGGTAATGATGCTGGGAGCAGAAGGCGAGTGGATGTAACAGTGATTTGAACGTAAGGAAGAGGTAAACGGTAAAGAGCAGATTTAGGATGGCGTGGTTGAAACGTCACGCCTGGCTTACGTCTCTATAGTAAGGACACACAACTGCATAGCTTTTATTGAAGATAGCTGACCACTTTCAGCTGTATTTCCAGGGAGGTGGCTGCCCTTTATCCTGTTTTATGGATGGAGAAACTGAAGCCGAGACTGTCTAGATTGCCCAGCTCACAGATTGCTCCTAAACCCTATGTGCTGGCTTCATACTTCACGTTTCCTTCAAGTGAACCACACTGTCTGCCCTGCTCCCTCTGAGAAGCCCCTGGCTTAGACACTTCAGGAGGCAGGCTGGCCGTGCAGAAGGGAAAAAGGATTTGGTCTTGCGCACCGCAATTAGACATGGGTGAGATTTAGTTCAATTGCGAAGATCAGCTCATAACTCTTTCTTGTAGTTGACCTGTAATTCTGAGAATTGTGTTGGTTTAAAATAATGAGTTTCTGGGTTTTGGCTTTAGACCCCTGCACTGGTTAATAGTATCATTTGTTATCATATTTGGGATCCTGAGTTTGAAGACAGCGGTCTGTGTAATACAATGAACTGGGTCATCGCATTGATTTCTGGGTGTTGGGTCTGCTGCGGGGAGAGCTGTGTTTGCTTTGGATAGCTCTTACAGCAGCTGGACTAGTCTGAGCAAGTGCACGGTGCTCAGCCTGTGGCTGGCTCTTCATGTTGCATCCGGGCCTTGCGGGCCTCTGCTGTGTTGTGTAGCTGTCACTGTGAGCCGCAGTGAGAGATGTTTTTTGACACTCCTGCCTTTTAGGGGAACCCGATAGACCAGCTGTCCTGATTGTCCCTCTGGGGCTGTCTTTCATAGCCCAGGCACCTGTGTGCAGACTCATAAGCCACACTCTTTAGGGGCTGAGTCACTTGAAGAGTAGCTGCAAACTTGTGCCAGTCTGAGACCTGTTGGTGACTCATTAGCAGATAGACAAAGACAGAAACTGAAAATGAGTATTTGGAAAATTACAGCAATTCAAATGGGCTCTATAATAATTTTTAAATGAAACATAATTTGTTGAATTTAATAATGTTAGGCAAGTCTTTTATATACCTTTGTTATTTGATTAATTGCTTCATTCATTTGTATTGTATAGAAGTGTTAGTCTCTGATGGACCGAAAGTAAAAACATGTTAAGAACACACACACACACTCTCTCTCTCTCTCTCTCTCTCTCTCTCTCTCTCAGCCTTCCCCAGTGTAGGAAGCACAAAGAAGCACTGAAGACACGACTCTGGAGTAGAAGAGTGTCCAGCCTTTCTCACTGATTCCCTTTCTGTGTCTTTTGCAAAGTTGATTGAAAAAGATTTATTTTCGTTTTTATTCTGTGGATTTGTATCTGTCTATGTGAGAGGTAGGTGCCTGTGAGTGCAGGGACTGGAGGAGGCAGAAGAGGCTGCTAGATCCCCTGGAGCTCGAGTCTCCTGATGTGGATGCTGGGAACTGAACTTGGGCCCCTGTAAGAGCAGAAAGCTTCCTAACAGTTGGGCCATCTCTGGAGCCCCATTTTAAAAATTACTTTAAATTACATTTGTTTGTTTGTTTGTTTAGATTGTGTGTGTGTGTGTGTGTGTGTGTGTGTGTGTGTGCAGCCACGTGTGGAATGATATATGTGTGGAGGTCAGAGGACAACTTGTGGGAGTTAATTCTTTCCTTCCACCATCCAGAAATTGAACTCTTGTCGGGTTGTCAGGACTGGTTGCAAGAACCTTTACCCACTGAGTCATTTACAGCTCCCAACACACACACTTCAGCCTCTTTTGAAAGAATGTCTCATCACTATGGTGTCCAAGACTTTGTGGCCCTCCCAGCCTTAGATACCTGAGATTAGCCTTTGGGAGTCTTTTGTTGAGTCCCCCTCTTCCGAGCCCACCTTCACTGGGGGTTTGATTTCTGTTTGGAAATAGTTTAACTAATTTGATAAGTGAATCTGCTAGCAATTGTGGTGAAACTATTTGGCAATTGGATTTGGGAGAAACATTGGGGTGCTATATACAATATGATGTTGAAAGGTCCAAAGGATGTGTAAATCCTATAGCAGGTGACAGCCAGCTTACTCTTACAAGGTCCTTAAAAATGAATGATCTTAATAACAATTGCAAAAAGAAAAAACCAAACCAAAACAAAAACCCAGGGCACCCTTAGCATCAGAACGGTGCTTAGCATAAATCTTTGCAGAGAAGCGGGAGACTGGATTGGGGCTTTTTCTCAAGCTGTTAGATGCGAACACTTTGGAAGACTGCAAAGTGCTTTCTCTGGGGTAATGATGGTGATGAAAGTGGGAACAAAATTAATTTGTTTTACCTTTCTCTACTTCAACTTTCCATCAGAACACATTTTGCATTATTAATTCTTTTTATTTAATACTGAGAATATTTTTGAATTCCCCACTGAGTTAAGAAGAACAAGGAACAGCTTAGCACCTTCCACTTTCAGTCCTTCCCAAGTCACGTATAACCTAATAGTGAAGATGAGCACTTCTCCGAGGTCTTCACTTAAGCAAAGGCCACAGACAAATAGGACCTCAAGGCAAAATGGGCTGCCTGCTGGAGAGGCCTGTCTGTTTGTCCAGCATCTCCCTAGTCCTTTCTCCAGCCTTCAAGCCGCTATTTTGTGATTCCTCTTTCTTTTCTTCAGGGTGGCCTTGGATTCCATTGTGTGAGTTCAAATGTTATGGGAGAGATAGGGAAAGTCCCACAGAGGGTGGTCCCTATGATGTCACTGGACCCAAGGCAGGTCATTCACACTGTCTGCAATGTTTTTCCTAAAAGATTTACACATGTGAGAATCCTGTCAGGAGGGATGACTGCCAAAGGAAGGTCAACAGCCTTGACCGCTCATCCAAAGTCTACTTTTACTGGAACACAGGCCTTGCATAGAGGAAGGTGAGCACTGTTTGAGCATAGTAGGGTGTTAGAAAGAAACTAGGGTCAATATGTAAGAAAAATTAAAGGGAAAAGTGTACAGGGAAGGACTTAGTGATAAAAACAGAAGAACACTTACCCTTAAATTCACCCTGTAGAAAGACTGTAAGAGCCAGAGGACAGGAAGTCTGTCATGAGACTGTGTCTTCTAGGGATGATAAGGAAGCTACAGGCTGAAATCGCAACCATTCGTCTTTTTAAACAAGACCCGAATGGTGACAACGCCAGCTGACATGCCAACATGGAAGGGGGAAGTCACACAGGGTTCTACCTCTAGATAAAGAGAAATTAACAATTGCTGAGGGGAGAGTTGGTTTTCCCCAGGGATGACTCCTCTAATTGGTTATCCATACAAAATGGTTATGCCTAAAACACAGATGTGTGAGCAACACCAAATGAACTCAGTATATTGTATTTTTATATTTATTTACATATATATATCAATAAAAAATTAAGGAAAAATAGGCCATGAATTTGAGATGGCATTAGGAAGATATTGGAAGTGATGAAGGGAGGATAAAGAGGGGGAAATGATTAAATATAGCACATATATATATGAGATTTGACAATTAATGTAATAAAAAAACAGAAAAAAGCAGAGGTGGTAAGGGAAAGAAAAGGAATAAACACATTATTAAGGGAAAAAAAAACAATCCACCAAAGATGACAGAGCTTATAATGAACCAGACTATTTGTATTTGAAGAGCTCAGATCCTGTGAGATATATCCCATGCCAAATATGCTAACATTTTATTTAATAGAAGTAGGTCTAGTAAAAGGAACAAGTCTATCATTAAAAGCTATTGAATTGTTTTTCTAAATGATTTCATAATAAAGTTATGGGAGGTACTTTAAGGTGATAATCAACTTCATCACCAAGAGAAACACAGCTATTATTATGGTTAAGTCAGAACTCAATAAATATTATTTATTATTTAGTTCAATATTTCATGATTTTCATTGGGAATTAATTAATCTAGAAATTTCCACGCAATTCTAATTACAGCAGGCAGAGTTAGGATATGTAGCTTGGTGATATAGTGGTTGTCTAAGTGTGATAAACATACATTTCCCAAGGCTATTAATTATCCAAATAGCACAAATGTGTGACTGAGTGCACACACAGGTTAGATGTGCATGTACACACACACACACACACACACACACAGAGGCTAACCTTCAGCTTGTTCTCTTTACTTTCCTGAATCTGGAATTACAAACACATGCCACAGCATCTAGCCCCGTTTTACTCTCTTTATCACAAATAATACTGGTTGGAGCAAAAATTTCCTAGGAAGGAATTAACACATTATAAATCTTAAGTAATTTTACTTAAGTAAATTAAAATAATGTTTAAGGGGAAAGCAGTCAAAATACCATAGTCAAGATTCAATACTGATAAAACATTTGAGTTGAAAATATACACCCTTATTAATATCTTTAATATACAGAAAGCCCTTCTGAATTGATTAAAGCACATTTCATATTTTGCAAGACTTAAAGTCTGATATACAAAGGACATAAACTATATTAAGTACTGATGGAAAGCCCACATGGAGAGAGAGAAAGAGAAAGCAGTAAAAGTAGAGTCTATGAAATCTTCATTTCTCTGACAGCTCACTGGATGCCATTAATAGTACAATTCTGATATCTATTTAAAATTTGAACTTTGTAAACCCATTTTCCAATGACAACTTTCTCGATTCCCCTCTTCTCTCATAAATCCAGAGTCCACACTTTCTGTTCTCACCAGAATTTCAAATCACGTTCCTTTGTTATTTAGCAGAGTTCACAATGAGCCCCCTTATGCATGCCTTTCTCCTCATTTTATTCCCACAGAAAGAGAAAATGTGTTTGGTTTTTCCAAAAATAAAAACAAGTCAGGAGGTACCGCTGCCTATAGGGAGGCCAGGATCTTGATCTCACCATTGCCTGGCCTCCAAGGTTGCCTTTTATGTGAACTCCGTGTGGAAGCTCCCAGACATTGTACCTCTTACATCCAGTATGTCTCTTAATTAGATTACTATTGCTGTGATTAAAAACCACGACCGACCGAAAGCAGCTTGGGAGGAAGGAGGGTGGTGGATAGGAACTTGGAAGGAACCTAGAGGGATGGACCTGAGAGCAGGGACCAAAGCAGAGGCTGGGAGGAACACTGCTTACTGATTAGTCCTTCATGGCTTGCTCGGCTGGCTTTCTTATGACACAGGACCACCTGCCCAGGGGTGGCACTGCCCCCAGTGGGCTGGATTCTCCTTTATTAATCAACAATCAAGAAAATGCCTCAGAGACTTGCCTACATGCAAGCTGATGAAGGCATTTTTTTTATTTTAAACCTTAGTTGAGGTTTCTGTTGGGATTTGACCCTACCTTGTGTCAAATTAACAACAACAAGAAAAAAAAAACACCTAACTAGAACATGGAGCCTATAAAACCAGTATCACATAGAAAATAGCAATCTGTTGCTGGCTTGAGTAGAAGCTGGGATTCCTTGGACCACAGACATACTGGCCTCAGAGTACTTGGACGACTGAAGATAAGGACATGAATCCTAGGGAAGACCCTCCTAGCCAGCCCTGTGAGGCAGGGTACCCTAGAACAGTGGTTCTCAACCTTCCTAATACTGTGACCCTTTAATTCAGTTCCTCATGTTGTGGTGACCCCCAACCATAAGATTATTTTATTGCTACTTCATAATTTTGCTGTTATGATTCATAGTATAACTATCTGAGAGTTCCAATGGCCTTAGGTGGCTGCAGCTGGCTGAGAACCACCGCCCTAGAGGTACTCTCTTTCCTTTTCTTTTCTTTTCTTTTCTTTCTTTCTTTTCTTTTCTTTTCTCTTTTTTTCTTTTCTTGGGTGGGGGATCTTTTCAAGGAGTTTATACTCTCTGTATCCTTGAGCCCACAATGAATGAGTTCTGGCCTATTACTGAGATGCCTTTGAAAGTAAGGCATTGACTTCTTTACCATGCCCCAATCTTCCTCAGCAGCCATACTTCCCTTGGTCCAACTTTATACACACTCTTCCCCCTTCTCAGCCATTTCTGCTCCACCTTTTACTCACAGCTCTCAGCTGTGATTCTGGTTAAAAAGCAGCCATCATGGTCCATTTCCAAATGCTGGACTGCCTTGACATCTCCTAGACATGAGTCACCACTGTACTGGCTGCTTTTGTGTGTCCACTTGACACAAGCTGGAGCCATCAGTTGAGGAAATGCCTCCATGAGATCCAGCTATAAGGATCTATTTTCTTTTTTTTTTCTCATGGTTTATTTTTTTATATTTAAAAATTTCCATCTCCTCCCCTCCTCCTCCCCCTTCCCTCCCCTCCTTCTCCCCCTTCCCTCCCCTCCTTCTCCCCCTTCCCTCCCCTCCCCAGGATCTATTTTCTCAATTAATGATCAGCTCAAGGGCCCAGCCCACAGGGGGTGGTGCCATTCCTGGGCTGGTGGTCCTGGGTTTAATGAGAAAGCAGGCTGAGCAAGTCAAGGAAAACAAGCCAGTAAGCAGCCCCCCTCTATGGGCTCTACATCAGCTCCTGCCTCCAGGCTCCTGCCCTGCTTGGGTTCCTGTTCCGACTTCCTCCAGTGATGGACTACGATCTGGAGGTGTAGGCCAAATGAACCCTCTTCCCCCCAACTTGCTTTTGGGTCGTGATGTTTCATCTCAACAATAGAAACCCTAACGAAGACAACCACACTACCTTTAAAAAAAAAAAAATCCAGCCTCATGCAAAGTCTCAGGACGCAGACAAATTACGGAGACATTCTTTGCCTGAGCAGACCTGTGGGTCTCGTAGTGAAGCTGGGATGCATACACTATACCCTGATACCTTATGAACTCCCCCGAGAGCCTTCATCCTGTCCTGCATAAAGCGGCAAGTGAGTGAAAGGACGGAGGCAATTACGCCAAATTAGGCACTTAATCAAGCTCGTACAAATGTGCATTGCAAAAATATCCATAGTTGTTTATTTAGAGCCGTTATTTCTCAACTTTAAATATTGAAGTGCTTTATTGCCTACATATTTTCTTTACCCCAGTAATATCAGGAACTGGAGACATAACAGAGTCATTCTGAGTAAATGTCTCCAAAGGGAATTCACAATGCTAAAATCAAAATAACATAAAAAAATTCTAAATTAAGATTTTCATTGTTTCCATCCACAAAATTTTGATGTTGGGAACCTTCTCTTTCTTTCCCCTGGTGTTCAAGAGAGCAGCCACATTTCATTGTGGGGGATCTGGTGCCAATAGTTGAATCAGGCTGTATTTTAATTTAGTATTTCCTTCAGACATTCTTTGAACATGTGTCAACAGGAAAGAACATGTTTCAAAATACACTTCTGCTCATTCCTTGCTTGATAAACTGAGTGATGTTCAGTATATGTCTTTAACTCCCTCTGTGTTTTCTGGATTTTGACAAAAAAAAAAAAAAATAACAACTCCTAAGAGCCAGTCAATCTCAAGTTTCAAAGCCAGTGGGACTGGGCTGTGGGGACCCTTCCTTTCCTGGCTTTAGTGTTCTCCTTCTCCTTCACTGCTCCCCTCTCCATGGATTTATTGTTAGGAGACACCATCGGAGGACATTTTGAAATGCTTGCTTTCCAGTGAGTTCTCATTAGTGTCCCTTAGGTATTAAAAAAAAAAAAAAAAACCCTCTGAGTTGGGTGGTGGTGGCACAGGCCTTTAATCCCAGCACTCAGGAGGCAGAAGCAGGCAGATCTTTGTGAGTTCCATGCCAGCCTGTCTGCAGAGTGAGTTCCAGGACAGGCTCCAAAGCTACACAGGGAGAACTGTCTCAGAAAACAAAACAACATCAACAACAGAAGTGTCCGAGGATGCAGGACAGCACCTCTGAGGTGAGGTGTCTCGGAGATGTGTACTGATGCAGAATGAGGAAGGTTTGGGAAGAGAACATGGGTTGCATAGGTAAAGCTGGGTGTTGAATAATATTCCGGTTTTGCATATTGTTAGGTTGCAGATAAGCCCCAAGGTCTTGAACTGCTTGTGCCTGGAGGTTGCTTCAAATGGCCACACTAGAAATGCTAAGGCAGATAGGTTTCTCCTTAACATGTGCATGCTTAATGAGAGGGTGATTGGAAAGCTATTTTAAGCTTGGTCTTTACTTGGGAAGTACTATACTAAAATGAGCTGAACATCTCCCCAAAGAAATGAAAGAAATTACAGAGCCTGAACATCCCAGGGAACAGGCTGGGGCTACTATTCTACAGGTTACATTAGCAAACACACAGACATGCAATGTGGGGAAGGAAACTATAAAAAGCTTTATAACAACACAGTATTACATTAGGAAGAAAGGTGACCTCTCAGTGACATGACCTTTATGCCCCTAACTTGGGTTCAGAACAAAGTCCTATGGAGTCAGAGCCTTAGGGGAGAGACCGGAGGATACACTCAGTAGGGTCCAAGGAGGCAGACTGCAGCACTAGTTAACCGTTTCTGCAAAGGAGTCAGCCCAAGTCAAAGCCACAGAAGCTTGTAGAAGCCAAATAAGAGGGCTCAAAGTTCCAGAGGACTTAAGTTCCAGGAGGGCTTAGGAATTCACGATTCAGGAAGAAGGAAAACTCTCCGAGAGGAATGTAGGCTTTCCATTTCCAGACATCTAGAACATTCTTCATTGTGTAATCTTAAGCCTTTGATCCCCAGGATGTTGTTTTGTGAATGTGCCAGAAGCAATCAGGAACTAGGGGAGTCTAGGGAGAGGGATTATGTGCCTCTTTCTTAGAGGAAAGGCTCAGAAAATTGATGGAAAAAATCTGTGGGTCAAAACCGAACACACAGTAAAATGGTATTTTATTTAAAAATATTTTTTTTTCTGGGACAAATCTCTTAATTCTCAATTTTAAAGTAGCAACAGTAACTCCTGGTAACAGTTGATGTTGCAAACCATATATTCAAATGACTAAATAAGATTTCTTTTCCTGTGGGAAAGCAAGAGACAAAACAAAGTCAACATTTTGCCAAGAGGATCAGAGCGAAGAGGAAGGAGTCTCTATAGTAATTTAGCAACAAAAGCTCAGTCCCTGCTAGAACACATTTTAGAGATGGAGAGTGGGGTCTTGGTCATGGGACAGTATCAGCACAGAACACACATAGAAGGAGTACCACATGTGAACAATGTAAGAAAGAAAAAACATAGATGTTAACGTGAGCCTGTAACAGGTGTTATTTTGCTACTACCACTTAATGAGTAAATACCATGTTCTCACCCAAATCCAAATCATATTATTTCATTGAAAACTTATGTGTTTTCAAGGTAACCATGTAGTTGCTTTGATAGAACTAGATTCAGTGGATATTCACAGGTGCTTTTACCAGCCTAAGTTCCTGATTCAGAAAAATAACTCATGGATAATTTTGAGGAGAGGGAGCCCAGAGAATCTCACCTAATTGTGGAAGTCAAGAGTCCAGTGTTTATACTATATTTCTGTCAGGATGTTTTAACATCCTGCTTGGGCGACAAGTATAGAATTACAGGATCTTATAGCTGAACAATGCCTACGCCAATAAATTCTTATCGGAAGCCAATTTTCACTTAGGTGTTTCCAACGGAGACATTTCCATAAAGGGCACCCTCACGGAGGTGTGAGCAGGGTCAGGAACTACAGGCACTTGGGGGCACTTGATAGAAGGAGGGCCATTGCTGCTCCTGTTTTCCCATCAATGGAGGGCTGCGGAGCAGGCGGGTGAAGGGTGAAGTCGGGAAAGAACTATCATGGGCTTTCATTTTCTTGGATCTTAGGCAATTTCTTCTCATGCTAAACTGCCAAAAACTGGAGGGCAATGGATCCTGGGTAATGTATAGTATACACAAGGCACAGAACAGGGCGGGGAAGGGGAGGGATTGTATTTGGGAAGGGGAGGTGACATATGGAGAAATCCCATGTGGTACATAAGAAAGTAGCACTTTGCCCTTAGATGGGAAACTTTAACTTCTTTATCTGACTACAGATAAGGACAAAGTGGACAGTTTCTCATGGAGGGCTTGCGATGACTGTGTGAGGTAAAAATGGCTTCTTTGGAGAAGTGAGCCTGCCAGCCTCCCCAGAACAGAGGTGGCCAGTGGAGGCCTCGGTGCTTTCAGAGATCAGTGCTGGCCAGTTGTGGTCATGCTGGCAGAGAGGCCAGTGTCCCCAAGTGAAAATGCTTATATGGGAATTCTGCAGCGGGCTGTGGCATCCTAGGCTCAGTCCTCAGCTCCCACCACTTCAGAAAGGTCAGCATCTCCCAAAAATGGATTGCTGAATTGATGGGTTGGGCTGGGTTTGAACTATTGGCAGATCCACTTCTTCTGTGTCCAGTCTCTTCTCACACCACGAAAGTTGCTGGAAGGTTGTGACATCCCGAGTCTAGTTTCATTTGGCTTCTGTACAGTGCTTTCAATAGGGAAACCAGTGTGTCTTCTCAGCCAGCCCTGACTTGCCAGATCTGGTCTATGGGGGTTATAGTGTCCTTCACACTAGATTAAACTGGATGGAAGCCCATAGATGTAGGAATGAGAACAAGCACAGATAACTCTCTCCTTATTAACCTGCTCTCCCGAGTCCCATTGATCATCGTGCATGTCTGTTCATGAGGCCAAGCCCGTTAAACATCATTCACCTTCATGACAAAGTGAAGTGATAAGTGAGATAAATGTTGAAAGTTATGACCAGCATATTTTATACTAACGTCATAGCTACCCCACTGGATCTCCATGGGCAGACGTCATCATGGAACAGAGAATTGAATAGAAAAGGCAACACAGATATGCTTATGAGATACACAGTTGCATAACTATCTTTGAATAGATTAGTTACTTATTTGTGATGCTCAGTGATGTCTGTATTTATTTCTGAATGCTTTGGAAATTGCTCGGCTATGCCTTTCATCCCTCCCTCCTCCAGAGGACTTCGACTTTCATTCAGTTTGTTTTGGGGGAAAGATATAATAACATGAGGCTTTCCATCATCCCACTGAGATCCCCATTGTCTAAGATCCAAGCGGCTATAGCAGCTAAGTCTCCTGTTGAATCTTCTTCTAGACTCAATCCTTGAAAAATTAGTTGGGACAGATTAGAGAAAGCTCCGTGAAATGAGCCTTTTCGTTTCTGAGGGGCAGTGAGCTGGAAGGCTCATCCGTCCTTTGATCATCTGTGACTTCTCTGATCCCGTGAATCTGTGTGACTCATCTCATCCAAGGTCTTGTTATTTCAGTCCCTTGGAAACTGTTGGGGTGTTAGAAATAAAGCCCACTCCCGGCCTTCAGGCTCCCAGCTGGATTCTGCAGTCTCCCCAACCCCCAAATCCTGGACCAATATTGAGGCTTTCATATATGTATGTGTGTGTGTGTAAGGCTGATTCTGTTGAAAGAAACCATTACATTAGTTTGAGATAACATTGACTTTTTGTTGTATGGACTGAGCTCTGTCCACCTCTCCTACCCCTGGCAAACCTTACTGTAAAACTTACTGTAAAGGTTTAGTGGGTCAGGACACAGCATGAGCATCTGTCACGTTCCAAGGACCTTCTCTACTTCCTCTTTTCTTCTCAATGTCCATCCATTTTGGTGCTTTAAGGACATCAAGAATCATAGGCTCACAAGGAACCGGAACATTGGAGTCTCTTGGAGTCCAAGCCATAGTCCACATCATCATCAATATATTTTGAGTGGTCACTCCTTGCCAGGCACTGAGCTATGAGAACAACTCAGGGAGGCAGATACTCTCCTGTGTCTCTTTATTCTCTGGGAGATCTAGCTTCCGATAAAAGCAACACTGTCAACAACTGTGCACTCAGGGTTCCGACTTGAGTAGTCTGACTCCAACGCGCGTGGTTGGAGATATATATATGGTGGATAAATCTGTTGCTTCTGCTTCCCTTTAATTTCGGACAGAGGAGTGAGGGTCAGAGAGAGATGATCTTGGTGCAGTGGGGAGACAGAATAAGGATGAACAGATAGTGAACATGTCTTCTTCCATGAATGTGTAGTAATATGATATTGCAGTGGCCTTCAGCATGTTTATCTGGAAAGGGATGGAGGGAGAGAGCATTCCCGATGTACCATCCCCTACACCCCTGGGCGGCTGGGAGAAAATTGGGGTGCCAGTGGCTCTCCTACTCACAGCCACTTGTAAGGTAGTTGTTTTCATGATATCCTCTGAAAGTTGCTTTTTTTCCCTAAACAATATACCATGTCATGAACTCTTGAGGCATGTAAGATCTGAATCAGGCATATAAGGGCCATGACACTGATCACAGAATTGGTTTTGCTTATTGGAAAACAGGAGATACCTGTCACGTAGAGGCTATGTAAGAAGAACAGACGTGACGGATGAAATCTGACCTGGGGAAATCAAGGAAGGCATCATTGAAAGATAAGGGCATTGAAAGGCCAGAAGAGAGACTCGTGGAAACCCAGCCATCTGATCTTGGACTTCCAGCCTCCATAACTGTGTGATAGAAAGCTTTGTTGTTTATAAAACGGGCCAGGCCTCCAAAGTAGCTGAGACTTGGACACATTGACACACAATGTGTTCTAATTATTGTCTATGGAAACAAATCTTGGGCATTTTTACACTATATTTATAAAGGTAACTACTGCAGAGCAAGATCAAGAAAAACTAAAGCACTTTAGAAAATATTTACTTCAGAAAATATTTATAATGATTTTGTTTGTGAATGATTTATTTTACTTAAAAGTAAATTATTATTTACTTAAAGATAAATGTTAAAGTTTTAAGAAAAAAGCCCTGATTTCTTTGTCTGTTGAGTCAGCCATCACTCCTGAGCCTTTCTGGAAGTCAGACTTTTTCTGAGCTGGATATACTCTAGCTCAGAGCGTTGGCATATTTAGTTCTTGAATCATTCTTCTCCCTTCCTGGATCCTCTCTTCAGCTGCTGGAAGTCTCTGTTATCTGCCTGTTCTGTCTGCTTTGTGGGAATGTACGTGGAAGAAACAATACTTGGTCCTTTCGTGTCTTTAGCTCTTCTCGCTGAATGGGAATGGCTGCGGCATTCTGCCTTTTAGGGAGAAATATCTGAGTTAGTTTCCAGTCACGGATGGATCAAATGGACAACTTTGATGCCTTGAGCCTCTCACACTTATGCCCCGTCCAAAGAGCCCTGCTCAGCGGCTTTCTCTCCTGTCTCTTTCAAGTTCCCTTCAGGTATTTCCTAGCAGGGTCAAGTGCCCTACATTGTCTTAGTTTTGGTCTAGAAAAGGGAAGGATACCTGGAAGGTGATTATTCATATTTATAACCTTAAAGTTTTGTCATGTTGAATAATAATAAAAAAGCATTAATATTGAAAAATAGCAAGTGTTGGTGCTTGGCTGGGCAATCTGAGGCAGAAATAGTTGGTCTCCTACAGACCAGCCTTCTAAGTTGGACTACATTGAAGTTGAAATTTGGATTTGCTACCTTGAAAACTACCGAATTCCTTTCATTTCTTAGAGCACTGTTTGGTGTTTTGTTTCATGAGTACTTCCTAAATATATTTACAGAGGAAGGTAGGCTCAGCATGTTGTCTGGGAAATGGTGACGGGGACTCAGGCTCCCTCCCAGTCTACTGTTAGAAACATAAGCTGGGATGTATGTGCGTGCTTTGGAACCGAGAGTGGGCTATTAAAGTTGAGTTTTACAGCACATGCATCTTAACCCCGAAATACTTCTAGTCAGATCAAGTTAGGATGATGTTTTTCAGGCAGCTTGCAAGAGTAAGGTCTTAGATTTCATAATGTAGTGCTCGAGAAGGAGATTAAAGATGGATAAAATGGAATGCATTCTCCTGCTAAGTAAACCGACAACTACCATTTTTCATTGAATCTAAGATGTCACCAGGGTGTGTATCATTAGTCTGGTGTCTGTTACAGAAGGAAAACATTCATCCAATTAAACTCTGGCATAACACTTTTGTACTCTTTGATTTTTTAAGCTTATGATTGCTTAAAACACTTTTTTGTCTTATTTGGACATAAATTTGCTTTTATTATTTACATAAAGTTTGTAAATTCATAAGAAGAAACATAAGGGAGCTGGAGAGATGGCTCAGTGGTTAAGACTGGCTGCTCTTCTAGACAATGGTTCAATTCCCAACACCCATATGCTGCTAACAATTGTCTGTAGCTCCAAGATCTGACACCCTCATACAGACATACATGCATGCAAAAACACCAATGAACATAAAAAATAAAAAAAGAAGAAACATAAATTTAGTAATGGTTCAAACATTCCTAAGATGATTGACATTCATATCTGAGCCTTCTGAAGTAATGCCTCTGTTTGTTTGTTTGTTTGTTTATAAGCAGATGATCTCATGGCTACAAAGTCAGAACATTCCTTAAATGAGAACTCCCACTGATACCTTTAGAATCTGTTCTGAATAACTGACACCCATCTTGAACGTTTTAATGTGCACATAGCAGCAATGACAGTATGAAGATGTGCATCTCAGAGTCAGTGGCACGGGTTTAAAAAAATTCATGAGCATATTATAATTAAAATTTTTAAGTGGATACCTTACATATAGTTTTTTTTTTTTCTGTTAGAAATCCTCAGAGCAATCTCTGTGTATTAATCCTAGTAAAATGGATGAGATATGACTGAAAACAAAACCATTACTTTGGAGGCTTCTCAAAATTCTGAGTTTCTAAGAATTAATTGGTTTATTTGTTTAAAACAATCCAATCCCCAGCCCATCATCAGACATGCCAAGCTGCAATCCTTGGTTGTGTGATGCAGATAGCCTGGCGACTGAGACACAGAGTACTGGGACACCCTTGGGCTCCATGCTGAGTAAACTTCCAGACATTGGCCATGGCAGCTGACAGAAAGTAATGCTCTTTTCCTTTCCTCCTCTTCCTCCTCTTTTTTTTTTCTTTTCATTTTAGAAAACCACAACACGGTCCTTCGTTTTGAGCATCCTGGGGGTAACGAAGCCAAGATATTTTTTTTTAATTATTTATTTATTATACAACATTCCTTCCATATATGTTAGCATGCCAGAAGAGGACACCAGATCTCATTGTAGATGGCTGTGAGCCACCATGTGGTTGCTGGGAATTGAACTCAGGACCTCTGGAAGAGCAGTCAGTGCTCTTAACCTCTGAGCCATCTCTCCAGCCCCGAAGCCAAGATATTTTGACATCAGACTAAAGCATAAGTCTGAAGCTGCCAACTCATCCTAAGTAAAGATCATAGAAGTTATTCTTGGGCCTTGGTTTTGGAAAAAAAAATCTTTTACATCAATTTTTTATTTTGCCTATTCATATAAAAGGCCTGATGCACCTGTTCTTTGTTTCCTGGCTGTCAGGGAGTGAACATCTCTGTCTTCCCACAGTTCCTTGTTATAATGTCCTATCTCACCACAGGCCCAGAAACAACAGTCAAGTCCCCATGGGCTGAACCATGAATCAGACCAGTCTTTCTCCTTTTAAGTTGATTTTCTTGGGTATTTCACCCCTGAGAAAGAGCCTAACACTCACAGTATAAAAGAGAACTAGTTACTGAAGAAACTTACCCTGACTCTTTAGGTTGGAACCTGGCAGAACTGGGAACAAAGGGAGGTCTTTGAGTAGTGACAGCTCTTTATACGCTTCCAAGTCTAGACCATGTGCCTCTGAAAGAATTCTGACCTGTGTGAGCAAAGTTAAGTTTCTAGATTTTACTGGGATTAAAAAACCCAACAACCTGATTCTATTGTTGTTTACGTAGATCCCATTGGAATTAAACATCTGGATGTGGTGGCAAAGGGGCAGACACTGTAGGCGAATTGCCATCCTCTCTCTGCGTTCAGTCATAGACCTTCATGCTTATGGTTCTTGAAGGGCTTTTTCCTCTAAGCCGCTGGGCTGGTTCTCCAGCTGTTTACAGTGCTGCTCATTAGGAAACAGGAGAGCCAGCATTCCTGCAAGGAGCCAGCATTCCTGCAAGAAGCCTAATTAAGATGCTGACTCCACTGGGCGTTGGTGGCTCATGCCTTTAATCCCATCACTTAGGAGGCAGAGGTAGGTGGACAGCCTGGTCTACAGAATAAGTTCCAGGACAGCCAGCGCCGTCAGACACAGAGAAACCCTGTTCAAAAAAAAAAAAAAAAAAAAAAAAGGAGCTCTTCACTTGACTCTTACATGCAAATGTACTTTTTGAAAATAGTGTAAAAATTATGTTTAGTCTCGAAAAAACACATTCTTAAAAAAAATCAAACCTTAAATAACTGTAGAGATCATTTTGGGGAAAAAATATTGCTCCAATCCATGAGTTCATTTCTGAAGAATGAAGCAACTCATGTGCTGAGGGTCTTAGTAAAGTGTTTGCCACATCTACGTGAGGACCTGAGTTTGACCCCAGCACGCACATAAAAATCTGGGTACGGTGATATATAGTTTGGCAGTAGGTAAGATGTTTCTAGAACACCTATAAGTGTTCCCATGTCTTTGATTTAGACAACTGACCAGGGGCCACCGCGATTCTTAGCTGTTTGACAGGTGTGCTTCTTCAGGGACCTATGGCTGTAGGGGCTTCCATACACTTCCAAGGCTGGGGCGTCACAAGGACAAAGTAGAGTAGTCACACGGGAAATGACATGATGGGATTATAGTCTAGTCTGATTAGTGGCTTCTTCCTTGGAGTCTGTATCTCCTTCCTTTGAGGGAACAGTTTTGTTCTGTATGCCAACTCAGCCCATTCAAGAACCTGCCCCTCACTTTGATTCTCTTGGTAGAAAGAGAATGAAAAGGAGCGAAATAGGTGGCTGTGCTTATGTATTCAGTAGGTTCTGCTGTGTGTTAGATCTTGCATTAGGCACTAGCAGGAATATTAGAACTGGTATTGAAGCAGGGAGATTTTAGATGCCCCCCTCTGCACAAAAAAATTAAACTGAAAATCAATTCTAATATGTCTAAAATTTTCTTATACGTGTTTCCACTTTCTTGGCAACACCTTCTTTTAAGCCTGCCGTTCTAATTTAAATCAAATCAACCTTATCTGGTAGGGATGGTTTATTCAGAAGGCACAGTTAATAAGATACAATTGACTTGACCATGAGGGTTTGGAAAGCACCCAGGATCTTTCCCACCAGACCTGCGTCTATCCAGAAATAAAGCCTTGGTATTTTATTGCAAGCAGTCATTACGTGGAAAATAATGCACAGATTATCAATGCATATTACGTCAACTTATTTTCTTGGGTCAGGGCCGTGAGTTCAAGGAAAGAATCACATTGACACTTGAAGTGTACAGGGTGTACTGGGCTGGCAGACCACCGGTTGAATCATTTCTGTTCTCTGCTGGAAGATCACTTGCTATCGCCTCGGCACCCAGGGATGATTTGGACTGACTCACTGTAACTTGAACTTGCATTTTTAGAGCTGTGAGAGTTTGTCCTTTCTCACTCTTTGACAGCGGTTGCACAGGCTGAGCAGGAGTAGGATGTGCCAGACGCCAATGCAAAGCTAGTCAGCCAGGCAGACCTTAGGGATCCATACCAGCCTTCCCTTTACCTTCCTTTTTCTGTGCTGGCTGAAGGTGAAAGTCAGCTTCTTGATTAATGATGCTGTGATCTCCTAACCACCTTTGGGTTATTGGTAACTTCCCTACTTGAAAAGTTGGAGAAGTTAGAAATAAAAAAAAAAAAAAAAATCTCATCAGGATTGCTGGGACAAAGGGGTTTTGTGGAGTCGTAAAAGCAAGTGATGATGATTTCTCCCCAAATAAATAGTTAGATTTATTTTAGATTTATTATTATTTTATAAATAATAATATTATTATTATATAAATAATTATTAGATTTATTTATTATTAGATTTATGTGCCTTGAGATAGTTTCATCATTGATGAGCTGGCAATCCTATTTCTGCTGTTTTATGTGGACTGTGTTTGGCGTAGTATTATGGGTTTGGTGCCCTTAATGTACTCTTTCTCTCTGTCCATTGCATTTGCCAAACGTGGTATCATATTGGTCTTCGTTTGTCTTACATTGTCGAAAGTATTTGTGGTTTGTATGGTCTTCAGATGGAAAAAGTCCATTTGATGACTTTACTGGGACAGCTCAGTACTTCCCCCACCTGGGTCACTTGTCTGCCACCTGTGTGTATTTGACTTTGGAGTTTGTTTTCTAGTGTCCTGAGCCCGCTGATCTTAGGGATGGAGTCCTAACTTAATTATTTACTATGTGATGTTCATCCAGATACTTAACCTCTCCAGGCATCTATTTTCTTATCTCTAGGATGGGGTTATGAATGATATCTAGTTCCTCATGTTTTGAAGACGAAATGTGGTAACCTGTATAAAGTGCTTAGCTTAGTGTCTGGCCCATAGTAAGATCTTTATAAAGATTAGACATTATTGACCATACTTCCAGTTAACCACTATTTTCTCAGAAAGTGATGTTCAACGAAATCCGAATAGGACACAGCGTAAGTCATGAACCAGACCATTGTCCACTGAGGCATAATTGAGCTGTAATGAGCAGTAGGGTGACTCTGACATTAGATTAAGATGATTCTCATTAACCTCTGACAACATAAGAGCCAAGAGTAAATTATTTAACCTCTTTTAAAATTCTGCTTCTTCATTCAAAAAGTGATTCATGATATTCGTAGTTGCGTCATAATATTGTGGGGGGAATCATGGGAGTAAACGAGAAAGAAAAACATTTAAGAACATCACCTTCACAGCCTCACAAAGTCCGTGTTTTCCCTGATACACGAATTGTAGGGAACAAAGAAAGAAAAGTAAACAGAAGCCTATTGGGTATAAGGGAATGGAGCAGGGAGACTGGAAGGAGGAATAAACAAGGAGAACAGGACCCACAGACTCAGGCACTGCTCAGACCTCACGGAGATTTTCTAAGTGTCGTGGACAGTGGGTAAGGCAGAAACTCAGAAATGGTTAAAGAACAAAGTGTCTGCGAAGTGCTCAGCCACAGTGGGAAACACCATATCCCTGCCATCCAAGGTTCAGGGTGCTGTTCTTCTTTTTGGCGTGGGGTGTATCGCGGAGCCGGAGGAAGGGAGACCCAGGACAAGACCACGTGCGTGGGAGGATTGTTTATTAAGGGAAGGGGAGTGCTCCACAGTGAGGGTCAAGGGAGGGAGGAAAAAAGGGAAGGGGATGGATTTAACACTGGTATATATAAGAATCTGCGTAGACGTGGTTGTCCGTTGTGGTGTTTCTGGGAAATGTAGTCTTCCAGTCCGGCGGGGTGAAACTGATCCTTCTGGGAGGTGTGATTCTCATGAGATGAGGACCATCCATGAGAATCCATTCTCATCCCATGAGAATCACATCTCCACCCTTTTTGGTTTATTAAAAATTTGGGGGGGGGAGTCTTAGTGGGTAGGGAATGGGGGCGTAGCCCGGTCTCATAGCTGCTTCCTGCTGACTTTGTGGGCGTCGAGGGATTTTTTTGGGGGGGGCTGTTCGATGTCCTGGTGTCCTGGTCCCATTTGCTGACGTCCTGGGATGGTTCCGGTGTGTCCTGGTAATGATGTCCTGTTTACTGACGTCCTGGGATGTCCTGGTGGTCCGTGTCCCAGGGATGGCTGATTGAAACCGCATCCGTTGGTGTCTTGAGGAACTGGGTTGTCGTTAGGTGCTGGAAAACAAGAATCACATTAGGAAAGGAAAGATTAAGGGGGGGGATATGAGGTGGAGGCTTAAGGATTCGAGGTAGTGGGGGGCTTTAGGGATTTTTTTTGAGGCCAAGAGTGATAAAAAATTAAATGATACTTATTCCGTTTGAATACTTATTTTGTTCGTGTCTAATCCGTTCAGGTGTGTCAAGCTGGCTTCCTAGAACTTAAAGAAAATGCCTTAAAAGAGAAATAAGGTTTTTTGACCATATTTATCATCTGAATCCCTTGTCTCCGTGAGCGATGATGATTCCTGTAACGACAACTAAGTAGTTATTTAGAATTTAGAGGTCATACATAGGAAAAGGAAAAGGAAGAGGGTGTGTTAGTGTAATAAAGAGTTAAGTGTAGATGGAACCGTTATTTTTCTTGTACTGAAGTTGGTGTCCTCTGGAACTTGAGAGAGCAAGGTCCTGTCTGAGTTACTGTGAATGAGGAATCTTTTTGAGTTGGAGGAGTGAATGGTTTAAGGTGTGACAGGTGAATCCAGTGAGGAAGTCCTTCGAGCTTGGCAGCTGTGGGAGTTAGAATTACTCTGAGGGGACCCTGCCATTTAGGGGAAAGGGGTGAGGGACGTTGACCTGGGGGAGAAAATAGTACCTGTTCTCCAATCTTAATTGGTGGTGGACATGGATTAGTACATGGTCGAGGTAATGAGTGATCAGTGAAATCCCACAGTAGCGAGCGTAAGTGGGTTAGTAATGGCGTGAGCAGGTGATCAGGTAGTGGGGAGGTTTTAGGTGGAAGGCCAGGGGTTAGAACCGGCCGTCCACACATGAGTTCAAAGGGTGAAATAAACAGCGGGCTCTTTGGTAGGGCCCTGAGTCTAAGAAGGGCCAAAGGTAAGAGCTTTACCCAGTTGAGATGCAGTTCCTGTGACAACTTAAGAAGGGTGTCCTTTAGAGAGCGATTGGCACGCTCTACCTTACCTGAAGACTGAGGATGGTACGGGATATGAAAATGCCAAGGAATGTCGAGAGCCTTGGACAGGTTTTGAGAAATCTGGGAGGTGAATTCAGGGCCGTTGTCTGATTGGAGAGAGGTTGTAATCCCAAACCGGGGGATGATTTCTCGGAGAAGAATATCGGAGACTGTCTGGGCTCTCTTGTTAGTAGTGGGGAAGGCTTCAACCCACCCAGACATTGTATCCACCAAAACCAGAAGATATTTAACTCTTTTGACTGTAGGCATATGAGTAAAGTCCAGCTGCCAGTCAGTTCCTGGAAGAGAGCCCCTAGCCTGATGGGTAGGAAAAGGGAAGCTATGGTATTTAGTCTTAGGATCTGACTTTTGACAGATCTGACAGGAGGTAGTCATGGCCTTTAGAAATCTTATATCCTCAGGAGTAGGTTGGAGAAGAGCCTTAACAAAGTGGAGCAGGGCCTTATTATTAGGGTGAAAGAGCCGGTGTAGGTAGGACAGGATCTGCTGGGTGTCGGGTGTCTGTGGGAGTGTGGGCTGTACTGTAAGGACTCCCTGGGGAGACTGAGGTAGATCCTGGCTCTGGAGTGCTGCTGTCTTAGCTGCCCTGTCAGCCCGATTGTTTCCCTTGGAAACAGTAGAACTGTCAGACTGATGAGACCGGCAGTGAATAATTCCTATAGCTTTAGGGAGATGAGAGGCTTTTAATAAGTCCATGATATGATCAGAATTAGTTATGGATCCACCTTTTGTCGTAAGAAGCCCGCGCTCCTTCCAGATAGCTGCATGGGATAAGAGGATATGAAATGCATACTTAGAGTCTGTGTAAACATTTAAAATTTGTCCTTCCGCTAGCTGAAAGGCACGGGTGAGAGCTATCAGCTCAGCCTGCTGGTTGGTAGTATGAGCAGGGAGTGCCTTTGCCTCAATTATCTCTGTATCTGATACTATAGCATAACCCGCTTTACGAGTCCCATCACATAAAAAGGAGCTGCCATCTGTGTACCAGGTGTAAGTGGCCTGGGACAGTTTGCCCTCCTGTATATGTGAGGGGTGAGGTAGTAAATCCTCTAGGATTTCAATGCAGGAGTGGGATGGGGAGTCATCAACCTTAGGTCGAGGTAGAAGGTTTGAAATATTAAGAGGCAGGCAGCATTGAAACGTGAGACTGGCATCTTCCACCAGCGCCACCTGTAGGGAAAGAACTCGAGAAGGGGGTAGGGTTTGTAAGCCTTTGTAAGTTAGGAGACTGGACAAGTTATGGTGAGAGAAGACTGTAGTATGCGCTCCAAAGGTCAGTTTTTTTGACTCACGAATCAGAAGCTCAGCAGCTGCCAGCGCACGTATGCAGGGTGCCCAGCCCCGAGTGGTGAGGTCCATCTTCTTTGACAGGTATGCTACAGGCGCAAAAGAAGGTCCCAGTTGATGTCCTAAGACCCCGAGAGCGTATCCCTCCTTCTCTGCTACATAAAGAGAAAAGGGACGAGTTAAATCCGGAAGATGAAGAGCTGGGGCTTGAATGAGAGCCCGTTGGAGTCTCTGGAAGGGCTTTATGATCGAATGGGGTAAGGGCTCACGCAGGGAGCCCAGAGCTGCTTCGTACAGGGGAAGAGCTAAAAGGGAAAAGGAAGGGATCCAGGAACGCAGGAAATTGGCCACTCCCAGGAACGATAAGACCTCCTCTTTGGTCAAAGGAACTGTAAGGGATTGAATTAGTTTTTTTCTGTCTAGAGTAATAGCCTTTTGTGTTGGGGTTATGGTTAAACCCAAATACGTTACCTCAGTAGTGGACAGCTGGGCCTTAGAGGATGAGACTCCCACAGGGACCACTGAGGAAGAGGGGATAGAATGATTGGAAGAGTCAGGGGTCTGGGAGAATGGAGCAAAACAACGTGTTCTGGACATGGTAGGACCACTGCACTTGACCCCAGCAGCTATGGTTGCCAGCACGAGACCAAGCCAGTCGATATCCCAGTTGGGGGGAGGGATGGGGAAGGCAGCCTCACAAGGCCCTACACCTCCTGTAGCTGAGGAACTACTGACAATCCTGACTTCTGACAGAAGGAGGGTTAGTTAGTTTTTAAGGGTCTGATCCCTGGTAGGTTGCCCAGGGTCCAGGGGATGGTCCCATACCTGTGAGTATGTGGGCAGCATGAACTGGAGTCAGTGGCTTTCTTTGGATGGATTTAGAAGGAGTTAAGTGGAGGAATGATTAATAAATTAATTAAAAAATTTAAAGGTAGGGCATTCAAAGGGTTTAATATGATCAAAATGTATCACATATACCAAAATGTGTAAATGAATTGTTTTGTATAATTAACTACACAGTGAATTACTTTATATAATTTATATGTACACAAAGAACAGTATTTGGCACAGACATTAGCTACTACGACAATGAGTGTCCCACCTGCTAAGTACACGTTTGCTCTAGGAGAGATGAGCACAGAGTATTTCAAGTTAGTTGTCATGAAAATTTTGGAAAATTTGGGAACTAGAAGTCTTGCCTTCATTTCTCACTTCCCCATTCCCTTGACTTTTTGTTTCTGCCGCCTCCATTCCCCCAAAGGAACCCTGGCACAGTCTAATCATGATGTCACAATCAGCGGCTTCAACATCTTATCTTTTAGAGGGCACACAACTTTCAGGGGTCACGTGCTCTAAAACTACCAGCTCTCAGCAGAGGAAGAGGGGGTTCTGTGGATGCCCCAAAGTCGCTTTGTGACAGACAGGAGTTACCCACTTCCCTGGGTCATTTCTTTAATCGAGTAGCAGAGGCTTTATTTCTAGGTTGACAAACAGGGTGGGAATCGTAAAACTGAACATGCAGTTGTGTGAGGCTTTCCCTGTCTTTTCTGACATCTGCATCCTCTGCTCACAAACCTGGCTACAGAAAGGCTCTGCCAATACTTTAAGAGGGCTATTGTTTTCCTTGGTGTGGCTACACTCTGTATCCCTCCACCACATGAAGACCCTGCTTCCTGGTGGGTAATGTTTTCCCTTCCCCATGACTAGCCTTTCTGGAGCTGTGTTCCTGTTTCCCTGCTGGCTCACTTGTTTCTTTGGGCTCACTGCCTTGTTTGGAGGTTTTTAAGCAAACTCTCTGATAGATACCAGGAGGTGAGAAGAAGGACCAAATGGATGCAATCACGGACAAACAGACTCGGTGATGGATGAGCCTTTTCCCCAGGGAGTTTGGGTCAGGAGCAGCCCAACTGATAAGTTCTTCCAGAACTGAGTAATTCAGAAACAATTCAGGGACAACCTTACCTCTCAAGCGCTCTCTCTCTCTCTCTCTCTCTCTCTCTCTCTCTCTCTCTCGTCTGTCTCTGTCTCTCTCTCTCTCTCTCTCTCTCTCTCTCTCTCTGTCTGTCTGTCTCTCTCACCCCCCTCTCTCATTGATTAAAAAAAATGCTTAGCTCGTGGCATATCTAGCTAAACACAGCGACAGCCAGGATAGACTTGTCCACGAAGAGCCTAAATTGCTTTAGAAATAACAATCGAGGAGGAGCATGGAAGGAAGGAAGAAGCCTTTAAAAGGCCTCTATCCAAATATTTTCTTTCTTCTAAGTCTTGAAAAAATACAATATAACCATTTCTTCTTCCAAATGATCTCACAATTATATATTGAGGAGAAATGCCAAATGCTTATTATTATTTGATAGATGCTTCTTCTGGCTTGATTCATGCCTGCGTCAGTCTCCCCAGGACTACGGGACAGTGGAATAAAGCTATATCCCGAGTGTTACGTTGGTATCAGAACAATTCCTGTGCAGAAGGGGGCTATCCAACCTTCCTTATTCCCTCTTCGCAGATGTCCTTGAGTCCTTGAGACGGATGTGAGCGGAGTTTTTCAGCCTTCATGCAAAACAACCATCTAAACATAACAGATGACATCAGCTTGGGCTTTTCAATTCCTGGATGGCAGCGGCATGTTAATCCCAGCCTTCATCCTGGATTTCATAAACTAAAACAAGAGAGGCTGGCAGGAGCTCAGCACTGCCGCTGGGTTGAGGAAATTGATGACGGGGAAGCATGCGGGCAACGCAGTGTATAAAACTCATAAACGTGTAGGCAGAAGCTCAGCTACTACTTTGGACGGCTGCTTCTGGCCAGCAAAGACCGCGACGGCAGGGAGCTGAGCCCGAGCCAGCTGGGAGACATGAAGAGCCTCTTGCTGCTGACCACGCTCCTGGTACCTGTGCACCTAGCTATGGCCTGGAGCGTCAAGTACGCGGTGGATTGCCCAGATCAGTGCGACAACAGTGAGTGCAGAAGTAGCCTGCGTTGCAAGAGGACAGTGCTGGATGACTGTGGCTGCTGTCAGGTGTGCGCCGCGGGGCCCGGAGAAACCTGCTACCGTACAGTCTCAGGCATGGATGGCGTCAAGTGTGGTCCGGGGCTGAAATGTCACTTTTACAGCGAGGAGGATGATTTCGGCGACGAGTTTGGTATTTGCAAAGGTAAAGAACAGCTCCTTGCTTCCCACTGTGCAGGGCTCCCTCAGGGTCATTTGGTCAGCTTGGGAGGTAAGTTCCTCCTCTTTCCTCCTGAACTACCAGGGAAGAAGTGCGGATGGATGCCATGCCGGAGGTGTGCTTGGAAGAGAGGGAATTGTTATCTGCAGGAAGGCTGGGCATGCAGCGTGCAGGAGTCACAGCAAGGGTTGCAGCATTCCACTCTGCATTTAGATGCAGGGGTAGCCTGTGTGGTTTCCTTTTCTGGAAGGCTTTAGAAACTTGACAGGTACTCTGTTCCAAATGGTGTAGGTGTCCTTTTCTCTGCGAGCCAGTGATTACAGAGGTCCTCCTGAGATAACCTCGTGGAGTGGTTTCCAGCCCCAGATTTAACCAGCCTTTGATCTTGAAAGAGTTCGCAGGGAGGAGTGCCTCTCTCAAGCTTAACTATTTCTGGTGAACACTAACGTGCTTTATGGTGTAGGTGGGCTTAAGTCAGTCCAAGAAATAACTCATGCTCTTGCAAGAGGGTCCCCTGAAGTATAAAATAAACCTAATTTTATTTGAAAAAATTTTCACTTGGCCAGAAAATTGCAGATGTTGTAAGACAGGCAGAAATAATAGAAGTCTAGAAGCCTGTTAAAAAAAATAAAGTGGCTATTTTATAGATTAAAAAATGAAATTATGATTAAGACAGAAATCATAGCTAAATGATACATTGATGCATCTGTAGAATTTATATCCAAACTTAGTTACTAAATTAATATTTTTGAATGTATAAAAGTAAAAGAAGTGGTTACTAAAAAGTCTCCTGTACATAGATGTCATATGATCTCATCTTTATGTATTATTGTGATTAAAAGCAATGTATTGTAGAATTTTATCCAGTTGTATAATACAAAGAAGCTGCCCAAATCAGAAAAATATGTTCTGAGAAATTTCTAAGTAACTCATATTCTATATGTTCAATAAATCACATCTTTTCCTGAATGAAAATCATACAGAATTGAGGCAATCTCTCAATTTTCATTGTAGAAAATAGTTTATAAAGTCATCATCTTTTAGTCTGCAAAACCTTCCAGAAAGAAACTCTAGAAAAATTTGGAATTTTTTATTCTTTGGCTTATATTATTTTTGATTAAGACCGACAAGAGGCGGGCTGCTGAGGAAATATATTCTTTGGAGAACACACTTACACACATTTATTTCAACTGAATAGGCTCTGAGTTTTCTGGAAATTACAGGGCTTATCTGCCAAGAAAACAGCACCTCACATAAGGAAATCAGGGAGGACGTGGTTAGCCCAGTCTTGCCTGTGATACAACAAGCACATGTAGGGGAACTGCTTTTCCTTTGGCATAAAAACACCTCTGTAAATGAGGTTCTGAATGGACAGTGACCTCCGTGAGGCGGGGGTTAGTGAATTATGATGTTAGCAGTCTATTTTGAATTGCTCTTTCTGGCATCTTCTGCATTGCTGAAGAGTTCAGTTTCGAGCTGTTTTTTCACTCCTGGAAATAGTAGAGCGTGTGGATTCTTCTCTATTACTGAAGGTGAATTCCAGATTTTGTTTGTTTGTTTAGCATTTAGATGTTTGGCCCCATGTGGCTGGCTAGCTATTGAGCAGCCAACACTTATTTATAGAATGTTTACCATCTGACCAGCCCATCGGGGGTTGCCCTGGACCTGGAGCTGGAAAGTAGGCTAAGGTTTTCATTTTCAGCATTGCTGAAGACAGTCACATCCTGACCCTGTGCTTTTCTGCCAGAATGGTTTTTCAGATCTGTCTTAAGGACTTTTCTTCCCAGGGTAAGGAGAGTGTATAGCAGCAGAGCCTTCTCTCCTTTGAGCGACAGTGAAAGACCTGCTTCATACACATCCATCTTGACCATCCAAGGCACTGCTGAGGGCTAGACACTCTGTTCTTCACAGCTTGTCTCCATGCATGTGTGATTGTACACTGGCAAGGATACCTCCATGCTGAAAGAATGCATCTTCTGCCAGGGGTTCCCAACCTTCCTGATGCTGCGACCCTTTAACACAGTTCCTAATGCTGTGCTGACCCCAGCCTTAAAATTATCTTTGTTGTTACTTCGTAACTATAATTTTGCTATTGTTATGAATCGCAATGTAAATACTTTTTGGAGCTAGAGGTTTGCCAAAGGGGGTCACGATCCACAGGTTGAGAACCAGTGTCCTATACAGATGCTCCTGAGTTAACCTTGTGAGGTACTGTTATGCTACAAACCCTGCTCTTTTAATAAGTGACAGAATTCTTTACTTCACTGTAGCATTTCTTAGTCTAAGTATTAAACACTAAATCTCTGAAAGCTTCTGGGTTTTGGTATGTGTGCAAGCCCCCAGGTGTGTAAATCCCAAGGTTTCTTGTTCACGTAGCATCTTATCTTTTCAGGGAGCTTGATTTATGAATCCTTTTAACAGCTGAGGGAGTTAGTGAAGCCCTAGCGCTGTCCTGAGAGAAAAGGAGCTTTGTAAGTGTGGGAGTAGGGAGCTGGTTATTTTGTGGTCAGGTGAACTGACAAGCCTCTTAGCCCTTTAAAATGATAAACAGTCAACTGCTGTAGTTTAAAGATACCCTCACACCTACCAAACTCTTCGAGGAGTTAATACTTACGTGTCTTCTATCTCCTATCTTCACTGAGCTGTGACCAAAATAACCTGTGGGAATCTGTGTTATCTATGAAGAAAACAAAGAGACTTGTCCAAGGGTGGGGCTGCCAAGAAGCCTCAGCGGGTAAAGGCACCTGCTGTCAATACTGAACACCCCAGGGGGAGCCCCATGACCCACAGTGGAAGGACAGAACCAGCTCAACAAGCTATGCTCTGACTACCACACATGTGCTGCACAAATACGCACACATACGTACACACATGTCTGCACACACACACACACACACGCACACATGCACATACACAGAGGTGCACACAAGCACGTGAACTCACGAACACACATGCAGTTGCACACACACATGCATGCATACATGCCTGCACACACACACACACAGACACACACACACTCTGAACAAATAAAATAAGTAAAGAAAGAAAGAGAGGGAAGTATTGTTAAAAGTCTAGTATAAGGAGATTGGTTAGATGTAGCTAGCTTAAGTTTCACATCAGGAGCTTAAGCCTGAAGCAGGTGTTATCTGGCCTTACTATGTGGTTTCACCTTTATGACTTTAACTTTCAAACCCTGGAGCTTTGGAGAAGTGATCTTCATTTATCAGTTAAAGTCAGGAGATTGATTCAAATCCTAAGGCTGTCACTTAGGGCTGGGAGGGGAAGCCTATGTTAACAAGCAGTAGTCTTTTAACCCCCTCTCTGTCCTCAGACTGTCCCTATGGCACTTTCGGGATGGAATGCAAAGAGACTTGCAATTGCCATTCGGGCATATGTGACAGGGCGACCGGAAGGTGCCTGGAATTTCCCTTCTTCCAGTATGCAGCAGCCAAGCCGCCCAGCAGGACCGCCGCCTCTCACACAGGTAAGCGGTGACCTCTCTGTAAAAACCAAGGAGTAGAAGAATACGGTGTTTATCTGAAAGAACTTGTTTTTTTTGTTTTGTTTTGTTTTCATTGGGGGTGGTGAGGAGAGGATGGGCGGTCACTGAGTTTGGTTGCTGTTGCTGTTTTCAAGATATATCTCACTGATAATTCTGAGGATACTATGGTTTCTCATAGAGTTTACTACATCTTAATGAATTAACAAAAACAAATCTGTCATAAAAAGCAACCAACTAAGATTTGTAAAGTTCTTGGAACTCTTCGGCGATCTTTGTTTTTTATATACTCACTAGACAAAACTATTTCTCTCCCAGCTCTGCATGGAAAGAGAGCAGTGAGGGATTTGTTGGATCAGGTTTAAGAGCCACGATAAAAAGTACAGACCACTTCTCCTCCTCTCCCTACCTCTCCTCCCCTCATCCTTCATCCAATGGAAGCAATAAAATGGAATACTTGAGTTTTCATGGATTTTGGAGCTGGTAAGAATTAATCCCTATGGTGAGATCCAGGGCACAACAAAACTGGAGCGATGCTTCCATGCTGCTGACGGATCCGGGCTGTGCCCCTGTGAGCTGTGCCCTGCTGTAAGATTGCTCTGTGTACGCATTTGTTTGTCTTGTTGATAAATGGCCAAGCACACAGAACTCTATCAAGGCAAATGCAGCTTGTTTAACATGACCGTACCAAAAGAAGTCAATATGTAAAATAGCATCTGTCATTAGAGTTTCTGTTACACGTTCCAAAATCGTTAATAGATTTAAAATATGAAAAACCGTGAGTATGTGAGGCGATGGACATGTTGATTAGCTTAATTTAATCATTTGACAATCAAATTATATCAATACATGTGGATATATATGTAATTACACTCATATATGTATATGTATGAAATGTTTAAAAATTAAGTAATTAGAAACCCCTGCACTCACTCTTGGAAGAGGAGAGGTCGCTCAGTGGTGAACAGACTGCATCGCTTTTTCAGAGGTCCTGAGTTCCATCTCCAGCACCCACATCATGCAGTTCATTACCACCTGTAACTCCAGCTCTGGAGGGATCGCTTGTTTCTGCAGACAAAGTACTCACATAAGCCTCTGTCCATAGCTAACAATAAGATTGTGAAAGCAAGATTGTGGCTTTAGAGAGTTATAAGAGGTCATTTGGAGAAAAGAAAAAACTTCACTCTTAAAACCACAAAATCTAGCCACAACAGCTAATATCAATAAACTATACCTCCTCCAGACAGAAAATAGCCACTCCAATAGACTTTATTTGGGTTATGTTTCTGGTCCTCTGCCCTTGAAATTAATTAAAGTGTGAAATTCAGCAAATGTCCTCAGTTCTTCTGTTACCATCTTCCGAGATTGTGCTTTTAAGTCAATTGGTAGTTTTAAGTATAACTCTGGTCTTATATGCTAAATCTTATTAAATGAATCTCTTCACGAACAATTAATCTGCAGACTGACACAACAGTTTACATCATGTGACTTGTCTTTGTAGTCTTTGACAAAACAGAAAGCTGCAGTTTAAGACTTGAGTATCTGTTTTTGTGATTTTCATGTAACCTTGGAAGACAAATCTGTTAGGATCACCAGCGTATCTAGTATTGCGGAAGCACAGCTTTCATCGAGTGCCGGAAATCTTGCAATTAGCCCAGGACTCCCTGGTGCCCCTCTTCCTCACGTTCCCCCAGGACCAGGGAACTATCCATGGGCACCACCAAGCTGTCTCTCAGATCTGGAAATGCTTCGAAGGAGCTGTTCACAGAACAGATTTGAGATCTATTTTCTCCATTTACCTAGCCACCTCAAGCATTTTTAGCTTCTTTTTATCTTTTCTTTTTAAAAATTCAGTCAGATGCTGACTTCTGGGCTACTGGACGGAAGTCTTCTAAAGGTATTCTATTACAGGTTGGTCATTATATGTTACGCTACACACACACAAAGTATTTCCAATTAAAACTGGGTATTGAGAGTTTGCTTAGAAATGTAAAAAAAAAAACAGTTGGTTTCCTTTCTTTGGGTATCCATGATATTTAAAAGACTTTTACTCAAGGGATCTTAGTCAACCTCAAGTTCAAGAGCGGGTAAAGAATGTCTGAAAAATATAGACCAGCTGCCCTGTTTGGCTGTGCCTTGTCTAAATGGGATTTGCCTATCTTTGTGCTAGAGTCCACAGGGCAGAACATGGCTACTCAGTTCTACCGTAGGCTTCACAGCGCAGTACAAACCCGTCTGAGCCCGCCCTGTGAGAACGGATGGATTGACTCTCGGGTCCCCCATCTTGGGGTTCTCCCATTGCACGACGTCTTCTTCCACTTGCTACTTGCTGGTTTGGCAGTAGTCGTCTTGGCAGGTGGTCTTCCTGATCCTACTTGTCTCCGTTGAAAATTTTTATTCTTTTTTTTTTGCAGCCAGTGTCCAAGAACTGAAATTCATGAGTTCTATTTTTTTTTAAGTGAGCTGGGTGAGGCATGAGAACGCTCAATGACCATTTATCTGCCAAGTCACCTAATCTCGCACCATTCTATTTCAGGATGTACACTGTGGACACAAGCGTGTCTCGTCCTCTTAGAAGCAGATTCTAAATCTTATAACCCTTTCTTGTATGAAGAGCAGGAAGGATAGCTGCCTTCAGGCTATACCAAAAAAGTTAATTCATTTTTCTTAATGCCAGTGACTATAAAAATCTTTTAAAGAGATTGATTCTTGCAGCAATTGATCACTCACTGGGATGTGTGTTAAGTATTTATTGTGTTCTAAGAATTGCTGTCCACGCTAGGGATACAGGTGAGCAAGGGGAAGAAGCAACAAATGAAAGAAAGTCCTGCTTTTATTAAGCTGGGATCCCAGGACTAGGGTGAGATGATGTTGGGGAGAGGACAGCTACGCATACACACCAGGAGATGATGGTGGTATATAGAGAGAATGTTACAGAAGGTGTCGTCTTCGCTGAAAGAGCAGTTCCGGGCCATTCAGTAGAGTTAGCAGAGAACTTTGAATCAAAGATTTATTTTAAATTCCATTAAAAGACAAAAAGAAAAATAAAAGAACCCCCATCCTTGATCTTTGACTTACGGACACTTGGACACGATTGGTGTGCCTTCTGATTGCAGAGCGTGACGTGGCGTCTGGAGACGGCAATGCTGTGAGAGAGGAGATTGCAGAAGGGAACGCTGCTCGGCCCTCGGTAATGAAATGGTTAAAGCCGCGCTGATCCTGCCTGAGATTTGCTAAGAGAAGGCTCCATTTCAGTGACCAACGTTCATCCACCATTTTAAGAGCTGTCTAGAGCATGGGCTATGGACATGTAATTTATGGAGATCAAGTGTGTTTCAGAGAGGATCCAGAAAACAATATAGGCAATATACAACCCATAAAACACATATGACTGAATACTTTTAGATATTGCTAAATATTTAAGTGTATATAGATCTTTTAAATGTGTGTGTGTGTATCTGTGTGTGTTATGTGTGTGTGTGTATGTGTGTGTGTGGTACCACCAAGGAACTAAACATGCAATTGAGGTGGTCTAAAAGTTAATAAGTAAAAGCTGGAGAATCCGTGGGCCCTTTGGCTTGGGTGCACATTCTTGTTGAGATACACGTTGAAGGGAGTTAGACGCGAGAGAGAATGAGGATGGTAGTGAACGTAGGGGGTTATGGCAATTTGGCTCTTCCCTACGGTAGCTCAAAAATTTTCATTTAGTCTTAATTTGGGGAAACAAAACCAGAAAAGCCTTAAAGGAAGTGAGATACTGGAAGCTCCTGGGAGCCTGAGCAACTGCCTTGAACGGAAATACTATCATTACGGCGACCTGCACCTGAAGAGAGTGAGGGTGGGGCGGGCAAAGGATGAATGTGTATTTGCACTACAGGGTTAGTCACTGTGGGCCTTAAGAGATCTAGGAAGTAGTTTGCCTCCTGGGGGGGATAGAACAGGGTGAAGGTGAATATTTATGTATTTTTCTAAGCAAATCTGTTAGTTTAAATATTTCTCCAACACCCATATTTCCCCTATATAGTAAGGAAATTACACTAACTTTGTTTGTCTAAATTAGGAAAAACCGTGTATAACATATATGGTTCTCAAACATCCATATATGGAAAACTTGTTACTGATAATTACGTTAATATTAATAAACATGCAGTTACTGTAGGCTTATAAAATGTTGAAAAATGAAAAACTATTTTTTTCGGTGAAATTTAGATTTAAATCAGAAAATGAATTTTTAGATAATTTGGGAAAGGAGAGTTACTTTTCACCAGAAACATGTTGACTTTAAGATATTGTTTATTCATTTTTTTGTATTCTTTTAAACTTGGTAGATGACTGGAACTGGAATTACACATGGGAGGACCTTAGCACAAAAAGGACTGTTGTACTATGCAATGCGGGGAAATATTTGTAGAAGTATTTTATTTAGAGTGAAGAACTTATTTAAGACTTATTTCATTATTTACTTATATTTTATTCTTGAAGTTTGCCAACAGAGTTGTGAATGTAGAGAAGATCTTTGAATGTAAACAGAATCAGCTGTTAGGGTTTTTTTGGTTTGTTGAAGAACAATTTATTATTGTTTAATAAAAATGCCACAGTTGTTCCAATTGACTGGTTTCCTTTCAAATTTTACTCAACCAATTCAAGAGTTAATTCACACTAAAGGACAGATGTGTTTCTCCTACCAACAATGGTGTGTGTGTGGGGTAGGGGGAGAGAACATTTCTATCTTTGCTTCATGTCTTCCCTGTACTCAGACTATGACCCTCCTGAAATGTGGGTCCCTATGTATGTGTCCATTTTACTGAATTTTTGTTTCTTCTTCTTCTTCTTCTTCTTCTTCTTCTTCTTCTTCTTCTTCTTCTTCTTCTTCTTCTTCTTCTTCTTCTTCTTCTTCTTCTTCTTCTCCTCCTCCTCCTCCTCCTCCTCCTCCTCCTCCTCCTCCTCCTCCTCCTCTCCTCCTCCTCTTCTTCTTCTCCTCCTTCTCCTTCCCCTTCTCCTCCCCTCCTCCTTCCCATTTTCCTTCTTCTTTCCTCCTTCTCTCCCCCTCCTCCTCTTCTTCCTTCTCCTTCTTTTTCAACTTCTCTCTGCTTCTGTCTTTGTCTCTGTGTCTCTTTCTATTGAAAAACAACAAAGCCCACAATTTGGTATGTTCTGTTAAGTGTGAAGTTAAGGCTTGGGACAGTAGAATCTAGATTGCTATGTGGTGGCTCCTTCACTGTCACTCAGATACCAAACACAGCACCTATCTTATTTGTTTTCTGTTCCTTCTTTGAAAGTAGAAAAATTTCTGTAAAACAACCATTATTCCCAGTTCAGGTTCTGTGGGGAAATCCCAAATAATTGTCTCCCTTGACTCCTAACCACTTGAAGGTTACAGATCTGCTAATATCAACCCATTTCTGCTTCTCTCAGTTCATTCATCTACTTGTGTTCTTATTCATAATCAATGCTAGCATTTTATTCTCATTGATTTCCTAGCAGTTTTGAAAGGAGATGTACCTTTTAAGATGAGGACAAAAACAGATCTTTTAGTACCCAGAGAGAAACCTCCGCATGGAAGAGTACCACACCCCCCAAAATGACACATCTGAGTCAGCTTATGGACAAGTTGCAGAGCATTTGAAGTGAATTGATACAATAGTAGGGAAATAACACCCGTATATTTTTAAAATCCAGTTTATTTGAGTTTTTTAAGTAGTAGAAACTAGGTGTGAATTAGATAGAATGTTACATTTAAAAAGAGTATTTAGCTGGGCAAAGGTGGTGCACGCCTTTAATACAGCACTTGGAAGGCAGAGGCAGGCAGATCTCGTGAGTTCGAGGCCAGCCTGTTGTGCAGAAATAATGTCAGGACAGACTCCAAAGCTACACAGAGAACCCTGACTCAAAACAAACAAACAAACAAACAAACAAAACAACAGCAACGAAAAAATAAAAAACAAACAAACAAACAAAAAAGGGGGTATTTATATTCTTACTAAGTTTAAGTAAAAACCACTGAAAAGCTTCACTGTCTGTCATCCTTGTCAGCAAAGTTTCATTATAACTGCTAAGGGGGACAAAGTGGCTCAGGTTTCTTTTTGACTTGAAGTCTAAGCCCCCAGTTCAGAGGGATAAATGATAGGTGTGGAAAAATATCGACAGGCAGATGGACAAATGGAAGCCTGGAGTTGGGTGGAAGGGTGGCTGCATGGGTAGGTGGATGGATCTGAGGATCATCCTACCTTCTGTTCCTCCCAGGGCAGGAGCTTTCATCTGTTAGCGCCAGGCCTCCTGAGAGCTTTCCACTTTGCCTATTGGTGTGCAAAAACTAGAAGCCTAAGAAACATCGGTGAATCGGGCATGAGGGTATCTGTGACAGCACAGATGAAACCACACACACACACACACACACACACACACACACACACACACATACACACACACTGAGAGCATCACTAAGCAAGCAATAATTTTAGGACATCTCTGCTGGTAGCCTGACTCAACTGTCATTTCTTGTAAAAGGCAATTTGGAAAGGATCTTCTGTTTCTACCCTTTTATTCTTCCGTTTACATGGTTATTTAGGTAGAGGAAGAGGATCCGCAAATGCAATGCGAACCGAAATACTTGGGGTTTTGTAAGGACAGGTTGGAGAACATCAGTTGAGGTGGATGATGTGGAGACTCAGGAAGGTATAAGATAATGTGTTCTTATGGATGGAAAGAAAGACATTGAAGAAGTCACGTTACATGTCACTCAGAGACGGAGCTGAGCAGAAATGTCTCCGGTGTTTATGGAGGGGAGGGGAGGGGATGGAGGCCAATCTGAATAGTGTGAAAACCACATGACAGATGTGTGCTTTTTCCAGAAGGTCAGAAGGCAACAACCTACCACAGGACAGAAGTTTTAGTGACTCCTGTTTGTTTTTTTCTGTCTTACCTTCTCAGTAACAGAGAGCTGACGTCTTCCGGGCAGGATTAGTGATGAGGCGTAATGACAGAGATAGGCGCCGACTTCCCAGTGAGCTCCGGAAGGCAGGAGATCAGAGCCTGGTCATTTCAGTGAGACCACTCAGTGGAGTTTGGGGAAGAGCTCTGCTGTGGACCCGGGAGGTGGTGGACAACTGAAATCACGGCACCTGGAAGGCTTAGGCAGGAGGGTTGTCTTGAGTCTGAGGTTCGTATTGCTACATAGTAACACTATCTCAAGCAAGCAAGCAAGCAAGCAAATAAGCAAAAAACTAAGAAGCCAAAGAGTGCTGCTGTTGTATATTCATTGTCAAAGTTCAAGTCACCATGCCATACCTAATTTTTGTGCAAAGATATATGCATGGATTAGTCAAGGGATCAGTGATGCTTATTTTATTCTTTGCATCTTTATGTATTTTCTAAAAGAATTCTAGAGGTAGGTTCTTGTTTTTAACTGGAAAAAAAGAGTAAGGTAATCTCTCTTTTTGAGTATTAAGAATATGATCCTTCAAGAGTTCTGAGATGTATTTTTATCACCTGGACACTCAACTGTGAAAACAGAACTTCAGTCCAAGTGAGTGTAGCTCTCTGCTGGAGCAGATACTGTCTCACCAAAAGCAAGCTTGGGAATCCACAGAAAGCACAACTAAAGGTCTTTGGAGCAAAATGAACTTTTAAAATGACAATCCACTTCTACACCTATGCTATCTGCTTCAAGCAGGTGGCTCAGGCTACCAGGGTTTTACAAACCATTTCCTGACACCTGGGGAGTTGGTAAATATTTCCTGTTTTTGTTGTGTCTAGAGAAAACAGGAATTAACAACTTGGAAGTGCTCATCAAACACTCATTGTGGATGACCTCTACACGGGCGGTTTTCAGAGCGAGACACCCATTTTCTTAAAATCTACCCGAATGAGGTCTCTTAAGAGAAAGGCCACTGTTAGAATAATCTGACCATTGAACTGGAATGTGGAAGAGAAGCTCTATCAGAAAGGGCAGTGGCACCTGGCAATGTGTGGAATCTAGCTAGAAACCCAGCTGTAAACCTTCCTTAGTGTGACTGATGAAGGAGCCCTGAGCATCCAGCCTGGGGCGCTGAGCTAACTGCATAGTTAAGTTAGCACATTTTAAAAAGACAATTACCACTGCAGTGTTGTGCAGGAGGACCAGAGCCTGGAAGTTCTGCATCAGAGAGAGTCAGGGTGAATCCACCACGTTACTTAGAAACTAGTAACCTCAGGTTAGCTGCTCAACCTTCCTTCTCCTCCATGTCCTTTATGTGTAGTGTGGGCAATGGCTTATATCAGTGCTGCAATAACCTCTCTTATATACTCTATAGAGCCCGTGGACTCCCTCCACTGTGCCTGCCCTTTATCGAACTTCCCAATACTTGATGGGTGTTTGCGCTATTATCAAAGTCAATCCCATTATTTCTTTTAGGTTTAATTTATTCATTATTGCAAGACTGAAACATTTAATGTATCTTACATATTCCTTTTTCAGTGACTAGAAACTGACTTCGGGATAAAATTAAAGCCATCCATTAAAGGTTAATATTACATATTCCTTTTCAATGAATAGAAACTGACTTCTGGCCGTAATTAAAGCCATCCATTACAGGTTAATAGCTCTGAGTTGAGATTCAGTTAGCATCATTAGAAATTCTCACAATCCTACAAACAAGTGACTATTTTTAAAGACAAATAATAGTGTTTTATTTAGAGTGCCAAACAATTATTAGCATATGACTCTGAAAACAAAACCAAGAAAAGGTACAATGCTTCAGGGGAATGCGAGGGAGCCCTGCAGATGTGGCACAGTCCCTGCGGGTTATTTTTAGTTTTCTATTCCTGCCTTTTATTTCAGGACTTGGCGGGCTTCCTTTGTAGCTTCCCCTTAGCTTATTCAGAGGATTCTTCCTTATATAATGCATTTCGAGTAGAAAAGTCCCAGCTCTTAGAGGAAACCGAGGAATGCCGGCCGGCCGGTTCAGGAACTCCTGCCGCTCTTGGCAACAGTGAAGTTCTTGGTTTGAAAATACCATAGGAACTCCCTCACCTTGGGTTACTTTCTAGTTGTTTAATACACCCAGAGCTACCGAGTGGATCTGAGGGCAGAGACAAGTAGACACCAAAAGCCACTTTCTGATTTCTTTTTTTTCGTGGCTAATAGGAGGGTTTTGAAAACGAGCCCTTTTTCCAGTCGCTTTATATAAACACAGCGGCAGTGGCAATTCTAAAATGAGAGTCTGGTGAGTCTGAAACTATTTAATCCTTTATCCGTGAGTCAGGCGACCTCAGCGGAGGAGCGTTCACTGTGCGTGCAACAGTCACAACGTGTTGGTGTAATCAGCGTCGGTCCCCGTCCCTACAGAGACACTGAGGAGGTGCGACAAACCAAACGGAAGTCGAGAGAACCCAGTGTCATGTCTAGTCTCTTTTTTACAGTTCTTTGGTTGCAAATAAAAAGAAAGACGAGGGGAGGAAAGAAAAGAAGGCAGGAAGGAAGGAGGGAAGGAAGAAAGAAAAGAAAAAAAGAAGGAAAACACTGACTTCTACTAACTTTAACAAAAATGTAATTTATTGGTAGGGTGTGGGATAGCTCATAAAATGGAAAAGCCCACCTGTTGAAGAAGCTGGTTTAGAAAATTAGGGTTACGGGGAAGGTGAGAGGCAGGTGGCGCCCACCCTCACTGGGTGCTGCCAGTCAGGGTTCCACAACTACTCAGGGTCCCCAGCCTTTTACTCCCTGAGAAGGTAGGTAGCTTCAAGTGAACCATCTTAGTGACCAGCTTAACTGTGACAAATATTGTTCCCTGTAGGTAAACTTCGGTTTAGGATGTGTCCAGTTTCGGCTGCATTGTGTTTTGTGGATGTGATGCTTTTGTTTGGATTTATTGGTTGCAAAGAACAGAGACCCACCTACACACACAGTGGTTACAGATGGATGGATAGGAAGGTATTATACAGATACAGAAAAGTGGGAATTACTCTCAGTCCTGTTTGCCAACTTAAAAAAAAAAGGGTGTGGAGGAAGGTTAAATTAGGATGGTTATAATGCCTTCCCTAGGAAAGATTTTAGTGAAGGAAATAGGGGGCCTAGGGTGTGTCCCTCAGTAGCAGTAACTCTGAAACCCCAAATTCAGGACAAGTGTGAACTTTTAGGCTTGCCTCCATGACGTTTTCCTACTTGGTGGTGAAAACAGGGAAAAGTGAGTCTTGAAGTTTTCCTCCATCCATGTGCGTGTTTTTCCCTGACTACAAGCACAGCTGCCTCCCTCGGTGGTGCTCTGTGAGCCTAAGTGAGGAGAGAAAAACGTGAGGCATAACCCCATTTCCCGGGGAAGAACCAGGGTCAGGGTATCAAGCAAATCTTCCCAGACCATGCTGTTTGTTGGCCACGACTCTGGAATGCTGCAGCTATGGGACTCTTCTTGCGGAAGGTTTTATTTGTGGCTTTGGAATGACACACCTTCAGCGCGAAGATGGGAACTCATTATGCTGTGGGAAAAGTTTTTTCCCTTGATGACTCGAAAACATGGGCTTGTTATTCTGAAAAAGCGGAGCACATCCTCATTCCACACAAACAATGCAAGCCAGGCCTGGAGTCAGGCCAAGGTTTTCTATGAATAGAACAGAGAGGAGAGCCTCCAACCCGCTTCCCATTTGCAAAGGAATCCTGGAAGCCATAGCCCAGGAAAGGAAATGCCATACCTGCCCTTAGGAAGTGGGGACGGAGATTCTCTGCTGTCCTCCAGCACACTGCTGGACCAGACTTCTTGTTTAGCCTAGCAAGGGAGTCACGTGTCAGGGGTGACGTTGGCACCTGCCGTCAGAGACACATCAGCCTTTCAATTATTCCTGCAGAAGATAGATTTCTAGGGAATACTTTCAAGTCATGAATGTCTATACGTTACAGAAACAAGATGCTCTTCTGGTTTCGGCTTCATCGTGTTTTGTGCACATGATGCTTTTGTTTGAATTTATTGGTTGCAAAGAACAGAGACCCACCTAAAAACACAGAGGTTACAGATGGATGAATGGATTATTATAAAGATACAGAAAGTTGGGAAGATGCAGCTGACTCGCTGGGAACTAAGGAGGTTGCCACTCCTCTCCCTTTCTGCAGCCCAGAGACTCTGTTACTTCCTTTATATCTGGTTCCCTCCTGTCTATCCATGGAGTTCTGCTTAACAAATAATTGCAATGATAATAGGGTTTGGAATATAACTCAGTTTGTTTGCCTAGAATATATAAGGTCTTGGGTTTTTAATCCTCAACACCACAAAATTAAAGTAATAGCAATAAATAGTACTATGAATTACATATTACATAAATAATAATTCCATGTTACTAATTACATACTACTCAGAGTATAGTTAAGATTATTGTGGTTTTGATATGCACATGCTCTAAGTGCTTTATATTATTCATTTGTTCATTCTCATAGCTTCTGAAGGCAGGTTCTGTCTTTATACCCATTTTTTTCAGATGGGTATTGTGAGCCTGTTCTACCTTGACTGGAGGTCAGAGAATTAGAGCATGGTTTTTGCTCTTTCAAAGTTGTTGACAACAGATGTGACTACAAACAAGAGATGCTCACTTAGGCGTGGTTAATTAGTATTTGGGTATAAAGGTGGATCCGCTCCACCTGGACCAAAGGTCAGAGAATTCAAGTTTATCCCTTATATCTTGTTAATGAAGTCTGTGGCCTTCCCACTTCCCTTCTGGAGTGAAGTATATCAGCATGTGGAAGATAAACGCAGACAGATTCAGTGTTCACAGACTTTCCCTCCCGATGCTGTTCTGTGTTTCTGCCTATGACTTTGAGAGGCTTCTTCTCTCTGGCTTCACTAAGACTTCCAGCAGGAGTCCATTGGCTGTTTCATGAATGAGTAGCTTCTGAGTGTGTGAGTATATTTTGAGAGATAAACCTCTGCTTGTACACTGGAACAAATTTATCTTTTGAAAAAGAAGCCCAGTGCCACAGCCTTTTCTGTGCATTCGACTGGTTTGACCTATAAAATTTCAGTTTATGACGCTACAAAAGTAGCATCCGTTCAGTAGAAACTGCCTTTTGAGTGTCAATTTTCAATCTTTTTTTTTTTAGTCTAGCAACAATGATAATCTCCTGTGATGTGGGAGTGAGCTGTTCTTTCTGGTCATAGAGAGAAGTGACTGGCACTTTATGGTGCACTGTGTTGCTAGGCTATGGTGTTGCTAGGCAAGTGAGGTATAGTAAATCCATTCAATAACAATATTCTCAATTTAGGATGGATTTCCTTGAGATGCAATGCTACTCAAAGGAGAGGGGTGTCCGGATTGACTCACACAACAGTTGAATCCAGCTGGCCTCAGCTTGGCTGAATCCAGATGCTACAACACCTGGTTAGGATCTTCTACCCCCTAGGACCAGGTGAGTTCAGGGAGACATCTAATAACCACAGAACTCTTCACTGCTGCAGAAGAAAAGTCCTGGGCTGTGCTGGGATTGGGGAGCCTCGGTGCTTTTAGTCCTAATGACCCAAGCCTGCCCAGATCTGCTGTCCCTGCTCCGAGGGAACACACGCGCATGCAGCACCGATGAATTTGGATGTTACGGCAGTGGCCAGCAGGAACGTCTCCCATGTGAAAGTATCAGAGTGCACAAATGTGCAGAGACACCCCGGCCATCGGCATGGTCACATGGACAAGTTCTAGGAATGTGAACACCCAACACTGATAGAACGACAATATTTAGGTACCAAGAGACATGACTCCGCTCTGCACGACTAACTAGCCATATGAACTGGGCATCTTAGACCGTCTCCTAGCTTCCTCTTTCTGTGACTGAGCGAGATAGCTAACTGGTTTTTAAGGGTCAGCCTAATATCCTATCGTTTCATCTTGTAGGTCTTAAATTATATTTTATTCACCAGAACTATAAAGATTATATCATGAATGTGATTGGCAGTCGGAGGCCTGAGTCCAGGGAGGATGCTGAGGTCAAGGGGTAAATTCATGGCTTCCTATAAAACACAATGGCATGTAAGTAATACAGAAGGCAAGAGAAATGCCCTTTGATCTTATATTGTTCTTGCTGACACCGTAACTGAAACGCTAGCATGGTTACAGTTTCAGTTCTTTTTTGAGTCGGAGTTCTCAGTTATCTCCCACTAAGCTTGCCCACTTCTCTCTACAGTCACCATTATGTCTGCCCACGTCTCTCACCGGCCCACTGGTTTATGGCAGGTTGTGATCCCCTCAACTCTTATCATCTGCCAAAGTTACTCTTGTTCTTCAGATTTTAGTTCAGCTGTTCCTTTGAAGACATCTACTCTCCTCTTTGGTTGATGTCCTTTCTCTCTGATACATTTTCTGAGCCTTGTGTAGCCTCTCTGCAGGCATCTAAGGAGAGCCACAATTACTTACCTGTTGCTTAGACGCTGGGATTCTAGTAAGGCTGTATGCTCTGGACAAACAAAAACCATATCTGTTTCTCTCTTGTTTCTGGGCCAAGCGTTTGGTGTACAGTATGATCTGGTGGCAATGGGGACTCAATATTTTAGTTTCCAGGTGACTTAAACCCGAAGGTAAAATGTACATGGGAAAATTTCCTTTTCATGGTTGTCTTCTGAAGTTTACAAGTTTGGTCTGTGATTGGTTAAAAGTAATGAAAGGTGAATAAAGAAGGTTCTAGAACTTACTCTCTCCTATTCGGGCAAGAGGAGTAGATGAAACCAGACTACTTCTTTGAGATTTCCTCACTCAATGTAAACATTAACTCAAACCATCTTGTAAGATCCAAGGAAGCTCTTGAGAGGCACTATGTTTGACCCTCATTTCGCAAAATGTGAAATTCCATCTCTTCCAGGGCAGAGAGTACCTCTGCAACACCAGGGAGTGATTTCGTGTCCCCCAGTATTCAGTAAGGAGACGGGAATGGGGAACAGAGAATCAGAGACAAGGAAACAGATACACAGAATGATACCTTGCTGATAGGAGCCTTGATGGGCAGGTTAGAACAGTCTCGTCTGCTCACCTTTGTGCCAAGTAGAGCCTCAACCTTTGGGCCTTTATGGGTCCTTAAAGTCCGGGATGGGCGATGCCATCCGAGAGAGACACCAAAGCTGACTGTGACTGTGGCATGCACACTCGCTTCGTTTCCTTCCACCCTGGGAATCTTGGGGGACATTGGCAGGCGGCAGATTTCCTATGACAGAGGATAAGTGGGGTCATCGCTCCAGCGTGTTTTCTTCAGGAAAGGGATCCCTTATTTGGAGCGCGCCGGAGTAATACAAGCTTTGTGCCCACCCTGCTGAACTCAGACACCTTTTCATGTCTCAACTAACCTACATGTCTCGCGGTGCTATCACTTAGAGTTTGCACTTCTGCACGTGAGGTTTCTTTTCTTTTTTTTTTTTTTTTTGGTTTTTCGAGACAGGGTTTCCTGTAGTTTCTAGAGCCTGTCCTGGAACTAGCTCTTGTAGACCAGGCTGGCCTCGAACTCAGAGATCCGCCTGCCTCTGCCTCCCGAGTGCTGGGATTAAAGGCGTGCGCCACCACCGCCCGGCTACACGTGAGGTTTCTATGACTGAAAGGTGACCACACGTTTTCCCAGGCAGCGGGCTTACGCCTGGGTGATACATTGTCCTGTGTGACCTGCTCAGTTCATGATACACAAAATACTGCTTCCGCCAGACGCTCTCACCCGCTTCTTACCTTCACGCTCTCCTCACCTGGTTCTCAGGCTCCCATTGCTGTCCAGTGTCATCACCTAGAGATCCACGCTCTGAGACGAGGGTATGTGCAGGCCAGGCCTGTTGGGGCAGACAGTGCGTGCGTGCGTGCGCTCGTGCATGCGTGCGTGTGTGTGTGTGGGGGGGTATAATATGTGTATGATTATATGTGATTGTGTGTGTGTACATGGAGCATATGTATGTATGAGTATATGTTGACCATGTATGTATGGCATGGATGTGTGTATAAGTGTGTGTGTGTGTGTGTGTGTGTGTAATAGGTATAATATGTATATGATTATATGTGATTTTGCATGTGTGTGCGGGGTGAACAGAAATACATGGGTGGAAGGGTTGAGACTTAGAAGGTTTTCACTCAGGGATCTCAGAGGTAGCCATTCATAAGCCTTGTGGCCCCTAGTAGGCAGGGGGATAGCTGCCCTGGAAGGGTTCCCGCTGCAGAAAGAACTCATGGACGAGCACAAGGTGCCAGAAGAGCAGCTGCAGAAGCAGGAGGGTGAACACAAGGGCTACGCCTGCAACCTGGAGAAGAAGTAGGTGCTGGACAAGGGCAGGTGGCCAGGGACAGGGCTCTGAGATAGTCCTCGGTGTGGGGTCTGAACTCGGAGCGTTTGCCTCTCAGCGGCTAGGAAGGGGTTTGATTTCCCTTCAGTCAGGCGCTCTGTCCACGCCTAGCATTCATGCCTTCCCGGCTTCCCTTGCCTGAGTTTCTGTTTAATCTTCTTGGAGCTGGCACCGGTTTTGGACCCAGTATAACCCTCCACTACTCCAAACTCAGCAAAAGAGCGGAACCCTTCCTATCCACCCAATACTCTAGTTACACTTGGGCCCCGGGATTCACTTTTAGTGCCAACTTGACTAGATTCCGTATCACACCTTTGGGAATGTCTCGGAGAGGTTTTGGAGATGACGTTAATGAAGCGGGGAAGACCTGCCCAAAACGTGGGCAGCACCCTTCCATGGCTTGGGACCCCAGACTCAATAAAGAGGAGAAAGCGGGCTAAGCGCCAGTATTCATCCCTTGGTTACGGACTGTGGATGCCATGTGACCAGCTGCCTCCAGGTCCTGAGGTCATGATTTTCTCACGGTGATGAACTGTACCTTTAACCTGCTGGCTGAAATAGACTCCTTTTTCTCGAAGTTACTTTTGTTCTTCTTATATCACAACAATAAGAAAAGTATCCAGCACAGGCTCTCCTTACTTTCTGACCAGAAAACTGAGAAATCTCCTTTCCTCTAGACTCCTTCCTGCCCAATGGACTGGGGATTTGGTTTTCATTTCTCTTTGGCTTCCAAGACTTACAATCTGATTTATTTATCTTGAGTTTGCAAGTCAAGTTCCTTCACACTCTCTTGTGGCTTTGCCGAGGGCTGCCTCTGTTGTGGGCCCTGGTGTTTGCTCGGCATTGAGCAAGTTTCACTGAAGCTGTTCTGTGCTCGACAGGGTGTTGACACATCTCAGCCACAGTCATGGGAGACACGGAGCACACTGCTGTGGGAAACATTGACAATTCATGCTGGAGAGCCATCAGAAGCTGAAAATTATAGACGCAGTCACACAGTGCTGCCCTGAAAGTTCCCACATTCGGTGAAGAGGGCTCACACTTTTGCTGGATAGACTGCTGGCCAAGAGATGCCCTCGGGTGTGCCTGCTGGGACCATGTCACTGAAGACAGTCTTTCTGCAGGTCTGCTTGCATGAAAATGCAAAAGTCTGAAGACCTGGTTCCCTTGTCCCAGTTTGGAAAGCTCTGGATGGTTCTCCTTGCTTTAGAACTTCTAGCAGCTTCCACTGGGGCATTGTGGGAAGAGAGTCATAGGTCAGCGTCTCCATCTTTCTTCTCCTTTCATTCCAAAGCTGCCTAGTAGTAAATCACCTGCATGCCAATTTCCATTTCAAAGTAGGTGTCTTAGGCAGCTTTCCAGTACTGAAGTGAAATATCTGAGATAATCAAAGAGCGGAAGAGCAACTTAAAGATAATCAACTTCAAGGTGTGTTTTGTTTGTCTGTTGTGTATGTTTTCTCAATGAGTTCAATCCCTAGTCTCTTGGTCCTTGTTTTAGGTCTGTGATGGTCTTATATGCCATGCCAGGAGTACACAATGAAGGAAGCCTGTGTTTCTCAAGAGAGAAGAAGCTGAGGTCTTAGTGTCCCCTTCATGGGCATAGTTCTAGTAACCCGACTTCCTTCTACTAAGCCCAACCTCTGAAAGATTTCACAACAATCTGGGAACCAAATCTTTGGTTTGGGACAAAACCAAAGATGGGCTTTTTTTTTTTGTGGGTTATTCAAGATCCAAACTTGAATAACTGTAGTAGTTTATATCTCAGGGAATGAAGGTTGTGACAATTACCCAACCTGGAGTTGGGGTTCGGGATTCTTTGCAGAGAACACACTTCCCAGTGAAGCTGCAAGTGCTGCCCTTTCCTGATCCTTTGCCAGGAATGAGTTCCTTCTTTCTGCAGCTTACTCCTCCGCCTACAGGGGGTGCTGTAGTATCGATCAGCTGGGGTAACCACCATGGTATTTTATGGGACTTTATTTTATGGGAACACTATGGTTGTGCTGTTCTTTTGCTATGGTCATTAAGCCTCCAGAAAGCGTCCTTTGCCAACCCAAGCTCCAGATCTCCAGGGAGCTGGCATCTTACTTAAGTTTGGAATAACTGTAAAAGAGATAAAACTATTTCTGGGAAAAAAAATATTAAGGCAGAAGTGAAATAGAGCATCTTGAATTTGAGGGGAAAAATAAACTAAAAGGAAATTCCATAAGTAATCATGAGAGCACAGGTCCTTGTTTTGTTTTTGTTTTTTAATCAATCTGAAGAGAAAAAGTGGTCAAACAGAAATAGCTTTTTGTATTTAAAGGTCGTACCTTAGATTGTGGGGGAGGTTGAGAAATCCATGCTGTTTGCTATTTATGCACAATCAAAATATGGTTTTCAGGGTCATACCTCTCCTAACTATTGCCATAGCTCACCATTATACTCTTGGGCTTTGGGTAGATAGTAGTCAGGAACCAGAGAAAAGACACCACAATTCCATCAAGGCTGAAGAAACCCTAGACGGAATATCCAAAGTATCCAAGTGGCAAAAATGGAAACGTTCTTTGTAAAGAGGATTTTAAGATGGTGGAGCTGGTTTCAGGATTACCTTGAATTGTTACTTCTTCGTTCTCATAATAAGAAGAATGCACGCTTAAAGACAGGGAGGTCATTGTGTGTGCCTCTGATGAATTTGGTCTGTTTCACACAAGTTAGAAGAGACATAAGTGTGTAGTTATGAATGAGCAAATTAATTAATGATCCTTGTTTTGACTGATCAGCCCTACTCTTTCTCACAAGCTGTCTGCCAACTGATTGATCGATTCATTATATTTACTAACACCTTTGTGAACCAGACAAAGATGGCATAAAAGTAAACTCACAATTCCAAAGACAGACAATGATGCAGAGAGGGAAAAATAAAGGGAACAGGTCTGAATGGTGGTGGGTACAAGTCTACCAGGGACTCAAGGAAGAGAGTCAAAAAAGATTAACTGAGATTTGAAGAGGTCTGATCAGGAATAGTGTGTCCCAAGGAAGAGGCAATGGGAGCAAGAACAAAAGCACAGGGATTTGTACGATCAGGGCCTAGGAGGGTCTTTAAGTAATTTTACATGACTAATGAATCCAGAAAATAGAAAGATTTAACACGAAACTCATGGACTGCTCAAGAAAGTCTTTGGTGTTGTTACATGAAGGCTGATTGATGCCTTTCTTCTGTAGCAAACAAGAGATGCTAAGGATGGCATGGTGGTGATAATGCTCTATATAAGGGATGAAAAATAGAAAGAAACAAGATGACTAGTTCCGAAGACTATCATTGTGACTTTTATTTTTTATAAAAAAAAATAAGAAACAGTTTTAAAGGTGCTTGTGTGGTATAGTCAACAAGAACTTGGTGAGCAGTTGTACAAGGGCCAAGAGATGGATAAAAACTGAGGATGGATTTGGACTTTAAATCTGGATGCCAGAAGGTGTTTTTTTATGAAGTGAGACTATACACAGAAAGTGTATAAGTCTAAGACACAGTAAGTACCCATGGACCATGTAGACAGAGATGTTGGGAAGTATGGCTTTGTCACTTGGGTACAATACAAATCTGGGTTGTAGACGGATGAGAAAAATCAATGCCTGATGTTGAATAGTTTTATTTCCCTTTGTTTTTTGGTTGAAAAAATTGATAGTTTTATGCACATTCTTTGTTGCCTACCTAGCAGTTCTTCCCCCCTTATCATTTTCGAGTATATAACTTTGCCTGAATATGGATGCCCAAGGACGATGGTACCAACTGCAGTCACGATGAATGTTATCTATGACTCAAGGTCACTCAGTCCTGTTTGCCTAAGTTGATCTGAAAACTTGATCACCCAAGTCTACCAAATGAATCATAAGGGCTATTTACCAGAAGTATGGTGGCAAGGAACCCAATGAAGGGTTAGAAAGACAAGCTGTATTTATCCATCAGACACGGGGATGTCTGAGAGGCCGAGAAGCCATCTTGTTCCAGCCTGAGGACAAAGGCAAAACACAGAGAAGCGGATCCCCCAGACGGTTGCAAACAATTGTAAAGAAAGGGAATGAGACACATGACCAGCACTCGCAGAGGTTCCACCTGCCTCCGCGTCAGGTGTGCTAGGATTAAAAGCACGTTCTACCAGAATTTCTTAAAAAAAATGTGAAGTAAGTAAAATTGAGAAAGAATTTTGAAGTTTGGTTGACATCAACTATTAAGATAAAAATTGCTTTTGGGAACTGTTAATTTTCACCTGATGGAGTTTCAGCAAAAGAATGAGAAAATAGGAAGAATTTCAACCAAATGTTCCCTAGATAGATATATTGAATTTCCTCTTCCTATCCTACTGTTTAAATGGAAGATCTTTGATAAATATTTTTGTGGGCCCCTAAACCTGTCATTAACTTTATACTTAAAATATTCAGCTTGGTATTTAGTTCTTAAACATCATATTGTCAGGCCAGATTTTTTGTTTGTTTTTTTAAAAAATGGAAAGTATTTATAACATAATAGTCAAGAACCAAAATTGCTGCTGTCAAACCACATAGTCACCAATATTTTTAAAAAGTCTCCAAAGATTTTTTTTATAGAAGAAAAATTTAATAGGAGAAAAACTCAAAAATTGAAATACAAAGTTACCCTTTGCAATTTAAAATGAGTTCCCATTTCATGTTTTCAGTAGACCTAAGACTTAATGTGTTGTGCTTTTTTTTATTTTTTAGGAAAAATTGCAAACATGTTCATTGTTGAATATTGAAGTCATAATAGACTTCTGCCAAAACAGTTCAGTATGATCAATTTTAAGTAATGCCTTTTGTTGCAAACACATACCTTGACAAAATTTAGAAAAATAAAAAAAGGACAAAAAAAAGTATCTTTGTGAGCAGTCTTCATAAAATGGGAGACAGGTGATTATAGTGAGCAAGGCTGAAGCCATGGCATGCTGAGAAACTGTGATGAGCAAGACTACAGTCATAGGCACACTGAGCACTGAGCTGGAACTAGAGGTTCGGTTCTGTAAGGAAAATCAGGACCAAAGCATTTGTGCCAAACAGAAAACAAGAACCGGACTCACTTGAAATGGAAGGAGAGGGTAGACTTCGGCATATGTGAAAGGAGGGCTGAAGCCCCTTGTCTTAGTTAGGATTTCTATTGCTGTGAAGAGACACCATGATCATGGCCACTGTTATAAAGAAAAACATTTGACTGGAGTGGCTTACTTACAGTTCAGAGGTTCAGTCCATTATCATAATGGGACACACACAGCTACATGCAGACCTATGTAGAACTGAAGAAGTAGCTCAGAGTCCTACATCTTGTAGGCAACAGGAAGTGGTCTGTAACACTGTGTGGTATCTTGAGCATATATGAGACCTCAAAGCCCGCCTCCACAGTGACTCACTTCCTCTAACAAGGCCCTGACTACTGTGCAAGGCCACACCTCCTGACAATGCCACTCCTTCTGGGGGCCATTTTCTTTCACACCACCACACTCTTCCAGGGAAGATGGTTTGGGAAAGCTTTGGAATTAGAGGAAGCCTGCCAGCATTGTCCAAAGAACTTAGGTAGTCTTTGGTTACATGGCTGGATTTACAGTCTCTTCATAAAATATTCCTATGAAAGCCCTGTGTCCTGCCAGGGGCCATGCAGAGTAGGTGGCACCTGGCAGAGAAAACTACAAAACCATTAATGGAGAATCTTACTCAGAGGAGGAAGACAGTACAAAATAAAAAGGCACAAACCCTCCAAACTTCCACTCAACAATATGGCTGAATACCAGCATCATAAAACACTACTCAAAAAAAAACATGCGATAAAATCAATAACTGGAGCGTAAACCTGCTAAAAATGAGATTTTGGGGGTAGAAACTAAGGAACTTAAATAAACTTAAATCTTTATACAGAAATAATATATGTGTGCAAATAGAAAGAAATGTGCTCAGAGCAAAGAATTATGAAAGCGAACCAGCTTTTAAAAAAATCCCAAAAATGTAAAATATAATTTTAAAATAAAAATTCTAGGAGAGGAGATTACCCTAGCCTGAATGCTGAGGCAGAACTGAGGATGAGTACACCGTTCTTGGAAAATCAGCAACAAAGGAGCAAAGGAAACAGAAGCCTCAACGAGGAGGAAGAGTGTGCTGAAAACTGTCTTTCCTTGGTTAGCATTGAGAGTGAAGAGGAACAGGAAAGAATCAAAGGCTAAAGCAAAAAGACAAAGTCTCAGGTTGAAGATACATTTTAGGGTGATGGCAGCACACACCCTTAATCCTAGCTCTCAGGTGGTAGAGGTAGGTGGATCTCTGTGAGTTCCAGGCCAGCCTGGCCTAAAGAGAGAGTTCCAAGACAGCCAGGGCTGTTACACAGAATCACCCCATCTCAAAGACAAACAACAACAAAACAAGCTGTTACTAGTGACTAGAATTTGGACCGGCAGCAGTACAGGTCCCAGAGTCCTGCGGCACACCCTCGTTCATTAAAGAGAGTATCTTACATTTAAAATCTAGATACCAGTGAAAGCAAAATTCTTATCCTAAAAACAAATAATCAGTTGGCATGATGGTTTGCCTTGAAATGTGTGTCCCCTGATGTAGATCCCAACAAAAAGGCTTACATGTAGGTATTTACTAGGCGAGAGACTGGGAGGAGTGGGTTATATATACAGTGGGTTGGACAAACAGCCAGTGTATATCTAACTTCCTGTGAGGTGAGTTTATCTCCCACCCAATCCGCTTATTTTCTGTTATTTAGTACTGACACTGACCTTTGAACAAATCAGCTGTCCAACATTAGCTTTTATTCAGTAGCCATGACAACTGGTATAGCAAGTGGACAGATAAATGTCATTAGATGCCTCTTTCTCTCAAGGAGACTACACAATGACAGGCCTCTGAGACATTTGTCGTCTGCCCCACATCAGGCATACTGCTGCCTGTACTGAAGAATTTTTCCCACTAGCTCAGATGTAGCTGGGACATGGGGGGAGGGCAATAGACATTGTAAACAGAAGTAACTATGTAGAACAAAATATTGCCATTGTAACATTGAACTCCAGCACTTCTCTTAGGGAAGACTCAGTCAGGGCAAAAGTGACGGCACTCCAAAGGATGCACCCCAAAAGAGTAGCACCTCAAAGGTATGGCCCCCCAAAAGGATGGCACCCAAAAAGGATGGCACCCCAAAAGGACAGCACCCTAAAAGGACGGCACCCCAAACGGACAGCACCCCAAAGCACAGCATCCAAAAAGGGTTACTCCTCAAAAGGATGGCACCTCAAAAGGATGACACCACAAATGGGTGACACCCCAAGAACAGCCCCCCCAAAAGGATGGCTCCCAAAAGGACGGCACCCCTAAAGGGTAGCAGTCTGTAGCTTGAAGGTAGTGCTGCTGAGGCTTTAGAAGAGGGAGCTCCCTCTCACAGAGGAGTATAGGGTCCCTTTCTTTAGGAGGAAAGAGGGTGTGGCTTGATCTCAGTGAAAACAGGCTACTTTGCCAGCCCTAGTCTCTCTATTTATTCTCAGTTTTAAAAACCACACATTTCCACTGCCAGAAGTCTCCAGTTGACTCACCAGTTCTAAGAGAGTTCTTTTCTTTCTTTCCAGTTTGGTTCTCTCTATGTAGCTTGATTGGCCTTGAACTCATGATGATCCTGCCGCTCCCCAATAACACCATGCCTAGTTAAAAGTCAGTATCTTTTTTCCCCCTAGGCAAGAATTCTACCCTGACTTCATCCCCAGTCCCTTTGTGATGTTTTCTTAACTCTGAAGGCTCTTTTCTTCTTCATTTGTTTTTCTTGTTTGTTTGTATTTTTGTGTTTTGAGACAGGGGTTCTCTGTGTAGCCCTGGCTGTCCTGGAACTTGCTGTGTAGACCAGGCTGAACTCAAACTCAAAGATTCTGCTGCCTCTGCCTCTCAAGTGCTGGGATTAAAGATGTGCACCGCTACTGTCTGTCAAAGCCCTTTCCTTATATCTTTATCTGTTCTTACCTTACTAAATCTCTAAATGTATGCATACACATCAGTATATGAGTATATGCATTTATAAGCATATCCACAGGTGTATAAATATACAAACATTAGCTCTCTCGGATTTCTGTGGTATAAATAGCTCACTATGAACAATTTCAAATCTAATTTTAAATCTAATTTAAAATCTAATTTTGTTGAACTTGGATTGGGGGAGAGACCTGTCTTTGGCTCTCATGAGCCAATGGAAGCTTCCTCCACCTCGCTCTATCAAGAATATTCTTATACATGCACACATATCTATGTCTTAAATATTTATCAAGCATTTCTAACATTTTTGCTGAAAGAATTTGGCAATGCATACCTAATTCTTCTCCAACATTTGAAGCCCATTAAAAAACAACTTGGATCTCTGAGCTAAAACAATCAAAGAGCATTGTCTGAGTAAGACTCTGGCCTCTCATGGCTTCCAATCTTCAAAGCAGGTGAGACATTATTATGTAGGTTCTATGTTAAAATATATTAGCATTGTGTCTTTTTATCATTAGGAATCATTTTATTGGTGTTTAAAAAGTTTTTTTAAGACCAGTCATTGTTGTAAGGACGAACAAGCAGGCCCTCTCCTTACAAGAAGTCATGTCTGTTTTTATCCTAGTTAAGAGTCTTCTTAAAATATAGAGAAAAACCAAGCACATAGGCTAAAGAGATGGCTCAGGTGTGAAGAGCAAGCGCTGCTCTTGCAGAGGACCAGAGTTTGGCTCCTGGGACCACTTCAGGTGACTCACAATTGCCTGTAACTTCAGCTCCAGGGGATCCCACACTTTCTTCTCCAAAACTACCTACATGCACATCCTTGTACACAGATACACACACAATCATAAAAAAAGATAAAGTGAAATGACTTATTCACCCGAATTCTGGAAAATCTCTGGCAGTCTTGCTGGGCCCAGAGCGTCTGGACACCTAAAAGGTTAGACAAAAACACACCTTGGGGGCTTCCTCTAGGCTGACCAACAACCTTCATCATTTTTAGGGTTGAATATATGTTTAGAGTTTCCCAAGGAGTTCAGAAAAACTGAACACACATGTTATGAGCAAAGACTGGAACTTAAGCCAAGGATTACAATTCAGACAAATGATTATTACGTTTCCTTTTGTAACTCTCTTGTTCTAGAGAAGAGATGGTTTGATTGGTCATTTGGTCATTGACATGCTTTGGTTTCATAAGTATCATAATTCCCACCAAGAAACCAGATATAAATAAATGGTACAGAAGAGATAGTTTGATTGGTCATTCGGCATGGGCATACTTTGATTTCATAAGTATCACAATTCCCACCAGGAAACCAGATATAAATAAATGGTACAGAAGAGATAGCTTGACTGGTCATTCAGGCATGGGCGAGCTTTGATTTCATAAGTATCACAATTCCCACCAGGAAACTGGATGTAAATAAATGGTACTTTCATGTATTCAAATATATTGTTAAGCCAGCCACCCTTATTCAAACAATTAGCTTTGTAAATAGGAGACTAAACCAAAGCCCAGTATTTGAGGAGATCTTTCCCCTATAGACACCCACCATGCTCTGGACGTCAGCTGACATGTACTTATGGTTTGGATTGTTGACAGGAGACTCGGAAGTCTGGTGATGACAGCCTGTTCTCAAAGCCTCTCCTGTCCCCATTGCTTAGAGCAGAGATCCTACCCCTGCCCCCATGCACCGTGGCACCAATTACATCACAGTAAGTTACAGGCGTTCGGAGGTGGTGACCCCTTGACCTTCACAGCAGCTCTAGCTGGCTACTGTCAAAAGCAACCTAATCCATTCCCACGCTGTGCTGTACGAACACAGTTATTCTCTGTGTGTGCCACAGCAGGGGATAAGGGAGACTTTCTACAAGGTCACCAAGTCTAATTAACATCATATTGCTGTTGTCATCCACAAAGTCCACACTCAAGAACCAAGCATGTCCCTCTCCGAATCTCATAATGACATAGTGAATTTATGGTTTGCATTGGGCGACGTTCATAGCTATCCTTAGCTGCTTGGAGCCGGCGGACCACAGGCTGTGCAGGCCTGCACTGGCCTTTGAAGCCAGACTGATCTCTCAATGCTCTTTAACACACCCAGGGCTATGCTATGTGGGAGTGCCCCCCATACACACCTCCTACACTTTTTGACTTTGGATCCATCCATCCAGTGAATGTCTTTGCCCCATTTCTGTTCCCAGAATCTTAGGACTCTTTGCAAAAAAAAAAAAAAAAAAAAAAAAAAAAGTCAGTGCTCCTCTTTGAAACTGTGTAGAACTGAAGCACCATCCTTCCTGCGCTCTCACGGGTGTCTGCTTGTCACCTCTCAGCCATTTGTCACATTCTGCCTCCAATGGCAGTTATTAGTGAAGGAAGACGGGGCTGGCTGGGTCTTACATATGCAGTGAGTGCCTGCTCATTGGGTTGCCTATGCAAATACAAGGAGGATGAAATTAACGCACTTATTACTATACATCTACCATGTGCTAGGGGTTCCTGGGCCTGTAAGTGGGATAAGGTGTATAGTCTTTGCGGGGTCCTCTGCGAGAGAAGCGGGGTGTAGATGAGGAAAGTGAGGGACAACAATGCTGGTGGCCTCCCGTCTAGGGCTGTTTCGTAAAGGAAGAGAGAAACTGCAGAGCCGTGTCCTGTGGAGTGGCTCTTTGAAAGTGGCTGGGCCCAGCCATCACCCCAGCCCCAGATCTAAGACTGGTAGGGAGCCTGGCAGTTTGCTGGAAGCCTGATTTGCAATTTTACCTCAGGAACTGCTTCAGGCGGTGGTAAAATCTTGGCAGGAGATTTGAGCCACAGATATGAAAGTCCTTCTCTATGGAGAAAACCTCTCTCCACGATCAGACCTAAGGTGTCCTAGGTACTAAATGGGTAGAAGGAAGCTATCTTTTCTTTGCCTGAGGGAGAATTTTCTAGAGAAGCTGAGGACCACATGTCCTTAAATTAAAGCTTCACTTTGGCTAAGCACTTCCCCTCCACTCTTGCGACAATGCTGCTGTTTATCTTGTAATGTTTACATTTTGCAACTATGCCTTGAACCAAGTTTTGAAAACAATACTTAGGTTAAAAAAAATTCAGTCATTAGGTTCCATTATTTTTTTTAAATATGAGACATATATGTGTACTATGTGCAGTGGCTGTAAGAGGCCAAGCATTGGGATGTCTGGGACAACTGTTGAGAAGCCCGCCACGCTGAAGGTGATGGGGGCAGGGAGGAAGGTAAGACAGTGTTTGAGACCGTGTAAGGAAAAGGTGTCATGCCGAAAGCAGTTGGAACATAAACAGACTTTTAAGTTCTTAAAAAACGATTGCGTTTAATTTCTGTCGTTGTGTGTTTGTGTGTGGGGGGGGTTGTGTGTGTGTGTGTGTGCCACAGTGTACATGTTCTCCAGTTCTCCCCTTTTGCCATGGGCTCTGGTGATCCAACACAACTTTAATCAGGTGTGTGTAGCCTGTGTCTTTAATTTGCCAGCTTACTGGTCCAATACACAGAATTGTTGAACAACTGACTGTCTTATACCAATATGCTATGATAGCTAACTCAACTTGCAGTTTTGATATTTTGAAGAAAAGGAGGCAAATGAATGACCACCGGGAACACGGTCAACCTGTCCCAGTGGGTGCAGTTCCAGCAGGATACTCTTGACTCATAATGAAAACTGAGGGAAAATGAGAAGAGGCACGATAGGGTCTAAGGGGTCTAAGAGAGAAAGGCTGGCAAACGTGAACACTTTCGCTACTAACTAACCACCCTGAGTTCAGAGCAGGCTAAAGCTGCATCCCAGAGCGTCTCACCTGGGGCATCCCAGAGCTTCACAGCGATGCTCTGCGCAGTGATGGGATGGGATGGTTCATATTTGGAACTGTCCCTGATGAGGCTGCTGACAATTGAAATGTGGCTAGTTGGGAGAGAGAGAGAGAGAGAGAGAGAGGGAGGGAGGGAGGGAGGGAGGGAGGGAGGGAGGGAGGGAGGGAGGGAAGAAAGGAAAAGGGAACTTTATTGTCATTTAATTTTAATCAATTTAATTGAAATAGTCATCGTTAGCTAATGGCTGCCGTCTTGGCAGCAGAATTCTGGAAGATCATGGGTTCCCATGAAACAGCAGATTGACAAACAGAGGGGTTTCTAAGAAGCTGTGAAGATTTCCCAAATGTTTTTGAGGATAAGGATTCTCACTGCTTGGTTAAAAGCAAACCTCGAACACCATGATCAATGTGTATTAGGTTAAGGACATGAAAAGACTCATAGTTTGGGCACATTTCCTGAGTGTCCGAGTTTTGGAAATTCAGTTTTCTACTTCAGCTGAATTTCCACAGCTGAATTCTACTGAAGAACTCACAGGTCCGTGAGCGACCTAACCAATTATTTGCCTGGTGAAAATTTAGACTTTGGAGTTCATAATAATCAATGGCATCTCACCAACAAGTCTCTTGTTTTCGTTCCGTTTTTATCTCGGGACAGTCTCTTTCAGGCCGGTGCGTTTTACAGAAAGACGCACGTTCCCTCAGATAGTGATCTGAAGCGCGTGGGAAAAACCGAGGGAACAAGCGAGTGATAACCAATTGTCCGTCCACACAATCCCACCGTGGCGTCTGGCCTTGTCAGAGGGCTCAGCCCTTCACAGAATCACATCTGTGAGGTCCCCAGAAGAGATCTCATGACCGGGATCATTGTCACGTGCCTGTTTGTTTTTCCCTTGAGAAACCGAAGGAGTGAAAAAAAAGATCGCAACCAAACAAAAGCATCAATAACAGGAAACTGTTGGTGAGAAATACCCTGATGTTCCTGTAAATTCACGTCACTCCGTTCCCCAGGGACAAAGGTGCATGAACTGCACGGGTAAATAATTATGATTTAATACAGAGGCCTTGCAGTGTTGTTTACGGTAAAACAACAAAAACGAATTGTTTCTGGAGGCGCAAATAAGCAAATAATAGAAGCATATATCAATATAATCAGGAAGCGGTGATGTTATGTCTAGGTCAGCTGCTGAAAACAATCTGTAATCTATCAAAGTGTGTCCTCTGCAATCACATGCTTCCACAGTGGGACCTGAGGGGGAGGAGGAGACACTCTCACCCATGGGTGGTTTGAAAACACAGGGAGAGAGGCAGCAACTCGGCCTAGACATCAGGTGGGATGGCACTGGCCTCCAGATCTTAGGCCTGTAACAAATTTTCCTTTGTTATTTAAAGGATTTCGGTTGGAGGGCAATGCCATGCCTGTGGGTATCTGCATGTCACAGCAAAGGAAAGAGAGGAGCGGCTGTGCTTAGCTGAGTTAGCCTTTTCTTTTCATTATAACTGATGTTTTATCTGTTGCAAGCAAGAAAACCCTTAACTTCCTGCCCTATTCCCTTTTTCTTACTGCAAAAAGCCGGAAAGCCCTTGTTGGGCCGCTTACAGGAAAACCTAATGTTTCAGTGGAAGTGGAGGTTTGGGAGCAGAGCATTGCTCAGAGAGTCAACCGGAGGCTCGGGAGCAGGGCATTGCACAGAGTCAACTGGAGACTGGGGAGCAGTGCATTGCACAGCGAGTCAACCTGGAATCCTTACCTGTGAAGGCTCCGTTCTTCCCTGGCTGGCGGGACAACACTCTCAAGCATCTTTCTCTGTATCTCTAGAAAGTAGGGTGTTTTTGTTTGCTTGTTTGTTTTGCTTTTTAAAAATCTATCTACTGTCATTCCCCCATTCTTTTTTGTGTTAATATATTTTTTAATTTATTATTTTTATTGAACTCTACATTTTTCTCTGTTCCCCTCCCTACCTCTCCCCTCCCCTTCAACTCTCTCCCAAGGTCCCCATGCTCCCAATTTACTCAGGAGATCTTGTCTTTTTCTACTTCCCATATAGATTAGATCTATGTATGTCTCTCTTAGTGTCCTCATTGTTGTCTAAGTTCTCTGGGATTGTGATTTGTGGGCTGGTTTTTTTTTTTTTTTTTTTTTTTTTTTTTTTTGCTTTATGTTTTAAACCCACTTATGAGTGAGTACATGTAATAATTATCTTTCTGGGTCAGAGAACTCTCAACAGAGGAATCTAAAATGGCTGAAAGACACTTAAGGAAATGCTCATCATCCTTAGTCATCAGAGAAATGCAAATCAAAACAACTCTGAGATTCCATCTTACACCTGTAAGAATGGCCAAGATCAATAACACTGATGACAACTTATGCTGGAGAGGTTGTGGGGTAAAGCAAACACTCAGCATTCCTGGTGGGAATGCAAGTTGGTACAGCCCCTTTGGATGTCAGTGTGGCGATTTCTCAGAAAATTAGGAAACAACCTTCCTCAAGACCCAGTAATACCACTTTTGGGTATATATCCAAAAGATGCTCAATTGTGCCACAAAGACATGTGCTCAACTATGTTCATAGCAGCAATGTTTGTCATAGCCAGAAACTGGAAACAACCTAAATGCCCATCAACCGAAGAATGGGTAAAGAAAATGTGGTACATTTACACAATGGAGCAATACACAGCAGAAAAAAAAACACAATAGCTTGAATTTTGCAGGCAAATGGATGGAGCTAGAAAACATCATTTTGAGTGAGGTAACCCAGACCCAGAAAGACAATTATCACATTCCTCCATTCTTAAATGATCCCATGGGAGGTGGGATGATGCACCCTTCCCCAAATGTTCACATCCCAATTTCTAGAACCTGTGACTACATAACCTCAGGATATAAGGGACTTTGCACATGGATTAAATTAAGGACCTAGAGTTGTTGTTTGTTTGTTTGTTTGTTTTCAATTTTGTAGGATGAGTACCCTGTAATTACAAAGGTCCTCTTGGGGGCCTCAGTAATATGACAGTAGAAATAAAAGCAGAGATTTGAAGATGCTGCGGCAGTGACTTTGAAGACAGGGACCATGAACCACGGGATTCAGGTGGCCTCCAGAAGCTGGTGAACTTTCTTCCCTGGAGCCTCCACAGGGCTTTGATTTCAGCCTCAGAACTTGGTTTGGACTTCTGACACATATAGAACTAAATAAACAATAATAAACTTGTATCATCTTGACACTAAATTTATGATGATTTGTTACAGCAATAAGAAACCGATACAAAGTCATTTTTTCCCTGTTAGCTGTTTGTACTAGTTCTGTGAAAACTATGTCTTGTTTTGAGTCCTACTACAAGAAGAGTAGGTGCATATAAGAATGATATCAGGGCGCTTGAAAAACAGTAAAGTCAAGGCTCCCTCCTCAATGGCTTAGATTCAGAGACTTTGGGCTGAAGGCAGTGGGCTGATATCTCAGAAGCACACAATTTGGGTTCTTGCATCCATTATGGAGAAAGGCTCTTTTCTGCAAACTGTCAGTATAGGCTGAGTTAGGGGACTTGGTAACTCTACTGCAGCCTGAGCTGCAAAGCTAGGATGTTGTTAAGTTTGTACACGGGTCACTCAGCCAGAGCCAAGGACCCTGGTACATTGTAATCACATGACACATCAACTTTGTAGAGGCTGGGATGAAATCATAGGATTTGTAGCAGTTAGCAAAGATACTTTGGACTTTTTCACAATTACCAAATATGACTATATATAATAGAGGTTTTGTGTTTTGTTTCTTTTTAGCTATTGAATTGGATATATATTTGGGGGGAACTACTCATTTGGATTCCATCAAGAATAAAATGTTTCCTTTTGGTGTTAAAAGCAGTCATAGGAGTATAGCTAAGCAAAGCCTAGCTCAAGTCTCTTGAAAAGTCCCAACTCCCATTGACAGGAAGTTGTTAGCATTTAAAAAGATCCCCCTAAAGATTTTGTTCTGAAATGATGTCAGATTATTCCCAACAATCTTACAGCAAGTGTTGAGGATTCGTAGCATGTTGTTGCTTTGCAAGACTTGTTTAACAGAGATAAAATGGACATGTTCTTCGTGGGAGACAATTCAAAAACAACAGAGAGTTCCTGGTAGATCCCTATTGCCAACAAGCCGCGTGGAAATCATGCCCCTTCCTCCCTGGTGTCTCTCTGGCTACTGTCCCATCTTCCAGCTCTATTAGAAGTGTCCATACGGTTCTGATGGAGGAAATGCGACTAAACTGCTCCCTGCAGATCCTCATTTTCTTTCTGTATCTTTCCTGATGGGCATGTCTCTGAGACTCTTGAATACTGAATCACAAAATGGAAAACACCTGACTCTTTGAAGGACTCCTGGAAGGACATCTGCTGAGCAGGACCTTCTAGCATGCCAAGCCTCAGGCATTTGGGTTCATTTGACACCACAGGGAGCATTCCATGCCTTACATGGTACCATCCTGCATGGATGAGATGCCCTCATCTGCCCATGACAGACGAAAAGACAGCATTAGAGGGGCTGTATGTTTTCTGGCAATGGCTTGAAGACAATACTGATTCTTCCTCCCCTGGTCAGGGAAAACCAAAGCAACCAAACCTTCAGGGAAAAGGCGTGTGTGGCGGTCAGACACACAGAGGTTGCTTTCTTGGTGCTTACACTATGGTTTCTGAGTCCCCTCCACACCCCAGCCTGCTCTTTCTGACTCTGGTACTCTCTTGCCAGCCCCTCATATGCTCTCTGAAAGGTAAGTCTGAAGATGCAGCATGCTGTCGTCTATTATCCTGATAGGCATCGCTGACCCGTGCTCTGACCTTATAGCATCACTATGGAGTCTGTACTGAGCATCACAGGAGAGGAGAACATCCAGGTTCCTAGTTCAACTTCTGCTAATTCCATCACCAGCTCCTGGGTGAGGTGCGGGGACCCGCGATGAGGAGCCATGCATTCCAACCTGGGTGGGGTCAAGTCTTTGTCCTGGGAGCACCTAGGTATTCAGAAAGCTCAGGAGAGAGAAGAGGGCTAGCTGAGAGTCAATTTGTCTTGTCTTCACAAAAATATCTGGTTCTGGGACTGACTTGACAGTGCACCTGGCAACATGCTTCTGGATTCTGAACTTGACTTTTTGGGGGGCAGCCCTCTTTTGCTTCTGCCCATAAGCCACCTAATATTTTAAGAAGATAGATATGATCCTAGTTCCTAAGTCTCTAAGCCAACCCTTGTTAGGGCCTAAATTATGAATCTCCTAAAATAAAATTAAAGCTCTAATATCCAGTAACTCAGAATGTGGCTTTCTGTAAACTTTAAAGACATGGTTAAGCTAAAATAAATCCTTGGGGTGGGTCCTAATCTGTTCTGTCTGGGATCTTCATAAAAAATAAAGTTTGGGATCATGACAAGAGAACAGGGATATGCCTACAGAAAAAAGACTGTGTGAGAACCCATGAAAAAGTGGGCATCTGAATATCAAGGAGAATTGCTCTTGGTAGACACTGGACCTTGAACTTGAACCTCCAGCTATGATCCAGAGCTATGAGAAAGCATTGTTGTACTTTAAGCCATGCTATTTGTCGTCCATTTTCACAGCAGCCTCACACTGATTCAGGCCTCTTGTATCATCCCAGCCTCTTGGGGCATGGGACATACTAGCAACAACGAAGGCTAAACTTCTCTGGCGTTATTTTTCCTAGGGGGTGAGAAGTCCCAGGTCACTCACAAGCCACAAAGCAAGCATCTGGTCAAGGAAACAGAAACTCTCTTGAGCCTATTGTTTGCAGCATTCTTTAAGTAGGTTATAATTCAGTTTGCCAGGCTGACTTCTAAAAAGTGAGACACCTCCGAAAAGTAACTTGGAGCCAGTGTGCCAACAACCTCTCTGGAAGGACAGCAGACCACACAGAAAAGTCTCGGCATTGTTCAGTCGTTCAAAACACCTCTGTGTGAGAACCGAACAGAACAACAAACCTGAGAGGCAAGCGCTGTTTCTTTGTCTAACATCTGATCCTGCCAGTTAGGCATAGCCTTGATCGAGTTTAACAGACAAATCAAAACTCTGATTGTTTTAGCATTCACTTCCTGAGAACATTGTTCGCAGTTTTATAGCTCACTCCCTTCTCCATTAAAACAATTTAGACTTTTCATTATCTCCATATTTAGAAATAACTTGATGTTAAAATAGGATCATTTCCCTACTAGATTTCTAAGAACATGGAGTGAAGGATGGAATGGACTTCTTATATTTTCTGGTATTTTGCAGACATTTAATTTTTTTCTTAGTGCCATCTGTCAATGTCTGTGTCATTATGTGCTTGTTATAGGTAAGGAAAATAAGAAGGCTAATAAATAGAATTCAGCCTTTTTTCATAAAAGACAATATTGGGAATTGTATGCTTTCCAGTTTTGCTCCGAAGTAATTTGTAGTTTCTAAGTGCCAGACAGCTGGTGTAAGGAATTATGCCCATAGTTTCTCCCTCTTGTAACTACCTACTCTGGTCACCTATCCTCAAATGTGTTGGACTGTCTGTCATACGTCATCTGGTTGGTTCAGATCTTCAAATAACGGACAAGACTTAACTCTGGGACTTCCCTATATATGCTGGTCATAGATAAAACCCACAAGAACTTAGTTAAAAGTACAGAGTTAAGTGTTTACGACAGTAGGGTTTTCTATATTCTACTCTCCCCTGAGTTCTAGATTGGCTACTACCTAACTTCAGTTTCTATCTGGTCTCGAAGACGTTTGTGTGCCTGTCTCATCTACCTAGGAGGAAGGAACCGAAGCAGTTGTCCTATGGTTTATGCTCTCTCTCCATTCTGAGGATGCTCACAAGGGAAAGAAAAGAAGACGGTTGACCTGACTGAATTCATTGTCAGGTCATTACTGTAACTGGATCTCTAGGAAATAAATAATGATATTCTCCAGGCAGAGGGTCTCTCTGGGGATTGCTTATTTAATAAGAGTTCTTTAGTTTGCTTTAGAAGCATAGCAGACCTGTGGCCTTTTCAAACATGGTCACTTGGAGAGTATCTGGTAAGACACAACTCTTTTTTCAGTGTGAATCAGAGGCATGGCATAACTCCTGCACCACCGGATGCACACTGAGATAAGGTACATGTCTATGGTCGGAGGAGGACCCGGCGAGCCTAATGGCTGTCTCAGACTTCCCCTAGCTTTGCCTGTTCTTCCTGAATGCTTGTATTTTTGTGTCATTAATAAAACTCGACATTGGGTGGATTTGATTTGAAAATATAATCCTTTTCATTGATCCCATTAGACCGTAAGTTCCTGGAGGGCTAGAGCTTTATATGAGTCAACTCTCTGTCTCCCCTGGGTCTGGCATTGTGTTTTCTACACAGCACAAGCGCCTAACAAAGAAATCTAACAGAGTAGACTGATAAATTATAAAAAAAGAATCCAGAAGCATATGGGAAAATATAGGAAAAGAAAAGGATGCAGAGAGAAATGATGTACATTTAAATACCTTGACCATTTCTTCTTCATTGAGTATAATGTAATTGAGTATGAATGTGGTTTATCTGCTCATTAAATTAAACGTTTCTTTATATGAGAACAGCAAAAAAAAAAAACCTCTAAGATGGACTCAGTTTTTTATTTTTTTCCGTTAAAATTCAGTTATAAAGCTCATGAACACTTTCTGAATAAGCCTTAACTAATTTGGTGCATGGTAGATCATCAATCAACAACTGTAGCTAGTACAGCCAATTTTGGCTCGGCTCAACCTTTGTCAATCCATCATCTCTAGTTCAAATTGAGCCCCACTAAGGAGAAAGGTAGTCTTTATCTTCCCCTAATGAATAAAAAAAAAACCCGTCTAGATGTGGAACTCTTATTTAGATTTGTTCCATTTTGTTTGGAAATGTTATGTTCTCATCTTTATAGAATTAAAACCCCCTGCATGCAGATTTAAGTGGTGTGTCTTAGGTTTACTTATACATGCTGTGTAGCTCAAAGTATCTCTTTGATTGGTCTAGAGTTAGGTTCCAAATCACCAATGGCACTTGAACGCTTTTATGTTGAAAGACAATCCAACATAAACACGAAGGCATCTGTCAGTATTCGAGGGTAATCTAAAAAGGAAACCTGTGACCACAGCTACCCCACTGGTGGGTTCAATGGGCAATGTCTTTTCTGAGCCACTCAAAATCCATCCCTAGGACATAGAGAGTGATTTCTGGGAGAGAAGGAAGGAGAGGAGACGTCAAACTGTCATGCCAAAAAAAGTTGTGTTAAGGAGAGAATGACAGCTCTTGGCACTTTGGGCTGTCCACCCACTAAAGAGACACCAAGTGTTGTGGGTATTCACCGGAGAAGACTGCTCAGACATGAGTTTAAGCCAACAGAAAGTCTGTATTATCCCAACGGTGACTACACTGTGTGTTTGGGATCCCAGTGTAGCACCAAGCCCTTTTTGGGGTGAACTTTTAAGCACACACACAGAAAACCAAAGCAAACATGCTTTAGGTTGACATACTTCAGATAACATGAACGGTTAGCCAGTAGCAGAATAAAGAAGCCAAAAAGCAAGGTTAGCTCACGTAGAGACTTTCCCATAACTGTGGACGTTGATGAGTCAGGCCTTTGTTTTAGTTGAGGCTGCCCTAGTGCTTTCTTCTGACAAAGGTCTCTCTTGTATTAGTCCCATGATTCATCAGTCATTGTTAGCCTGCTTAGTGCCTTGTTATTGTGGCACATCTGTGTGGGTGGAGCACGAGTTTCCACACGAGCGCCTGGGCCCAGGTATAGCAGCAAAACTAGCCATGCCCTCCTCATTTTTCCTCACCTGGCTTTTATTTTAAACTTTCAGGACAACTTGGGGCCCTTTGGATGCTTTCTTCCAACTAGAGTTTTTTTTTGTTTTTTTTTTTTTTTCAGTTAATGCATCTATATTTCATTGAAAGCCTGTTTTAAAATTCTACCGCAGGGACTGGAGTGATGGCTCCGTGGTTAAGAACACTGACAGCACTTTCAGAGGCCCCACCCACATGGTCCCACCCACCCACCACAGAGATCCTAGCACCCACTGGTGATTCAAGTCTGTAACTCCAGGCCCAGGAGAGCTGATGCCCTCTTCTGGCCGCAATGGGCATTGCATGCACATGGTGCACAGTTAAACACGCTGGAAAAACAAGCGCGAAAAAATAAAAATGAAGCGAAAAATGTTAAACCCTAACCCAATACAGACTTTCTTTGTCTCTTATATAAAAGATAGCTCTAGTCCCCAAGTCCCCTGACCTCTATCTGTTACCACCGCCTTTTCTGCCTTGATTCCTTCTTCATTAGGTTAGCCTTTCCTGGGAAGTGTTTACCGCCCCATTCTCTAACTCAAAAGGGCTTTCCCCCACATACCCCTAGTTCAGCCTTATAAAATGCTCGCCACATTGTCCCACTTTTAAGTCACCCAGCCCATGGCCTATGCAGTTCCCACAGCAGATTTCGTTCAGTTAGTGGACTCTTATTTTTCTGCCATTAGCTGCTCACTTAGAAACCCTGAAAAATTTCACATAGAGAATTCACATTTTTTGGCTTCTTCTGAAACTCTGAGAGGTTTAGCAACATTAGATCAAGTGCCATCACAATCAGGTTGACAGGAGTGATGGCTGCCGCTTTCAGACTGTCCTGAGAACCTCGGGGTGTCAGTTAGGTGGGCATGGCTACTTGGACACCGGGTGGTGTCTGATTTAACAAAATAGCTACCCAGTCATTTGCTGGCCCTAAAATTAGTCGGGTAGAGACTTCAATGGCAAAGGAAACAGACGTAACAGAGCCATCTCAGGCTAGCCACTGAATAAACAGAAGAGATGATAATCCCTGAGGCTGAGAGAATCTGACTTCCAAACGTCTGTTGGATTACAGAATGCTATTCAAAATTCCCAAATGTCAACAAAAAGCAACCTACTGAAAGTTGTCCCCAAGAAAGCCTGGACTTTTGCCTCATTATGCTAATACTTTAAATAAGTGGTTATAGATATTTCCTAAGAACTAAAGCAGCTGTAAATGTGTGGGGAGAATCTCTCACTAGGCAGAGAATATCAATAATGAACAGAAATAGGACAGGAGCAAAATGTAAATTCTCAAGTCCAGAAGTGCACTGACAAAAACAGGAGGTGTTTGAAGAACTCAATAGATCAGTGCTACAGAGTCAGGTAGCTGGAAGCTAGGCGCGTGTGTGCGTGTGTGTGTGTGTGTGTGTGTGTGTGTGTGTGTGTGTGTGTGTTACTTGTGAAGTACTATGAATCTAAAGAGGAGCCTCAGAGTTATAAGTCACCAGTTTATATGGGAGTAGGACAGTTGGTTCTGAGACGGAGAGAAAATTCTGCACTCTGTGGTCATGGGCAATCATTGGATCATGAATGCATTCCATCAGGAAGGAAAGGGGGGACAGTTACAACTCTCACGTAAACGCTTGGCTCCTGAGAAGAGAGATTTGAACATCATAGGAGTTGAAGCAGATGGCTTCAAGTCCTATATTTTTTAACTTCCAGGATTTTTAGTCTAGATTTCCATTGTCACTGCTTTAAAATCTCCAATGCACAAAAATATGAAAATATTTCTCAGAGTCCCACTGCCTGACTAACTTCTACTAGAGTTCTGACCTTGCCATATGACAGATTGCCTCAGAATATACAAATTATTGGACAGCTTTGAATATTCCTTTGCCCGGGGAGATTTCAGTCTACATCTGGTATAGCTCAATTGGGGTGTCTTATTATTTGTAGTGTTTCCATTCATTCTCAAAAGTATCTCATGGAGATGCTTGGCCACGCCATCACCCAACAGTATCCTAGTGGCTCCTGTTTACAGTGCATAAGGCCGAAGGAATGAAGGCAGGAAGACACTGGGGCCTGGTTCAGGACCAAATAAGCTGTCAGAGTGAGTCATATTTTCAGAGAGCCTGAAGAGTCATTTGCACAATCGATATTTCAAGCATTATGAGATAATTGTGCCGTTTTGTAGCCAATACATTCCCTGGTAGAGAAAAACCTAAACCTCAGGAAATTATAGGAGAGGATAGATAAGCTTCAGACCAAGAGAATAAATGGCAAGGAAAATAGTGTGAGATTGCAAAGAAATGAATCATCATTGAATCACAGGCAAAAAAAAAATATTGCCAGTGGTCAATTTCAAGGATATGAACCAGAGGGGAAAAAATGAAAGAAACGGTTCTTGAAGCGTTTGGCAGCTGGGAAAGCCCAAAAGACAGTGCTGGTGTTTTTCCCCAGGAAACACTTTGATGTTTGTGGTGGTATGAGATTCTTTGTACTGTGTGAGCTCAGCTCTGCTGCCCAGATTAGAAGCAGGGACAGAACTCGGTGTGGGATGCTGAGACACAGGGGAGGCGAGCCCAGAAGCTTTCTCACCCATGGGTTTCCTTCCAGAACCCAGGAAAGGCTGCTTGGCGGTGACAGCGTCCCCGAGTGGCTTTCGTTAATTTCATTTGCCTCTTCGCACCTCATGGCATTAACTTAGGTTTTTGCTGTATGTTTATAGAATTTAGTTGTGTATATAATGCCAAAGTCATCCTCTTTTTCGATTTGAGGCTTGCCTTGCATTCCTGATGCTCCTACCTTGTTTTTCCAAGTGCTGGGGTTGGTTACAGGCGTAACCCCACAACCATAATATCTTAAAGTACAGAAATGACTCATACAGCTTGTCAATTACTTTTGTTTCTAAAGAATCAGGATTATCTATCTGTGATTTTAATTTTATATCTATTCTGCTACTTGCCAGCATTAGGCTTGCCACTTGTTCACAATTAAATCATTATGTGTTCAGTTGGGGAGCAGGAAGAACATTAGAGATGAGGTAAAAGAAATAAAACATCCTTCTGTAAATCCATCATCCTTAATGAGAGGCCGGACATCTTTAGATAGTGTTTTTGCTAGCAGTGTAAGATAATAGAGAACTCTGAATTCCAATTTTTAATGGTCTACCTTTACCTCCTTTGTATTTTATTCAACCACGGCAGAAAACTATCCATCCTCTTCTATGTTGAAGAGATGGGAAACGTGGGTCATGGAGCTGTTTGGAGGTAAGCTGCTCACAGTGGGGACAGTGTGATGGGTATATCGGCTCATCCATGATAAAGACGAGAAAGAACAAGGTCCCACAGCCCCCTTGTGACCTACCTCTGAGAGGTTCGCCACCTCCCAATAACATCATCGTTTAAAAATGAAATCTTTAAAATGTGATTCTTAGAGAAATGTGTACGATCCAAACTGTAGCAAGAACTTGTTTAAAAACTGGCAAAACAAAAAGTTGGAGGGCTTGGCTGTTGACTTAAAGTGTGGAAGGGGGGGGGGCATGTTGACTTGTAGATGATGTCTTGGTGAGGCAGTTCTCAACCTGTGGGTCGTGACCCCTTGGGGAATTGAATGTATTTACATTACAATTCAAAACAGTAGCAAAATTACAGTTATGAAGTAGCAATGAAAATAAGTTTATGGTTGTGGGGGCTCACCACAACATGAGGAGCTGTTAAAGGGTCACAACATTAGGAAGGTTGCGAACCTCTGCCTTAAAGCCACAGACGATGTGGACGGTGGGGTGTTCACACTGTGTTTGGGATGTAGTGGAATTTCCAAATACGGAAGCCATCACTTCCTTCTCTCCCTGTGTGCACATGGTGCTCCCTCCATCCAGAGAGGTGTTGACTTTCTTTCTTTCTTGAACTTGAGACGCTCTTTATAACATGGTTTGAAAAAACAGAATCAGGAAAAAAAAAAACAAAAACAAAAAACATACTTAGTCAGTTCTAGATCTAGCCTTAAGATTAGATGCTTAAGTTCCCTTCTTCCTCTCTACAGTCACACCTCACACTTAAAGAAGCATAGGCTAGACCGTTATAAAGATTGAGCGTGAGAAGAGAACGCAGGGAGGGCGCTGGGGACGGTAGGGTGAGTGATGCTGTCCCAGGCCTAATCCAGCCCATCCACCGGGTGAAGGAAGCTCCGCCAACGATCTCCGCCAACGCCTTGAGAATTTCCCAGTCAAGACTTAATTTAATAACCAATCCACTGAACCAGGAGAACCAATGCATCATTACTGTTTATCCGGTGAGTTTTGATCTGGTATTCTGTGGAGAACACTTTCTTCAACATGAGGTAGCCTCCAAAACAGTCACCCTGGCTACTCTTGACATTAAACCCCCTAACGAGGGCAAAGGTAATCAAAACAAAACAAAAGGACCCTAAGAACTAGAGAGCCACCCACCCCTACCCACTACCTCCCGCATGCCCCTCCCAATCCTGCTTCTGAAACAGCGCTTCCTGTGACCGCATTCATTTAGCTCTTTTGAGAAACTCTCAAATATGTATCTCATGCTGTTAAGTCGGGAGCGGAACCCCAGACCTTGGCATCCACCTCAGGCCCTTGGCCTGGGAGTTGCATTGGTCTGGACTCCAAATCCCAGCATGCCAGGTCCTGATCCCTCCCCGGGCTGGGTCAGGACCGCTCCCACAGGATATTTAAGTGGACACCCAGAGGAAGAACACATGGTTCCCTGTTTGCTTGTGCTCCCCGCTTTCCTGCCTCCCCTGCCATGCTTTCGGCCACCCAAGGGTTCTGTGCTAAATAAAACATGGGCATTTTAATTCGGTTTAATCTGATCTAATTGGATTTTTTTTTTTTTTTTTTTTTTTTTTTGCGCCGGCGGAGCGGCTCATGTTAGAATTTTTTCCTAACTCATGCAGTTTTTTGAAAGTACTTACCAAAGTCTGTCTTTGTTTCTGGGCCTCTCCTAACAGGTCAAATTGTAGGTATAGGCGAGGCCATGTGCTGATGGATCTTTGAGCTTAGTGACAAAGGCAGAGAAGAAATTATAAAAAGTAGTTAGTATCTTAAAGGAGGAGTACAGGGAGCAAGAACTGGGAATTTATCAGAAAAAAAGTTAAGTTAGGTTGAGACTCAAGGAGGAACAGAATCCATGAGGAGAAAGAGAAGGGTGGGGTAGGGGAGAGCCGGGCAGGAACAGTGCAAAGAGGACCCGGGGATCTTCACTGGGACGAAGGGCACAGGTTCAGCTCTCCAGAGTTAAAGTACTAGGTTGTCGCACAGTCTTCTACAGGGTGGTGGCCCTGTGCAGACATTCCTCATTCTACTCTCCTTCCAGAATCGAGGCCTATTTGGAAATTGGAAATGGATGCACGTTTGCTTCCTCTCCATTCTCGTTCCTTCCCAGGTCCCGGCACTTCTCTGACCCTTTGGTCTGCATCTTCTCACACGAGGTCATCGCCTGAGAGTGCTGCTGAGGTCGCCAGCTCAGTCATCCGCCTTGAGAAGCTCTTTGGAGGTCTTCTCGCGGGTAGACGTACTGACGATCGGGACTTCATTTCCCACTGCTCCGAGTTTCCGGTTTACTTCCTGACTGCAGAGCCGCTCGGCAGGCAGCTATTTGCAGGGGAGTCTCGGTGCTTGGCTGAACCGTGAGTCTGACAGCCGAGCTTGGAGGCCCACATTTACAACACATCTCTCTTTCAATGAATAAGCTTTCCAGGCACTCAATGGTGGGCTGATGTGTTGGGAAATAATCTTGTGGGTTTGGACAGAGGACAATGGACTACGTTGTATGATTCAAGACACATGGCCATCTTGACAAATACAGCCAAATTTCCAGGCAGATAACCAGCCCATCTTCAGGGACAGTGGCGTGTAACAGGGTAGTCACTTGCACCTTTAAGCTATGCTAGCTCGTGGTTGGTTATCCAGTTCTGGTGGTGGCTGGAGAAAGTATTGGAAGCATATTGAGCGTTTGATGCAGCCAGTGTGTAGTTTAATAAGTTATTACCATGCCTCAATAAATAAAGCGATGTCCTAGTTACAGCTCACGTTTGGAGATTATTGTGGTTCCTGACTTATTTTTCAAAAGGCCGTCTGCTTGGGAGGGGCATTAGAACCACAGCGATTATAAGAGAATAGTGTCTGCTGTAGCCCCCACAAATGAAGCCAAGAGATGCTTAGCAGTGCCCGTTACTAGAAATGAAAGATAATTCTTTATTTTAAAGGACTCTAGGATCTAATCGTGTCCCCTAAATAGTGTAGATTTCTCCTTCTACCTCTGTGGCCCTCGCTGGGGCCCCTGGTGAGGCTATATGGTAACTTCCCATAGACTGGATGAGAGGTTAGAAGATGAACTGGCTAGCCCCTTAGGTGTGTGGCTCTGGGTAAGTTATTCATCCTGCCTGTCTGTGCTCAACATTGGTTCGTGGTTCAAGGCTTCCTTCTCCTTCTTCTCTGGTTGTTGTGACACTTGTCCAATAGGTTATTATACTATACTGGCTCAGTCACTTAACACGTTTGGCTGCTTATACACTGCAGACTATGCACTGTTAATACCTGCACAGATACATGTACACACACACACACACACACACACACACAGGGTAGGGGATCAAGGAGCTTCTAGAGAAGGAGGTAGTCTATACACGTTTTTGAACAAGACACACAGGACTTCGGACATTGATAAAAGATGAGGAAATAAGGAGAAAAGCCATCCAGGAAAAGATAGATTAGCGAGGAATGAAGTTGGTGTCTCTTTAAAGACAGGGGCTGGACAATGCCCTAAAGAGATGCTATACTGAGCGAAAACCCTTCAGAGAAGGGAGTGAATGATGAGACTCAGGACAGAGCAGAAGACAGTGATGGGCACAGGGTTGGTGAGCTGGCTAGGTCTGCACACAGCAGGTGGTGGATGTTGCTAAAGCAGGAAAGAGAGCAGTGGACAAGGCAAGCGGAGAACAGAGATGGAATTGGTACCCGCTGGGGTGAAAGTGAGGGGATGGGGGCCTTGCAGATCTTTGTGGGGACTTTGGTGGCCAAAATCAGTAGACGGGCATCTGCTACAATCAGGAGAAAAACTGCTAGTGGCTTAGGCCTAGGCAGCAATGTCAGTGATGGCCGTGTAGTGAGACTGAGGGTTATCAAGGCCCAGGCAGAAGGATGACAGCATCTTCCCAAGCTCCATCTCCTGTAGTCCTCCCATAAGCACCAGTCCCTTCCTGTCTTCCCCCTGTGGTCCTCCCATGAGCACCTGTCCCTTCCTGTCTTCCCTCTGTAGTCCTCCCATAAGCACCTGTCCTCCAGTCACTATTGTTTCTGGTCAACTTGGCTGAGATGTCTTCACAAGGCTCCAAATTTATCCTGCCCCAAAGCATTTTCCCTAATCCCACCCCACTCCAACAACCCCTGTTGTTGTTTTTATTATTATTTGTTTAGCACCTTAAAATGCTGTGAAAATTTCCCCCACACTCCATGCAGAATAAGTGAGAATTATTGGTTATATCCGCATTGCCGTCTGGGTCCTCACCTGCCCTCCATCTCACACTATACTTTCCCCTTCTCTCTTCCGAACCTTCAGTTTCACAAATATTAGTATTTTTCATGGTTAGGGGACTCCTACAAACCTAAGAAGGGGGCAGATGTAACGCTATCCAGAAAGGCAGTTCGCTGAGTGAAATGAGACCCTAAGGAGCCAGTGGCAGGCTTGGACCCCAGTCCCTGGTCACACCAGGGAAGAAGCAAGTGCTCTTGCCACCCACATATGCTGAGTTTCCGGGGTGGTGGCGGTGTATGGCATATGGATTTGCCCCCCAGCAGCGTAAGAGGCTCATAGCCATGATCCCAGAGATGCCAGAATTTTTCTTTATTTTCTTGGTTCTCTTTGGGTAAGTCTACATTTGAAAGCGCTTATCATGTTGTGGTATTTTTCCGGGTTGGATGACAGGAAATAACAAAACTAGAACATTTGTCTTTTGCAGGGGCCTTCGAGTTGAACAGGAGATATTGGGTTTGTAGGTGTTATAATTAGAACAATATAACTATTAGGACAAAAAAAGATAGGATGTGATCATTTGGGGAAAAAATAAAATGGACTGAAGGGAAACACGGAGCACATGCTCAGTACCAAAGACTGGATAAGCTGGGGTAGGTAGAAGCAAAGGAAAGGAAATGCCGTTTGGACCAATGATGCTGGCTTTTGTTCTCTCCAGCACGTAGATGTATTTCCCCATTGACAGTCTCATTTACAGTTCTCCAGCGAGGAAGCTTTAACTCCATGAAACACTAGGGAATCGGGAGTCCCGTCTAGCCTCCTTCTGCAGATCCCTCTGAAATATTTGGGGATTTCAAGTCTCCCTGTCTTTCTCTGCTATCTCTGGCTGAAAGTAGGGTCTGTGTTGGACAAACAACACTTGATCAAGAGGTTAAGTTCACATACCAGTTTTTCTTTTCTTTCTTTCTTTCTTTCTTTTTTTTTCTGGGAGCCTCAAGCGCCCAAATAAAGCAAAAAAAAAAAAAAAAAAAAAAAAAAAAAAAAAAAAAAAAACAAAAAAAAAACAAAACAAAACAAAACAAAAAAAACTTGCCCCATGGAATCCAAACAGCTTAGGTTTCCAGTTTTCAGTCGGAAGATTTCTGTTGTGCAATTTTTCTCATTATGAGTCTCTTTCACACTGGAATGTTGATCTTAAGCAACTGTCTCCTCTTACTCAGCGTCCTTTCATTCCATCTGGCTGGATAAAGCCGGCTTTGTACATGGGAACTGAGAGAGTATCAACTGAGTTTTGCCTAATCCCTCTTGAATATAAAGAGACTAAACAACCATTTCTGTTTCTTTTCTTAGAAGTGAGCTCTAAATTCAGCTTTATTTCATAGCACTCACGGGACATGGGACAGGGTCAAAGATAACACTTTAAAGTAGACGATTTTCATAAAACCTAACGGTGCCCCCAAGTGGCATAGCTTGTTTCAAGATACAGCATCCTATAACAGTTCTTTAAGAAACCATTCTTTCTCTTTTAAAATGATTACTTTTAATTATGTGTATACGTATGTGTCTGTGTGGGAGAATATGCATGTTTGTTTGGGTGCCAGCATAGGTCAGAATCATCAGGTCTTCCTGAAGCTAGAGTTAGCAGAAGTTTGTGATCTGCCTGACAGGAATGCTGGGAACCCTGCTCAGTTCCCCTACAAGAACAGTTCATGCTCTAAAGTGCTGAGTCGTATCTCCAAACCCAGAAGTCTTGTTTTTTAGAAACTGGAGAAATGATTTTAGAATAATCAACATTATCAGTTAGGTCTATCACCACCACCACCACCATCACCATCACCACCATCACCATCACCACCACCATTACCCAACACTGGAACCACCGTTGTCATCACCATCATCATCACCATCACCACCATCATCATCAACCATCATCACCATCACCACCATCAACCATCATCACCATCACCACCACCACCATCATCATCATCACCACCATCATCATCACCATCATCACCATCACCATCATCACCACCACCACCATCATCATCATCATCACCACCATCATTATCATCACCACCACCATCATCATCACCATCATCATCATCATCACCACCATCACCATCACCACCACCATTACCCAACACTGGAACCACCGCTGTCATCACCATCATCATCGTCACCACCACCACCATCATCATCATCATCATCACCATCATCATCATCATCATCATTTTTGGTCGCTGGAGACTAAACCCGTGGCCTTGTAAATGCTAAGCCTGTACTTTACTATCAAGCTACACCTCCAGTCCTTGAGGTATATTATTTTTAAGGTGGTTCTGCAAATTCTTCAATATTAGTTTGTAATTTCTGGGGTACTTGAGATGTTTCTCATGACTTGTTGCCATGAGAAAGAAACGTAGATACAAGCACTGATGTTAGCAGGGGGTGTCTGACATCACAATGTAATGTCATTGTCAGATGTGTTGAATCATGTTCATGGCTCTTTCGGTATGCATGCAGCTTGGACAAGCCTGTGTAAGAGCATGCTTACACCATGACCACCGCACCTCTTATAGAGGAAAACATTTCATTGAGGTGGCAGCTTACAGTTTAGAGGTTCAGTCCATTATCATCATGGCGGGGAGCATGGCCATGTGCAGGTGGACATGGGGCTGGCTACATCTTGATCAGACAGCAACAGGAAATGAACGTTGACACTGGGTGGTATCTTGGGCATACAGAGCCTCAAAGCCAGCTCCACAGTGACCCACCTACTCCAACAAAGCCACGCTTCCTATCCATGCCACTTCCTATGAATTTATGGGAATCATTTACACTCAGACTACCACAGTGGCTCCGGGGTGCGGCTGCATAGTCAGGGTCTTTCGCATGGTGATTTTTTCCCTTTGGTTCCTTGGTCCAAAGAATTAGCTCCCTAAGGAAGCCAGGAAGCACTGTACCACCCCTCCCCCAACCTGGCTGAGTGGACCTAATTAAATCTGGCACGTGCAGACCTAGTCTGGGGGCTGGGAAGACACGTCATTTCCCACAATGAAGGGAGCCTCATGTTGGCACGTTCTAATTTTTCTTTTTCCACGTTATACAGACCACACAGAATGGCCTGTGATATTGTTTAAGAACTTTAAGACGCTTTAAAAAAATAAGAAAAGGGAATCGCCTGCGAACACCTCTTTCGTTGCTCCGATAAGGAAGGATTCACCTCGCTAGGATACCATGGAGAGCTGGGCACAAGGAAGGAAGTGTGCTGACCTAGTGAATCCCAGGAAGATTTGTTGCTGCTGTTAATCTCATTACTACCCTAAGGAGGGGTGTAAGGAACAGTTGGCTGTAGCTGTTCAGGTAGCCACACTGATGTGGCAGACAGCGAGGAACTGACGAGTAGAGGCTCCACCATGAAGAGTGAAGAGCTAGGCTTCATTTTGTAAATGAGAACGGGGAAGGTGTGTGCGGTGCCTAGAAAGGAAATGACGTTTACTTAATAGCTCTTGCAGGGCAAAGGAGTGAGGATTAAGACAACTAAACTAGCATATATCCATCAGTTGCATTATTCACATTGGCCACTAGAGGTCGGGCCTGCCCAGTATTCCCTGCCCATAATCCTAGCTGAGGCTTTGTCTGAAATCCTGCTTCTGAAGGATTAACATTCTGGTATCTCAGACCATTATCATCTTTGTGATGAAGGTTCTTTCTTGCATGTTGTAGAGTATTTAGCAATGGCCACTAGAAACCAGAAATCACCGACCTTCAACCATGACAATAAATATCTCCAATTGCTAATTATCCTCTGGGGAGGAGAAATAACACTTGAACACTGAGTCTCAGTTATTCCATTGTTATAAGGTTCAAATACTCTTTCCTCAGTACTCTTGCTTAGCCCAGAGTCAATGGACAACGGCTTTAAAAAGACACAAGTCTCCAGTTGTTTCCCAGTTAAGCCCCAGATACAGCAGGGGACTTTGAACAGGATTGTCAGATATGATATGGACTCATGTCCTGTTGGCTCTCACTACCTGCTCTCTGTGTCTTTCAGAATCTTCCTCCAAGAGTTCAGGTTACAGGAAACAAGGCATTTTGTAAACTGGCTTACACTGAGGGTTTTGGTCATTTCGACTTCGGTGTCAGTCGGTCAGTGTGTGAGGGATGCGCACATTTAAAATGAGGAAACGACCTGAGAGTTTGCTGTGTATGCCCAGCCAGTGAGTCTGTAGTGTAAGACTCACAGGCCCCCAGAACCTTAAAAAAGAGCTGAATAGCAATCTAAATCTCAACAGCTAATTCCTCAAAACTTAGTTTTTAAATCATTACTAAGAACCCTTCAATTTATTCAAAGCAACTCAGTTTCAAAAAGTTAAGTTACAGTAGTCAGGAAAACAAAACAAAACAAAAAAACAAAACAAAACCAAAATAGAAACATGTAGCCAGTACTGCCTGCCCTTGTGCTTTAACACTGTGGTAGCTTTATTTAAATACAGTTGCACAGAAAGTATTAACTTCAAAGTCTCTAAGGACTTAAAATACTGTTTACTCACACAGTACAGAGAGTGTAAAAACAGAACCCAAACTTCCACAGAACAGATTCCCCCACCCTGGCTTATCTTCATGAAAACACCACCCACACAGCTAAATAAATCTTAATAGTTATTTGGAGGATCTTTGTGCTGTTTTTAAACCTAAGACCTCTAATTCTGAATGCACAGTAGATGACTGATAAAGGTGTCAATATATAGACTTCCTTTTTAAAAGTATTTATTTTGAAGCTGGCATAGCATGCAGCGAGAGTTCTTAGGGCTACAGCAGACGTTCCATTATTGAAATGAGGAAATGCTAGTCCTTTGGAGATGCCGGGACATACCCTGATCTGTCACACGCTCATTTCTGTCAGGTGTCAACCTTGTGAGCGTCTCTGAAAATACCTTCATACATTTCATTTTAAAACAGCAGGCCATGCACGATCTTAAATTTAAAAAGCAACGGCCATACTATCATGAGCAATTTCTATGTGTCCCAGAAGAGAGGCAGAACTTCAGTTCATTTGCAGATACTAACTTAAAAACAAACAAACAAACAAACAAACAAAAAACCAAAATCCTAGATACACAAAGCAAAAGGAAAACAAAACTTAATGGTCCAAATTTTAAAAAAAGCAACTGCCTTGAACAGGAGCCTCTGGGACAAAAGGAGGGGGACCTGTCTGCTCATGTTTATTTAGTAGCCACGAGGAAGCACGCACCCTTGCCTCAAATGTTTTTCTCTTATTAATACAAATAAATCCCGACTTCAATATTGATTTTCAAACAGTTCTCCAACTGCTACTATATTCCAATTAAATGCTACATCTGATCACTATAAGAAGAAAAATTCAAGGTTCCACTTTCTGAGTGATTATGGAGGAGGGATGGGTTGAGGGGGGAGAGGAGCGGGGGAGGAAATGATAGAAATGGTGTCCAATGACTGGGGACTGACTTGACTGCCCCGCCTCCTAGACCACACACCTGAGCATGCTCACGGGAGCAGGCACACACATTCACAGAGAGACACACCCACGCTCACAGTTCCTTTCCCTTTAATGGCTGCTTTGAGACTACTCCTCAGCACATACTGAATCAAAAACTAAGAGAGCATCCTGATTAACAGAAGGATATCTTTGGTTGTAGTGCAAGGGAGCTTGACTGGCGAATCTGTACTGTCTTTTGATGAACACGAAGTGAAAGAACTTAGGCAAATGAGCGCTAGAAATCTAGCGAGCCTGCGCCGTTAACAACTGATTCCTAGGTCTAAAATCTCCTGGTCGCTGTTGTCACTGGCTCCACAGATGATTTCGTTATCTGACTTGACTGCAAAGCTGATCATGCCTGGCAATATGTCTGCCTTTCACGTAGGGGGCCACGGTATTTCCAATGCAGAGTGGGACTTCTTTCGGGAGCCGGATCCTAGTGTTTGCTGAATGACCAGATGAATGCAGAGCGGGTTGCAGCAGTGTAAGAACCCTGCTGGTGGCGATGAGCTTTGTTTAGGTCTCCTGGGAATACAGGCTTCCTGAGGATGGACGCTGGGCTCCTCCTGTGATGTCACAGCTTGAGTCTGAAATGTCCCACAGGGGCCCATGTTTTGAATGCTTGTCCTCCAGCTGGAGACACCATTTGGGGGGCTTTGGAGTCTTCTGAAGGTGCAAAGTACATGTAGAAATCAGATCACTGGAGGTGGGCCTTTGCAGGCTATGCATAGCCCACTTCCCATCTCGCCCCTTTGTAATCTGCTGCATTGTGAACATACTCTACACAGACGTCATGATGTCCTCTGCTCCACCATTCTTTTTACTACACAAAGGACTGCATAGCCACAGGAAGTCTTACCTTATTCAAGTTGTTTCTGGCAGATATCGCCAAATTTTATGGTCACAGCATAGAAAAGTAACTAGTACCCCTGAATGTCCTTGCAAGAGATACGTGTTTGGTTTAATCTTAAGAAAAGCCACTCCAACCAATGCAAAGAACTCCGATCAAACCAGATTCGACCGAATTAAAATGCCCATGTTTAATAAATGCAGCACTCTCGGGTGGACCTAGTCAGCATGGTGGAGAGAGGAGCCCACACAAACACAAAATGACGTGTTCCTTTCTTCAGCGTGAGCCTAAATAGCCTGTGGGAGTGGTCCTGACCCTCCCTGGGATAGGGTCAACACTTGGCAGACTGAAAGTTGGAGTTTGGACCAATGCAAGTCCCAGGACAAGGGTTGGGGTGATGCTTCCAATAATTCATCTGTGTGTGTGTGTGTGTGGGGGGGTTCTTTGTAGGTTGTTCTTGGCCCAGGCAGCAAGAGTGACCTGTAAAATATGCTTGAAACTGGCTGGGGTTAGCAAAAGGCTCTGGAGACTGTTAGTTTTGTTGTTGTTGTTGTTTTTACCAGACCTGATTTTGATACAAAAGTAGAAGTTTTCCAGGAACCTGTAAGAGAACTGGAACAGATTTACATCTTCGTGTCATAGGAAAAGGCTGTTGCTTTAGGTTAAAAGGTAAAGGAAACGGGGACTCTGGACCTCCGAAGACACACCTGAAACCTGCTAGCCCTGGACTCTGAAGCCTGTGAAAGAGGCACTCCTGTCTGCATTTTATCAGGAAACTTTATTAAACGTCATGGATGAAGTAATAAGTTAACAGTACCTAGGTTGTCAAATGCCATTGGACAGATCTGGGAGGGATAAATGAGCAAAAATGAGACAGCTTGTTTAGCTACACGGGCAATCCCAGATCTTCTCCTTAGTCCTTGGAGAACACCAGTCTTAGAAGCAGTGCTTGCTGTTAGCTGCTGAATACGAGAGGCCCAAAGATTTTTTTTTTTTTCCCTGTGGGGGAAGATTTGGTCTACCTGTCTTGGCAGGATGAAAAGATCGATTCCCCGGGTGAAGAAGCATCCAGGAAGCTGAAGAGGCAAAAGGCCACTTTTTGCTGTGTGAGTAGCTTTGCCAAGGCCAAGGCCAAGCCTGGAGGCGGAAGGTCCTTCTGTAACCATGTATCTTCTTGGAGGAGCTATAGGGTGCTACAGGAGCTGCATGTCCCTGTGTTAGAAGCTTTTGGTTAAAATGCCATAATCTCAGATCTGTAAAGGCACTTGAGAACTAGGTACCATTACCTGTTATTTAAACTGGGCATATAAGCTAGATTTAGGCATGTATTTTATCCAGTTAGTTATAGTTTATCAATGCTAGTGGATGTAAGAAGATTAAAAGGGATATTTTAATAAGTCAAAGAATACTAGCATATGTGGGTACTTTTACCAAAGATGGCAGACTAGCACATGTGGCTACCGTTACCAAAGATGGCAGTGAGGTTAAAATGGCAGTTACCCACGTGTTTGTATTTTTTCAGTGCTGCTGTAAGGAGATATAAGTTTTACTGATTTTAACATAAGCACACATGCATAGAGAAACTTAAATTGAGCACTTTAAGAAAACACATTTACACATTCACATAGACATACTGTGGCCACATTATTCTAACAGACAAATAGGACACTTTTGGAAACCTGTGACAAAGAGCGGGGCCGGGGAGGGGGAAAGCAGGGAAGAAGTGTGCATCTCGGAACTTTTGGACTTTTGGAACCTTGTTTAAAATAGGTGCTAGTTTAAATTTAAAAGGACTTTTTAAAAAGGCTGCCCAAGCACCAAACAGCAGGGAGGGGGCGGGAGCAAAGCAGGGCGGGAGCTGGTCAGGGCGGGAGCAGAGCAGGGCGGGAGCTGGTCAGCGAAGCAAACAGCTGATGGGCGAGGCCACTCCGAATCCAGGCATGGTGTTGGAGCCCTGCAGGCTACAGAAAAATGGAGGTGGTGGTGGGGACAAACTGTTGGCCGCAAATGAGAGGGGGAGGGGAGGGGGAGGGAGGGAGGGGGGGGGACGAGAGCGCGCATTTAGAAACCATGGGCTTTTGGAGCATTGTTAGTTTAGATTAGATAGCCCCAATTTAAAAGGATTTTTATAAAAGGCCATCTACAGGCATTTTGAAATTGGCTTGGAATCTCAAGAAGCCCAATAGAAGCGCATGCCTGTGTGACTCAAGCCTGTGGCAGTGCGTCCACCGAACACAGCCCTTGAGTAAAAAAATGGGGGTGCATGAGAAATGAGTGGGGGGTGTCTCTCCACACCCAAGTTCCATCTCAGCGAAAGCCTGGCTTTTGGCAGCGTGGATTAGGCTTCCGACGTGGGCCTGTGGCTTCAATGAAAGCCCGAAAAGCGAATGGGTCACCAGGGGGGATCCTACCAGGCATGCACTTTAAAAGGGGAACTTGCCTGACACCAACCTTGCTTGGCGGAAAGGGTGCATGGGAAGGAAGTTTTCCAGCTTGGTACTGGGCCCTGGGCCTTGGGCCCTGAGCCTACAGGTAAAAGTAAGGGCCCTTTCGGTGGAAAACCTCCATCTGTTTGGTTTAATCTTAAGAAAAGCAGCTCCACCAACACAAAGAACTCCAATTAAACCAGATTAGACCAAATTAAAATGCCTGTGTTTAATAAAGGCAGCTCTCTTGGGTGGACCGAGACAGCACAGTGAGGAGAGGAGCCCATGTAAACCTGAAACCCGTGTACTTTTTTCCAGTGCAAGCCTAAATACCCTGTGGGAGTGGTCCTGACCCTCCGGGTCAGTGCTTGGCAGGCTGGGAGTTGGAGTCCAAGCACTTGGCAGGCTTGGAATTGGAGTCTAACTCAATGTTACTCTATGTACTGTGGCCTATCATCAGATCTCCTGAATCCTAAGAACAACCAGACTAGGAGTCACAGCTATTGCTTCCATGGACTTGGGGAGCCCGTGGGCATGTCACTGTTCTCTTGGCTATTGCTTTCACCAGGGGACATTTTCTAAACAGCTGAATGTGATACACACTATGTGTTTTCTATGGGTATGGGCAGCAAAGGGCTTTGAAGTGGTTTGTCTTCCCAGCTCTTTTCCTACAGGAAAGGGAAAAAGGACAGAATGGAGAAGAGTTACTCCTCACTCCACAGGTCCTTGAGTTGGACCCCATCCTCTCTGTTTTTTAAGGGACAGGGTCCCATCTGATTCCTATGGAGGAGGGAGAGATATCCACTTCACAAGGCTACACAACACGGAGCTCAGGGACGCCCTGATGCTGTCACCTCATACAAGGTTAGTAACTGTTCTTATAGCTGGGGACAAGGGACTTCTTCTGAACCGTGCTGATGGACTAATCTCAGCGACTTCCCCATCAAGACCTCCTTCTCAGGTGATTCTAAGGCATGTCAGGTTGACGGCTGAAGCCAACCAGCCCAGATGTGACTTCGACTTCAACCAAGAAGGAGAAGAAAGATGCTGGCAAGGTCTGAGCTCCAAGGTGACAAGAAGAGATGGCTTAGAGGTCATGGACTCAATAGAAGGGACTAAGCAATTACAGATGGTGGCGTGGGAGGCTAACCATGACCACCCTAAAATAGAAAAGGGCTTCAAGGAGGGAACAGTCAGTGTGAGTACATCAGAGGGAGTAGATAGGAACAGACATGTGCCATTGGCGTGGCAATGGTGATCATGACAGAAACAGAGGCAGGGGAGAAGGGAACCAGGCTGGAGTTGGTGCAAAAGGGTCCTGAGGTGGTGATGGAGACGACCCTTTCCAATATCTTCCTTTCTAAAAGGGTGGGAGGTCAATTGGAATCAATAAATGTGATGGGTTTTAGAACCAGAAGACTTTAAATCCAGGGTTGGAGACATATCTCCACTGAGTGCTTGCCTAGTATGCATGAAGTCCCGGGCTCAACCCCAGCACCATATCAACTGGGCATGGTGATGTATACCTGTAATCCCAGATGGGAGGAGGTAAAGACGGGGACCAGAGTTTTAAGTTTATGCTCAATTACATAGGGAGTTCAAACTCAGCCCAGAATGTGTTTCCTCTCAGGAGGGAGGGAAACAGACAGACTCAAGTCCTAGTATCGGTCTCAAGCAACTGCTATTCTACTTCTCACTTTTAATTCCTTCATCTTCAGAAGATGTTTGCCAATGTTGCCTAATCAATAGGATTTATTTGTTTCTGTCTTTATTATTTCTTTCATGTCCTTTGGTTCAGAGAACTGAAGGTTTATCTTCCAGATGGATTCTCCAAATCAAGAGTCAAAGTAGAATTATTCTCTTAGACTATCTCTACAGTTTAATCACTGTAGATTTACCCAAATTCCATAAAGTCAGATATTATATTAGTAGTCTTAATATTCATTCATTCACTCACTCACACATTCAAAAAATAATAGTTGAGGATTGATTGTGGCCTAAAATCCATTACAGGCAATGGAGACACCGCAGTTACCACACCCAGCTTTGCTGCACGGAATTCCCTTTGGAGCTGAGGAGGCACACAGGAAATAAGGACATATAAAAACCAGTAATGATGGTACAAATGGAGGGAAGCAAGGCAGGTTGAGCAGTGGGCAGGGGAAGCATCACTAGATATCCACTAGACCGCATCTCTGCAAAGACCTAACGGGATGAGGGGTGAGCTTCTAGAACCTTCTGCGCATCTTGCAGAGAGCCCCCACAAGTGTTTGAATCCTGAGGAGGTATGGACTGTTGGAGCAGCACAGGGCTGACTTGCCCTCATCTCTCCACTGCAGATACACTCAGCACCATGTTGTTCCTTGGGCCTCCTCCTTCACACGGGGCTATTCATGGAAATTTCTGCAGTTTCTTCACCCACAGATGCTTGTCAATGTTGCCCAGTCCATAGGATATATTCATTTTGGTCTTTAATTTTTTAATAGCTCTTTCATGCCTTTTAGTTCAGGGAACTGAGTATAGTTTTTCTGCCCGTAAATGTTTGCCTAGAAAAAGCATATCATCACCACTTCTTCTGTGGGTCCCTCTAAGTTTTCTAATTTTGGACTGCAGTGCCTCCCTTCCTCTGGTAATCCCTAGACTCCTCCCTAATTATGCTACCCTTTCCCTTCTCTATGTTCCCAAATTTCTGCACCACACTCATAAGATAGCAGATTGGGAGGGGGGACTGAATAGGTATGCAAAAGAAAGCCTGTAATTCTCGTGTTAAGGATCCAGGGTGTGGTGGCCAGCAACCTCTAGGCATTGCCCTGTCCCACACTGTAGTTGTGACTGTGTTCCTCCTGTTTTCTTTTCTGGTAATAAGAGGGAACTGAGAGAGCTCAGAGGTAGATGCAGGTCACCCACTGTGTGGATATTGGTTTTTCCTCTGAGAGGTGCCTAAAATCACAAGGTCTTCTGGCTTCCTTACCTGTGAGTAAAAGAACCAGCATACATGCTCTGGGCTTCCAGTTACCTCAGCGTTCACATTTTGACTTTTTAGCCTTCTACTTCATCTGCTTTAAAAACAAATCCCACCTCTGGTGCTGGTGAGACTGCTTGGTCTCACTTTAAAGGCACTTTCTGCCAAGCACGATGATCCAGACTTGACCTCCTGCACTGACGTGGTAGAAGAAGAGCACTAAGCCCACAGTTGTCTGCATCTTTACATGCATGCTATGGCATGCACTCCCTTACCCCCTGCCCCCAGAAATGTAATTTTAAAAATTAAATAAAAAAATCAACCTTGGATTGATACTGACTTTTATAATGAAATATAACTCTGATAATGAAAAACATTTAATTGGGGCTGGCATACAGTTTCAGAAATTTAGTCCATTATTATCATGGCAGGACATGGCAGTGTGCTGCCAGACATGATGCTGAAGAGGGAGCTAAGAGTTCTACATTGCCATCTTCAGGCAGCAGCAGGAGACTGCCACACTAGACCTCGCTTGAGCATATTAAGACCTCAAGTTTGCCTCCGCAGTGACACACTTCCTCCATCAAAGCCACACCTACTCCAACAAGACGACACCTCCTAATTGTGCTGCTTCCTATGGTCCAAGCGTTCAAACACATGAGTCTGTGGGAGCCATTCCTATTCAGTCCACCACAATCTGTCATTGCTGCCTGATCTGGGGTGAACAAGGGTTTGTCCACAGCTTGTCTAGAAAGGTATACAAGAACTGAAGAATTTCTGATCCGTGTGTTCAGTAGCTGTAGATATGAAAGAAAAGGGATTGTTTTCATCACGTTGTACAATTGTTTTCTCTGGCAGTGAAATCTGCATCAGATAGAGACAAAATATAGTATCAATCCAAGGTTGACATGGATGTCATTTTCTAGGGTACTTCCTGTTGATTGGGGGTACCAGTAATCTTTGGGGGACCCTGAGAAAATTTAGGATTATGGTCAAGTCCTGAGTGGAGTATTCTGTGTGGCTGGATCATCTAATCCAGTTGCTTTGAAGCTGTTTTGGATGTAGAACTCAGAGGAAACTGCAACAGAGGTGCTCTGAGGTGTTGGATTGTCTTGATCATCTGCTCCCACCAGAAAACTTTCAGGGGGGGTCTTCCTCTATTAAACCTAATTTTCCTTAGCCCAGAACAACAGCCTCTCATTTCCTGTGGAAACAAAAGCATAACCTCTCCCCCAAAGTAAGGTATCTTTTGACTTAAATTTTGAAGTCAAGATGTTTTTTAAAACAGCTTTCATAATCAAATGCCTTTCAGCAGTTATCACTTTTTCATTAGCAGTCAAAAAAATTAAAGACAACATAATAACCTACGGTATCCAGACTCTCTGTGTATTTTCCTTATTTATGTGGTTTGTTTCCTTTACATTATTTACTCCCTTTCTATGGACTTTATTCTATTATTTTAAATCTAAGACTATATATACTTTCTTTATTCTCTCCCAAGTCTATTGTATTTGTAAACACACGGCAAACCATTTAGAGGATGCTTTTGTGTTTTTGTTTTTATTTTTGTTTTCTGGTCTGAATTTGTCTTTGCCGCATATCTCTATCTGTTTCTGAGCACACGCGGCCTTAAACTGTAGAAAAGGATCGCTCCACGGTATTCCTCTGCTCCATCTCTCATGAAGCCTTTCTGCATTGCTAAGCATTTCTAATAGACACTGGCCTTCTTAAGGAATCCGACTCCCCCTGTTCTCCCCAGCCTCTCTTGGGTGCCCCAGGGAAAGGGACACCGCACGGATGTTCTACTTCCTGCAGGTGGCACCAGAGACACATGGAAAAGCCTGCAGGACTCTGTCAGATGGCAAGCTCTGGGAGCTGGGGCTGGAGCTGGGCTAGCAGGGGTGGGGTGGGGCATGGCTGAGAAGCCCTCTCTGTGGTACTCATCTTGTCCCATTCAGTTGCAGGGAGAAAGTGGGGCTTAGTCATGTGTGTGCTTTGTGGAAGGGGAAAGCCAAACAGGGAAAAATGGCTCTCTGGAAAGTAGAGCTCAACAATTTCAAATCTATTTTGTATTTCTAAGAAAGCCCAGAATAGTCTCGTGTGGCTTCTTACATTTCGTTAACCAGAAGGCAGCTTTGTGTTAAGATGCACGCCCAGCAGAAATGCGTATTTCCCTAATGAGGCCTGGTGCCTGTTGGCGTTGTATCTGAACCCCATGCTATTAAACTGGGGAGGGTGGTGGAGACAATGTTTGGTTTTCCTTACTGTAAAATCCTCATTTTTAATGACCATGAGCACACTGGAGCTTTGGGACTCAGCACAGGACTTCTGTGTGGGATCTCCACACAAATCTCCCCAGTGGGTTTGTGGGGGAACAGCTATTCAGAGTGGCTACCTGGGTCTCGTCACTCAGTATGTGGCTTCACATTCCAGCTGGTGTCCTGAGAGAGGCTCAAGTCTGAGACAATATAGGCAGGAGGAAGGGTGGTCTGAGGCTGAGCATTTACCAGGAAAGGGACGATTATGAGAATCCCCATCTTGGCTGTGACAAGCGTCGTCTTTATGCGCCCTGTGCTATTGCAGGAGCTCTGTAAAAGTTCAGGTGCAGTGGCCCAGTGACTTGAGGTATCGTGGAAGGTCGGCAGGGACCACAGGGACCATCTCCTTTTGTGGACTAAAGCCTTGGGGATGCCAGTGGTGGTTTGACCTCTGCAGTGCCATAAAGGCAGATGGGAGCATCAGATTTCACATTCCTTCATTGGGAAGCTATTCATTGCTGACAGCAAAGCAAAAACGATAATCAGGTGGGACGTGAAGGCTTCTGAAGTCAAATTCCTCAAGTGTATAACATACCATCAGATTCCAGTGTTTATTCTCTCTCTCTCTCTCTCTCTCTCTCTCTCTCTCTCTCTCTCTCTCTCTCTCTCTCTCTCTCTCTCTCTGCCTCCCCACCCCCATTGCCAGCTGATTTCTGCTCTCCTTCTCTTCCTTTGTCTCTACATGCTAGTTTTCTGGGGGAGATGTCAAGCCATGACCCTGTCTCCTAGATAAGCTGTTCTTCTATATGAACTCTGGATTTTAAAAGTAATGGAAAAAGAGACTAGTTATTCTTAACAAAAAGATTGTCCTGTAGGTGGTTAAGAACAGTGAAGAACACTTGCTGCCCTTGTAGAGGACCCAAGCTTGGTCCCAACACTTAGGTTGGATGGATCATAACCTCCTCTACCTGTAGCTCCAGGGCATCTGATACCCTCTTCTGGTCTTTGAGGGTACTTACATGACATAGATACACACACACACACACACATAAATAAAAATAAGATAAATCTTTTAAAAATAAAAAAAATTGTCCTAGAGCCAGAAGGGGCTGAAATAATAATTTGAAGGTTTTTTTTTAAATTTTTTCTCTTTATGAGCTACCTTTCAATAGCCATTCAACCAGGTAGTTGTCTTTGTATCTATGAATCTCATTGCCACCAAAGTTTGTACTTTTTACGTTACAAAAGCTATAGGGGTTCCATCTATGTTTTTTCCTTTGTAAGTCAATGAATAAAGCTGAGGGGCCAAAACAGACTGCTCTTCAGACCAAAAGAGATTAAGGTAAATAGGAGGAAAGATGTCTAGGAATGACAGGAAAGAGCACATCATCTTAGTCACCATCAAAGGTGCTGGAAGGCATCATAAAGGCTGACCCCAAGGAAGGTGACCAGGGCCTTACTGCTAGACAAATGGGCCTGGACGAGAATGAAAGACCTGCCTGAGGGCTGAGCCCCAGTCTGCGAATGCCTCAGTTTCCTTTAGAGAGAATCTGCTCCTGCTGTTGTGCCAGGGAAGCACACCGTTTCTTCTGCTGGTGTCTAGAGAGGACTCAGCTCTTCCTGGGGAATCATCTGTATGAGGTGATGAAGTGAAGTCAAGAGCTTACGAGTGTCCTAGAGGCGGGGAGAAGCAGTTTCCACATGGATACTATAAACTGGGGGCCGGCACCTGGCTACAGCTTTACTGTCAATGTAGCTCTGCTCGCACACGCAAACTCAGTGTCGGAATAATAATAGTTTCAGACAAGTAAGTTCCTATTTGCTTCCCATACTTGGGTATTCCCTTTTCCTCTTGGTATCTGAATGTCTTTAAACAGTATAACCTCTTCTTTTCATTCATGCATATATGTGTGTACATGTGCTCGTGTGTATGGGGGGGCATGTATGTACACATGTGTGAATATGTATGTGGAAGCCAGGGGACAGCTTTGAGTGCCATCTTTAGGAATGCCATCCACATCTTTGAGATGGGGGGCCTCTCATTGGTCTGGAGCCCACCAATTAGGTCAGACGGATTGACAAGCAAGGGCTCTTCCTGTCTCTGTCTCCTCATGTGTGGGATTATAAGCATATACCATCATGCCTAGAATGTCTACATGAATTCTGGGGATTAAACTCAGATCCTAAGGCTTATCAGGCAATCACTTCATGGCTGTCCCAATTATCGTTAAATATCAACTTGACACAGTCTAGAGTCATCTGAGAGGAAAACCTCCACGGAGGATTGCCTAGATCCTGTGGGCATGTCTGTGGAGTGATTGCCTTATTAACTGATATAGAATGTCCTAGACCATTGTGGGTGGTACTGTGCCCCGGGTGGGTGGTCCTGCACCATATAAGAAGGCGAGCTAAGCATGACCCTGAGACGAAGTCAGCAAGCAGTGTCTTCCATGTTTTTGTGGTACTTCTTTGACTGTGATTTTTTGAGGTAATGTTGCACAGAATAGCAAGCAGGCTTGCCTTCAGGTTCCTGCCTTGAGTTTTTGCCTTGAGTTCCCGTCTTGACTTCTTAAGTGATAGACTGTAACCTATAAAATGAAATAGACCATTTGCTCCCTTCAGTTGCTTTTGGTCAGAGTATTTCATGACAGCAACAGACAGGAAGCTCAAACACAGACTGAGCTCTCTCTCTAGCCTGTGAATAATATTCTTTATAGAAGAGTGGTCCTTACTTTGCTTAAAGGAACTAGGAACAATAAATAGTCTTAGTTAGGGTTTCTATTGCTGTGAAGAGACAACAAGACCATGGCAACTGTAATAAAGGAAAGCATTTATTTGGGGCTGACTGACAGTTATCGTTATCAGAGATTATTATGTCGTTGCGGGAAGCAAGGCAGCATGCAGGCATACATAGTGCTAGAGAGGTAGCTGAGAGTTTTATGTCTTGATCTGAAGGCAACAAGAGGTGAATTGTCTCACATTGGACATAGCTTAAACAGAAATAAGATCTCAAAACCCAATCCCACAGTGACAACTTCCTCCAAGGCCACACCTACCCCAACAAAGTCACACCTCCTAATAGTGCCAGGCTCTAGGGGATCATGTTCTTTCAAATCACCATAACAATTAACTGTCAAAATATTGTTTGTTACTATGGGTACTGCTTAGTTTTATGTCAGTTTGACACAAGGTAGAGTCATGGGAGAGAAGGACGACTAGATTGAGAAAATGCGTCTGTATGATCCGGCTGTAAGGCATTTTCTTAATAAGTGATCAATGGGAAAGGGCCCAGTCCATTGTGGGTGGTGCCACCCCTGGGCTGGTGGTCAGGGTTCTATAAGAAACCAGGCTGAGCAAGCCAAGGGAAGCAAGTCAGTAAACAGCACCCCTCCATGGGCTCTGCATCAGTTCCTGCCTCTGCATGAGTTCTTGTCCTCACAGCTTCTGATGATGAATTGATGGAGGAAACTGTGAGAAAAATAAGCCCTTTCCTCCACAAGTTGCTTTGGTCATGGTATTTCATCATAGCAATAGTACCCTCACTAAGACATCATGTGTCCAGCATTCCAGTTGGATGATCTCATTTAACCTTGCGATGTCACCATGTTTCAGATGGAAAAACTGATTCTTGAAGGTTAAGCAAATTGCTTTGATGAATCATGGAGCTTGGGTTTAAATCTCTCATCACCTGTATCATCAGAGTGTAAAGAACACACACACGCCGGGTGGTGGTGGCACACGTCTTTAATCCCAGCACTCGGGAGGCAGAGGCAGGCGGATCTCTGTGAGTTCGAGACCAGCCTGGTCTACAAGAGCTAGTTCCAGGACAGGCTCCAAAGCCACAGAGAAACCCTGTCTCGAAAAACCAAAAAAAAAAAAAAAAAAAAAAAAAAAGAACACACACACACAAATCCCATTTTCCTAAATAATGATACTATTGTCTTATTTTATGATGTTGAATTCCCCTCTGTATACCATTGGCTAATAAAGAAGCTGATTTTGACCAATGACTTAATAGAATATAGCCAGGCTAGAAGAGATATATCTATAGAGCGAGGGTAGGTGGAGTCAGAGAGAAGCCATGTAGCTGCCTGCAGGAGACAGGCGGCTCCGCTGGAACCTGCCAAAACCTTGTTGGTAAGCCACAGCCACGTGACGATACACAGGTTAATAGAAATGGGTTAATTTAAGGTATAAGAGTTAGCCAGAAATACACTTAAGCTATTGGCCAAACAGTATTGCTGTTAATACAGATTTCTGTGTGATTATTTCGTGAGTCTGGGTGGCCGAGAAACAAACAAGCAGCCTCCCCCAACAGTTCTATAGCTGCTTTCTCCAGGGGTGTGTGTTTGTGGAGGGGGTATTTCAAGAAACTCACAAGACTCACAATGCCCTCCCCGAGGTTCTATAAAAATGTAAAAACCCACTGTGAGAGGGGAAGCATTCAGTGGGACCCCAGTGATGTAGCTTTCATGAGTCAGCGCCCTTGCAGGGTAAAGGCTTTTGGTTGGTGCAGTTGCTGCATCTACTATTCTCCTTGAGTAATCTTGACCAACTCAATGGCTCACTAAACTGATCTTGTATGCAATCTCTCCTTGGTTACTGTGTCTGGGTGAATAAAAATAGGCTCTTCAGGATACAGATCTCAACACAGTTTTCCACCAGCGGCAGTCCTTCTGGAAGCTTCTGATAGCACTTAGAGAAAGCCTCCAAGACCCTTTGGGCTTAGAGGAGAAGGGAGATGCATGAACTTAGGCTGTTGCACAAGGGAATGACCTCTTTGGTCACCTCTGATTTCCCAAGCTCCGTTCTCTCCCATTAAATATGCCTCAGTATTATTAGCTGTGGGTCTCTGTTAGAATAGAATCTCCTACAAAGTGTTTATCTTCCCATAGGTCCTGGAAAACAGGAAACATTAGCATCTTCGTATATGGAAAATATTTATTTCTTTGTCTAGAGATATTCTCTGTAGAGCTGGTCAGAGGTCTCATCTAGCTTGTAGCTGCCACCGGTGGAATGACTCCATAAAGGAATGTGACTTTTACGTGGGTTGACTTCTTGAGTAGACACTGTAAAGAAACAGACTTAAAACCACCATAAGCAATGGATTTCTCATAAAAAAAAACTGTGAACATTTAAATTTTTCTCATTTTAGAGCTATCCAAATTGGCTGGAGACCACATTTCATCTGGGAATGATGCAAACGATGGATTAAAAAGCATTTTAAAAAGAGGAACAAGGGGCGTTCTACAGGGAGATAATCCTATCCTCTCTCTTTGACACTTTAACCATTTTCTCTAAATTAAAAGCTCTGGGTTTATTAGCAATCCCTTTCTTGGCTTGTGTAAAGAAACCCAAGCATTTCATGTTTCCCCATGTGCTCATTAGTAGAGCTTCCCTTACAGTGTGCAGCGGTCCCAATGCCAGGGATACCTAATTAGTATCATATCATGTTGAGCCTGAAGGGAATTTATCTAATCAATTCCTTTCATCTTTTAGGGGAGAGAACAAGCTGGTGTGGTGACTTGTCACCCTTCTGGGACCAGAGCTATGGCTTCCCCACCCCACTTGGTTCACAGATATTCAGCATCAAGAAAATCAGTACTTACGTGGTTGGTGTATGCTGCAGACCACTAGCATGGTAACAGGATTAGACTTCAGTTGGGTATATGCTATGCCTATAGAAGGAAAATAAAATAGTCCTCTGTCCTAAAGATAAGATCAAGGATGCTTTGGAGGCTGACAGAGGAGCCCTACGGCCCTGGCTGGGCTCCCAGGGATAGGAGTGTCTGGCAAAATCTTACCATAAGCCACACATAACATTCAACACTTAGCCATATTTTAAACCTTATAGCATCTTCAGTTTACACAAAAAGACAAACAGGACTTGTAAGTGACTTTTCCGAGGTCCTACACCAATGCCAGTTACTAGTACCCCAGCTAGCATTTGTAGTAGGCCTTCCCAGATAGCAAACTTTGTTCTTAGAGATGACAAATGAATAGAAGCCCTTCTGGAAGACATGGTGACTGTTGATGCCTTTTCGGTAGGCTGTTTGTGCTTTTAGACTGACTTAGATATCACAAGTTTGCCAAGACATTCTGTATACCTACGGAGAGAGCCTGACCTGAACTGATCTTGTAGCTGGGCTAGACCTAATCACAAATTCTACCTCCAGTGCTTTGGCCAGAAAGAGTCAGCCTGGGCTAATATTGACTCACATTCTGAAGGCAACATCTAAAAAGTATCTTAGTTAGGGTTCTATTGCTGTGAGGAGATGCCATGACATGGCAACTCTTATAAAAGAAAACATTTAATTGTGGACAGTTCAGAGATTGAGTCCATTACAGTCATGGCAAGAAGCATGGCGGAGTGCAGGCAGGAATGGTGCTGGGATGGGTTGGGAGTTCTTCACCCAGATCCTCAGGCAGCAGGAAAGAAGAGTGAACCACTGGGCCTTGGTTGAGCTTCTGAAACCTCAAAGCCCACTCCCACAGTGACACACCTCCTCCAACAAGGTCACACCTCCTAATAGTGTCCCTCCCTACGGGGGGCATTTTTATTCAAATCACTACAGAGAGCTAGAGTGGAGAGGACCAGAGATTTGGTGTGATCTTAAGAAGGAAGAAACAAAGGTCTAGTTTGTGTTTTGCGTTATATTCTGCTGTAAACCGTGGGAAGCCAGAGTGGTAAAGGTAGCAGGTTTGCACGGGACCGAGAAATTCTAATTCTTTTTGGCTGGATCCTGGTTTAGTTGCTTATTGTGTTGGTTACGATTTCATAACACTGATAAAGTGCACGTTTGTTTGGGAGAGAGGACACAAAGGACCTGGATGTGGATGAAAACAGAGAGGCCCCCTGCCCAGGAAGCCAGTTAGATGTCTGGTGTTCGTCTCAGGGCTTGCAAATGTCTTGCTCACACGGTTTGGATATCAAGTATTTCCTGCTACATCCTACAACTCATGTGTTGACGACTTAGCTGGTTGTGCTATTTACATTGGATCTTAAGGGATTACTCCACTGATCCATTCATAGATGAATGGGTTCTTAGAAAGTGGGCCTAGTTGAAGGAAGTAGGTTAGTGGGAGTGTCTTTGAAGGTGTAGTTTATCCTCAGACAGTTCTCTTGTGCTTTCTGTTTCCTGCCTGCCGTGAAAGGAACAGCTTTCTCCAGCCTTGCCCTTCTGCCATTGTTTCCGCTTTACCTCAGGCTGAAAATCAGCAGAACCCACCGACCACGGACTGAAACCTCTGAAGTCAAGAGCCAAATCGGCCTTCCCTCCTTTAAGTTACCAGTGTCTATTTTGTTTGGGCTCCAGTTGACAGGCTGCTTTTGGTTACAAGTTTGGAGCCCAACACCAGGCAGATTCAGCTAAAAGGGGACCTGAATGGTTTATGTAAAACAACCCAGAAAGGATTATGGTGCACTGGTTACGGGGATGAATGGAGATGGCAGATCTCAATGCCAGGCAAAGGGCAACAAACTTTTCTATGTTTTGTCTTCTTTTTGTGCACTAGCTTATTTGAAAAGTCTGCGATCAAAGCTACCCATAGCTTCTCTACCTCCCCTCCAATGAGTTGCAGGGCCCCTTTGTCCATGCTTCCAGTAGAACTCTTCAGATGACCAATAACTGCTCTGTTCGGGTCAGGAGCACCCCACCCCCAACCCATCACGTGACAGAGGCGTGGTCTTAGAAGTGGGTGCCAACTCCTATTTCCCACACATGGTGGGGCAGGCAATAGAAAGCCGCTGTCCTAAAGGAAGGCGGGGCTCCCAGGATCACGGAAGGCTGCTGGGTAGACAAAGCAGATTTTCTTAGAAGTGGAACAGTGGCCTCACAGACTTTCTGCTGCAGAAAAGGTCAAAACGTGATTCAGTGCTTAAAAAGCACTTTATGGCAGAATTAAAAAGGGGAACGAAAGGGAAATGAAGTCATCGTTGGTTTTATTAGGAACAAAGCAGGACTAACATTGACTGTCCTGGCAGTCGGAGAACTGGCGTTTTGACAACCCCCAGCGTGGCAAACTGTAGCCCAGGGAAGCTGGTTCTGCAGAGCCCTGAAATCTTTTGGTCCAAGGGGTGCTACTTGTATGGGGCTTCTCACTGTGGCTTATAATCATGGCTTCCAAGGTAGGAAATGACAGAGGCCACATATCAAATCTTACACCTTAATCATTCTGACAGGTAGTTGCTGCAAAAATTCAAAGATTAAACTTAGGGACCAAGATTTAAAATAAACAAAACTAAGGCTCACATTTGCAAAGAAATGTCTAGGCTACCTTCTTTCCGCCGTTCCCGCTCATCCAACACATATTCACAAACATCTACACAGATGGTTGTCTTTATTAAGGCCGAGAAAAACGAGCCACTTGTCCTGAGATATTCTGTGGTCAGAGGAACCGGTTGTTTCAAGGCCAGTTTAGGTCCTGCCCTGCTATTTCTCCCCCAGCCTGTTGCCCACAGCTCTCTCTCCTCCAGTCAGGCACACCGAGCTCCAGATTTGCAAGCAGGGAAAGGGGCCACCGTCTCCCTGTCCCCTCTGTCGCCTGCATGGCCTTGGAGCCCACACTCTAGCCCCCTCTGATTTCACCGAGGCCGCCCACCCGCGCTGACCCCGCGCAACAGCTGCAGGTAGCAGAAGTGCCCCGCCCAGTCGGGCTCCGCGGCTGGGGACACCGCCCCTCGCCAGGCTCCGGGGCGCGCGGCGGGCGGTGGCCCGCGCAGGTAGAGCTCCGCGCGGCCCCGAGACGGCGCGGAGGGATGAGGCAGCCCGGGGTCTGCCGCCTCGTGCTGCTCGCCGCTTGCCTGGAGCTCTGCGGGCCGCGCGGGGCGCTCGGAGGTACGCGCCCCAACTTCCCTTCCCCACCCGGGGCGGGCCAGGCCAAGCTGCGCTGCTCGGAGCGGGTGGGCGGCCGGGTTGGGGCGCGGGCCGGGGAGGCGGCTGGGCGAGCGGGGCGAGCGGCCCTCCGGACCCCAGGCGCACTCAGGCCCCGTGTCCCCGAGCTGGCCATAGGGGGAAGACGCAGAGTGGCCCTGCGCACAGGCTTCGCGGTGGTCGACCACTTCCAACTCCCAGCCCGGGCCTGCGCCCCACCTCCTCGCCGCGAACTCCGGGAGTTTTAAGGTCGGCCATCTGACCAGCAGAATGGCCGACTCCTGAGGGCGGCCCTGGCTGGTCCTTTTTAGTTCGGCCTGGGAGCTATTTGGTCTCACGTGACCTGCGAGGCGTTGGGGACTCTTCAGTTTATTTAGGATATTCTTTAACCCCCTGGCTCCTTGTCCCTTTAGTCCCACCTTCGAGGGCCTTAGCTTTTCTGAGCCCAAATACTTAGTGTTTTCTTTTTCCGTGGCGTTTTGCCTACCTTCCAGATTACTAACCACGTGGTTTTTTAAACTTGCATGATTGCGCCCTAGTTCCTGAGCCTTCCCATCTTCAATCCAACAAACGTCTTTCAGAAATTCTAAATCACAAGCATTGCATGCCTGTAGTATTTTCTATAAGATTCTGAAGACTTAAATTCATTTTCAGGGTGGCCCAACAGCATTGCTGCAGGTGATCGTTGCATGATAATGTCATTTTAGAGTAACGCTCCAGGGGCCATCTAGGCTCTGGAAGGCGCCTCACCCTCCTCCTTGTTCAGGTGGTGAGGAGACTGCTTGGACAAGTTCTACACCTTCATACTCTTCCTTCTTATTTCTGCAGGCTTTCCTGCCCCTTCTGGTTCCCTTCTGTTCCCTTCTGGTGGGTGTGGCAAAGGACCAGAGGTTTGGAACTGCAGTAACTGTGACCGAAGGGACAGGTTAAGTAGAGGAGGAGGGAGTCTCCAAAGGGCAACAAATGGCCTTTGACAGACCCACATGGTATCAGACAGGGAGCCAGTAACAGTGTGGGGGCAAGGAGAAACTCCTGGCTTGGCAGTCTGCTGGGTGTGGGCTTCAAACCCAAGGGCTATCTTCCATTCTCAGTTACTCTGCACAGTTGCTTCTCTGAGTCTTGGCTTTGCCTATGTACATTTACTGTAATAATAACGTCCTCAGAGAGGCCTAGCAAAACAATGGCTTAGCAGACTGAGAATGCTCAAGAAACACTCATTTCCAGCTTTCCATACTCATTATTCCCCCTTCCTCCTCTTCCATGCAATTAGCGTGGCTAGGAGACAATAGGTTGATAGTTCTTTAGGTTAGGTGTGGGATTTCTTCGTTGACTAAAGAATTCCACAGCGGGGACTTTAACATGTGTGTTCTTCATCCATGGCCCCCACAGCATGACAAGTATTGTAGGCCTAAACCTTGCCAAAATCTACTTTGTGATGCTTGGAAGAGTATTTTATTAGTATTCTTTTATTTTTTTGGTATATGGGTTGTAGGGAGAATAGGAGGCCCTGAACTCCACCATGGCCAGGACCCCAGAGCCTCAGATTCACAGGACAGGCAAAGCCTTCCTCTGGTCCCTGTATGGATGTTGATAGTATGTGTAGAAAATGCTCACTGCAGCCCTACCCCACCCCCCAGGTTTGGTCTACAGAGACTGCTCCTGAGATGAGCTGAACTTGTCTCCTTAATCCAGATGGGTACCACAGACCCAGCTTCCTTGTTTATCTGTATGTAGTAATAATAACTCTCTCTCTGTATGTGTGTTCAACCCTATATAATAAATACATTGAGCTTCTAGGTCAGACGATCTGACCCCAGCGTTCTTTCTGTGTGTCGTTCTGTCTGTGTTTCTTCCTTCCCTTCCCTCCCCAGTCAGATCCAAGTCCTTACAGACGTGCATGGTTGTGGCTATGGGTGTTTTACCTTCATATATGTCTGTTTTCCCACACATGTGCCTAGTGTTGGAAGAGACCAGAAGAGGGGATTGGATACCCTGGAACTGGAGTTCCAGATGGTTCTGTGGCACCGTGTAGATTCTGGGAATTGAATCTAGGTCTTCTGGAAGATCAGTTCTTGCTTGTAACTGCCGAGCCATTCCTCCAGTCCTGAGAATATTTCCCTGAGTTGCCACATGTGTAATTTGAATTCGTTCCCCCCCCCCCAACCCCATGTCTCCTTGAATAATTCTGGGTGCTTCCTTGAACAATTGAATCACCCAAAGAGAGCTATGTTCTTAGTCTTGAAGGGTACAGGGTGATGGACAGGTCAGCTTGGCAAGTCACCACAGCAGAAGCCACCTTTGTCTGCCAGTGGAAATTGTCCAGTAAAAGTACTTTTAGTGCAGGTGCCTTATGTATTCTATTTGTGAATCATACTATTGCCCATTGACCACACTGGAAGATAAGAAGAGATTGTACATTGCAACTAGGTGCATATTATCAGTGGTCTATTTTTGTTTTGTTTTCGGTATTTTGAATTTTGACCACCTTCTTGTCAGATATTGCTTTTGCACCCCAACAAGGCTGAGTGGGCACTTGTTCCAGAAGGAAAGTGCCAGACTGACCTGTTGCTCCTCGTTGCTGCCCTTTTCATTGTTCTTAATGTATCTTTACCTGTGAGTTGTTTGGGAGAGTTTTTTAAACATCTTGTATTAATTATTCTGCTATGCGAAAACACCCAAGGCTGGATTCGTTGTAAAGAAAAGAGGTTTCTTTAGCTCCTGACTTCGGTGCTGGCTCTGGTGAGGGAACCATGGCAGTTGACTTTATGGCAGGAGCCTGCGTAAGGGCGAGGGGAAGCCAGAGAATGTCCAGGGTGGGGCTTGTCTGGCATTTAGAACACTTCTCTCCAGAGAGCTGGCAAGGGTTCCCCGAAAACTGCCCCAAACTCTCCTGTGAATGATGCCTTACGTGCCCTGATGATCTTCCACCAGTTGCCACCTTTTCAAGAGGTCCCGTTACCTCTTTTGGCACAGTAGAGACAAGGCTCCCAACTCTTACAGTTGAGATGCAGACCACATCCAAACCAAGGCACATTTGGCCTTTTTTGTTTGTTTTGAGGATGTGTTTACTTGTAGTGAGATAGTGTAATGGTTGACCCTAGCTAACCAGGCAAGCCTGCAGGTGGTGTAAACGAGTCCCAGGAGAGGAGAGAAGCACCAGCCCACTTCCCATACTGTAGAGTTCCCTGCTTGCCTTTGGAAGGCTTGTGCACCAAGAGGTAGACGGCCATTTCACATGCCAACGGAGGCAGTTTCAACCACGTTGAAACGGACAAAGTTCTTTGTTGTTGTTATTGCTTTGGTTTTCAGATGGCAACTATCTCAGATGTCCTCATATATTCTTTTGACTCTGCAGTAAATATCCTGGCAGTCCTTTTCCGACTGGTGTCTCAAAACTGGTGCACAGATTCAGATTCTTTTAGCTGCTGGTGTGACAGCAGGCGGCACACGGCACAAGGCGCTGGCTCCTCACAGTTGAAACACCTACCGCCTGACCATGGGTGCACAAGAAACAGATAAGGATCATAGAATTCCTGCAAGGGCATTAGAAGGCACCTGCCTTGGGAGAGGAGGGAGGGGCTGGACGAGCTGTCAACCTCAGCTCTTCGGCACTGTCTGGGGTGGAAGCCGGGCAGCAGATAACCGTATGCAGAGCGTGGATGGCTGGGCACAGGCTCTGTGGTACAGCAGAGGGAAGGAAGCTGGTGGCTCAACTAGGGCAGACAGCATAGGACTATATCACTCACTTATTCAGCAGAGACTGTTTGCATCAGAGGCTGAAGGAACTGCAGATCCCAGAGTGGTGCCAGACAGAAGGAATCCTTCATTGAGAGGCAGTAAGGGTGTAGTAACTGCTGGTTTGACTTCGTAGCCCGAGGACCTAAGCCAGAGCAATTGTACAAAGGCTAGTATTTGGGTGGATTGTGGAGTTGAGAGCCTAGTGGGTTATGGTTTGCAAAGGGCCAGAGGGCTGTAAATGGCTTGACTTAGATCACCCTGGAAACCGAAGATGTTTTAGTGTACCGGAACCTACTACCCTCTGCTCTCTGTCTTTGTCCAACAGCATCAGCTGCACAGTTATCACAGGGGCCTGGTGCCAGGGCTGCCCTTCACAGCTCACTGGACAAATAGTCAACCTCCTGCTGGGCAGCCACAGAGCAGATTTTAGTTCATTGATTTCCTGCTCGGATTTAAATTGAATGGAGCAGAGTTTGTGTTAGTCTTCCCAGAGGTTGCCTAGGGAACTTAGCATGTTTCTGCTAAGTTATTTCTTGCTTGTAAGTTTTCTTTTTTTTCTTCTTCATGAGTATGATGTTTTATTCCAGTGCAGGGCTCTTTTTAGAACTTTGTCTTAGGATTTTGTATGATGCCAGGGAATGTGGCTTGTTTTTTTTCTCCCCAATTTCAATTGGAGATTGAAATTTTGGGCAGAAACTTTAAAGACAAATTTCTATACCCATGATGCTTATGGAACTCATTTCTAAGCACAGCAGTATGCTAAAAGACAGGGTATAACATTAAAAGATACTAAAAGTATAGAAAAGTAATTCTAATTTCCATGATCTAATAGACCTGGAGTATTTTTCTAAATACTTCTTTAATTAATTTATATCCTAGAGCCACCAGATCCTTTTCTCCAAAATGCAGAACTCATGTCTCTGTAATTGAAAGCTACCTAATGCTTTCCGTTGTTCCCAGAACCTTTTTACCAGGCCCACGAGCGAGAAACCTTCTGCTTGCCAATGTGGTAAGTCATCCCTTTGCTCCCAGAGCTTGTGTGCACATCAACAGCTCAAAGCACAGAGTCTTCTCATCCCAGATTGCCACCCCAGAACGTTGCAATCAAACCCCAAATCTGGAGTTGATTAGGATTGCCTTCTGGCATCTCCCTTCTTCCCGCAATGATCCTACTCCTTAACCATCTCTGGAGCTCACTCACTCCTCACCCCTTCCTGGGCACCCCTTCCTTTCTGGGCACCCCTTCGAGCCCTGTTTCAGTACGGTTGCCTTCTGAGTTACGGTCTGATTGTGTATTTCCCTATCGATTCCTTTCTGATGCCCTTTCGACAGAGTCCTGATTTCCAGGCAGTCATTTATTAAGTAGTCTAACGTGCGCTGGGCATAGTTCTGTGCATTGAGAGTTAGGTGCTGATCTGACTGACTAGATTTGGATGTCCAGATCTTAACATTCCATTTGGGTGACATGTTCTTGGGGCCAGATAGCAACCACTAACACAGATTTTTTTTTTTAAAGTAGAGATTCGTAAAGGCCATTAAAGGAGCAGCCAGTCACTTCCGTTGTGAAGGTACTTTAAATGGTGAGAGAAGGCCCTCCCTATGGAGAAGGCAGCTGCAAGTTGCTGCAGGCTCAACTGTACCTGTCCCGTTCATCATGTACTGAGCCGGACAGGACCTTCAATGCCTTGTGCTGTCTATTCTCTTCTTTGTTTTCTCCTTCTGTTCCTCCTCCTGTTCTGTCTCGTAGGTCTTGCCTGGAACCAGGAAACCCCCCACTCCACGTCCTTTAGCCAGACTGAGTGAGTCAACTGTGGTCTAATTAATAGAAACTGTGATTGCTTGATTAGCTGTAGTGGTTTGAATGTGAGATGCCACACCTCCACCGACAGGCTCCTGTGTTCAAACACTTGGTCCCCCACGGTGATGCTGTTTGGGAAAGTCATAGTCACTATAGGAGGGGGAGCCTCACTTGGGGGATTGTGTCACATGGGACAGGCCTTGAGACTTACTGGCCTGGCCTCACTTTTTACTCTCTGCGTTCTGAGTGTGGATGTAGGGTGACCAGCTAGCTTCCTGCTCCTGCTGCCACGGTGTCCTTGCTCGTTGCCATGTCTTCCTTGCCAGGGTGGAAGGTATCTATATTGAACTGTAAGAAAAATTATCCCTCCTCCTTTGCAGGAAAGCAAGACAGCGATAGTATCTTGTGTGTACCTTTGAGTCTTCCTTGGGCTCCTTTGTGGACCGGGGAAAGACACACTTTGCTTTGATTGCTCCCTCCCTTAGTCCCTAGCTCACCCAAGCCAGCTCCCATCCTACCAGCTCCACCACTTCAGAGTCCTCTTCTTTCTGGGAACCTTTTTACTCTGATAGGCATCCAGCTGTTAAATGAAGTCTTTACCATCTGCTCTTGACGATACTTGGCGCACGCTAAGCACTCAGTAAATAGTAAGTCAAACCTAAACCCAAACCAAAACAAACACAAAAACCAAAATCCAACAAAAAAAAAAAACTAGGAAGACTTTGGAAAAACAAGTTAGAGTCAATTGTGAGGCAAATACGATGACTGAGAACTGTCCCACGGGAGAAATCACAGGCCAATATAAATATTTGCCTCCCAGGAGTACTGTGGTTTAGTTACCTCCTTACCAAACACGGTTGGCATCGTGCATTTTACTCCTTATTTCAGCACACAGGACAGCACTCAGTGTCTTCGGCTTTCTGGTCAACCTGATTAGATACCAGAATCACGTCCTAACCTTCGCCAGAGCTCAGATCCCCATTCCCTCCAGGAACTGACTGCATTTGCTTTCCTGTTTGTTCTTTTTGTTATTCTGAGACATGTATTGGGGCCCGAGAGGATGGGGTCAGCCTGGAGGTAACTGAGGGCATCAGTGGCTTCAGACTGTCCAGCCAGAAGTTTTAAACACACTTCCTTGTTTTTTCTCTGCAGGCGATGGAATTTTCTGGCTGCCAGCCGGAACTGGAATTGACTAGTGCCAGAGAGGTGAAACGTGGGAAAATATAAGGATATTGTTTACGAATGTTGTTTAGTCATCTCAGCAGTAGATCAGTAGATCTTATGATTTCGAAAACATTTCCTGGCTTTGAACACTTAACAATACAGTCTCCAGGCCTGTCAGAAATTGGGAAGTTGGCAGGGGGTGAGGGAGATTCAGGAGAATAAACTCAGCTGGCTGGGAGGTTTGTTATTGCTTGCTTCACCTTAATGACTTTAGCTCTATATTCTAGTATTGAGTTTACTAATTAGTATATTGATTGACTTTTTGAATGTATTTTTTTTATCAGTTATGTTTGTATACAGTATACAGTGTATACTGATCGAATCCAGCCCCCTTTATCCTCCTTCCTCCTAGCTCCTAGTTATCTCTTTCCTACATTAAGGATGAAAAAAGAAAAAGAAAAAAGAAAAAGAAGAGTTCCACATACGAGAGATGTGTTTGCATATATGCACATGTTTGCATATTTCATTAACCTAATGTTCCCTGCTTCTACCCATTTTGCTGTAACTGATTTTATGGCTGACTAATAATGCATTATATATCTAAATATTATCTCTGTCTGCCCAACATCAACATACCATGTATCAGTCATCCACAGTTTATCTAATTTCATTTTATCCATTTGTCTGCTGCTGAGTTTTCCTAGCTGCTGTGACTGGCTCTGCAGGAAACATGGACGTGTATGTAATTCATCCCTCGCTTTCCATCCATCCCTTGGATATTTTCTCAGACTGGCAAGGCTGGGTTCTATGGTGGCTCTATTAACTATTTTGAGGAATCTCCATATTGATTGTCCTAATTTACATTTCTTAACTGCACAAGCATCCCTTTACTTCTGCATATACTTAGCAGCATTTGCTATTGCTCCAGTAGTCGTCATTCTAACTGGGGTAAGATGATGTCCTCGCTTTGAACTGAATTTTCCCAGTCACTAATCACATCAAACATTTTTCATGCATCTCTTGGCCATTTGTCTTTCTTCTTTGAGAAGTGTTTGTTCAGATCATTACTAGGGACTTGTTTCTTTTGCTCTTGAGACTTTGAGCTCCTTGTGTATTTGGATACCAGTCCCTTGTCAGGTGAGTAGTTGGCAAACATCTTCTCTCATCCTTCAAGTTGTCCCTTCTGTGTCAGTTGCTTCATTTGCTGTGCAGGAGGTTTTTATTCTGAGGAAACACAGTCTTTGCTGTTTGTTATGCGATGTTAGAGTCCTTGCTGTCTTTATCAATGAGATATTTTAGGTATTTTCTTCTAGTAATTTGAGACTTTTCAGGTTTTATGTTTAGGAGTTGGATAATTCTGAGTTGGTTTTGTACAAGGGTGAGAGATAGAGTCAAGTTCCATCATCCAGTTTTTCCAGTGCTGTCTCTCCAGTGCATGTTTTTGATGCCGTTACTGAGAATCGACTTGTTTCTGGAACGCCTGCTATTCCCACCGGTCTTTATGTCTGTTTGTATTCCTGTGCCATGATGTTTGGTTACCATGGCACTGCAGTATGCTTTGAAATCAGGTATTGTGATGCTTCAGACCTCTTTTTTTTTTTAACTATTTGGGGTCTTTGGTGCTTAATATAAAATTAGGATACTCTGTAAAGAGTATCATTGACATTTTGGTAGAGACTGCCTTGAATCTGTAAATCAATTAGGATAGAATATAGATTTTTTAATAATATGATTTATTCCAATTCATGAACATGAAATGCCTTTCTTTTCTGTGTCTGTCTTTGACCTCTTTCTAATTTTCCTTTTATTTCCTTGGATAAATTTATTTCTAGGTGTTTTATTTTATTTTTGTGTATCTTAAAAATAACCTTTTGCTTCACTGATCTTTAATCCATTTTTAGACTCTGTCTTGTTTATTTCTTCTCAGATATTTGATATTTCTTTCCTTTGGCTTACTTGGGGTTTGATTTGCTCCTAGGTCCTTGAGATGTATCATTAGGTTGCATGTTTAAAATTTTTCATTTATTTTGAAACACATTTCCTCTGCTTTTGCTGTGTCCCATAAGTTTTGGTAGATTATTTTTATTTATACTTTTTTGAATTTCTCTTTGATTTCTGTAATGACCCATGATGTTCAGTGGCATCTTGTTAAGTCTCAGTGAATTTGCTTAGCTTCTGAAGTTTGTTGTTATTCATTGATGGTTGTATTTCTCTTGTTATCTGAAGAGATACTGATATGATTTTGACTTGGGTTTCTTGAGGTTTATTTTGAACCTAATATATGATCTTCTTTTAAAATTGATTTTTATTGAGCTCTGCATTTTTCTCTGCTACCCTCCCTGCCTCTCCTCTCCCCTTCAACCCTCTCCCAAGGTCCCCATGCTCCCAATTTACTCAGGAGATCTTGTCTTTTTCTACTTCCCATGTAGATTAGATCTATGTATGTCTCTCTTAGGGTCCTCATTGTTGTCTAGCTTCTCTGGGATTGTGATTTGTGGGCTGGTTTTCTTTGCTTTATGTTTAAAAACCACTTATGAGTGAGTACTTATGATATTTGTTTTTCTGGGTCTGGGTTACCTCACTCAATAATGTTTTCTAGCTCCATCCATTGCCTACAAAATTCAAGATGTTATTTTTTCTGCTGTGTAGTACTCCATTGTGTAAATGTACCACATTTTTCTTATCCATTCTTTGGTAGAGGGGCATTTAGGTTGTTTCCAGGTTCTGGCTATGACAAACAATGTTGCTATGAACATAGCTGAGCATATGACCTTGTGGCATAATTGAGCATCTTGGATATATACCCCAAAATGATATTGCTGGGTCTTGAGGAAGGTTGTTTCCTAATTTTCTGAGAAATTGACACATTGACATTCAAAGGGACTGTGCCAGCTTGTACTCCCACCAGCAATAATATATGATCTTCTAAAGGAAGTTCTGTGTGCTGAAGAAAAGAAGGTATATACTATAGTTGTGGATGGACTATTCTAAAAGTGCCTGTTCGTGGTTGGTTTGAGCATATTAGTTAATAAACTCAAACTCACAAATAATGTGCCAGTGTCACATTTAGGAAAGAATCAGAATGCTTTCCCTTGGAAATTTAGCCAAGAGCGAGCCCAGATTTAAATTCTGTACTTCACTCTCCCCGTGTCTTCTGTCCTGTCTGTCTGCTGCCTGAGTCTGAAACCATGCATTCCTGAAAGCTGTCTTGTAGATTGGTCCCTGCACCCTCCTTCCCCTGTGTATATCTGTGTGTTCCCATCTGTCTGTCTGTCTTTGTATGTATGTGTATGTGTCTAACTGTGTGCCTGAGTGTTCCTAACAAAGAAAGGACTTTTCTCTGTGTTTGTTGACTAGTACAGAAAGCATCACATAGGGAAGGAATAAGGGGTAATTCATAGAAATCTTAAACAGAATTCTACAAAGGATTAAGTCGTTGACTCCAATTAACCCCAACTGACCCAGATAACAAACACTAGTATTTATCAAGTAATATCCATATGTTGCATCCAACATTTATAGTGGATGTTCATTTTATAAGGCTGCTTTCAGTCTCTATTTGCTATTTCCAGCAAGGGATTATCATAGCACACTTGGTATTACTCTGGGTTGGGGTATGGCAGAGTACATAATTTAAGATTACAGCTGTGCATAAGCTTTGGCTTTAAAAACTGATTACATGGAAATACAAAGTGGCAAATCCAGACATATATATATATATATATATATATATATATATATATATATATATATATATCTGTGGAGTCAGAGAGATGCCATGTAGCTACCAAAGTTCCAGTGTCTGTCTCCTTCCACAGTCTCGTGGTGATACACAGATTAATAGAAGTGGGTTAGTTTAAGATGTAAGAGCTAGCTAGAAATACGCCTAAGCTATTGGCCAAGCAGTGTTGTAATTAATACAATTTCTGTGTGATTACTTGGGTCTGGGTGGCTGGGAAATTAATGAGCAGTCTCCATTTACAAAATGGTGCCCAATGTGGGGCATGAACCCATGATCCTGAGATTAAGAGTTTTATGCTCTACCAACTGGGCTACTGGCATAACACATAATGTGGCAGAGTTACAGAGACCCACTGTTGAACCAGGCTTGGTGGCTCACAGGGAAAGCCTGTGTCAAGAAATCAAGAGAGAGCAAGGGTGGAGGACTGAAATACACACACACACACACACACACACACACACACACGAGTGTGAGACCTGCTGCTCATGTGCATGTGGGAACATTTTTGTAGCTCTAGCAGGTATGGTATACACAGAGCAGGTATGGGTGTCCACTATGTATACCATGCCATCATACTGCTGGGTGAGAAGGAAGTATGCAGCAGGGTGATGAAGGTAGAACAGTGGTTCTCAACTTTCCTAATGCTGCAACCCTTTAATACAATTCCTCATGTTGTGGTGATCCCCAGCCATAAAATTATTTTGTTGCTACTTCATTATTATAATTTGGCTACCATTTGGATCGTAATGTAAATATTTTTGGAGATTGAGGTTTTTCAAAAGAGTTGTGACCCACAGGTTGAGAACCACTGTAGTAGAGGAATCTACAATACTTGTGGATTATAGGGGTGAGGCTTTGGGCACCATCTTCTGGCCTCAAAGGGAGAGTAGAAAACATCAAACTCGGCCGGGCGGTGGTGGCGCACGCCTTTAATCCCAGCACTCGGGAGGCAGAGGCAGGCGGATCTCTGTGAGTTCGAGACCAGCCTGGTCTACAAGAGCTAGTTCCAGGACAGGCTCCAAAGCCACAGAGAAACCTTGTCTCGAAAAACAAACAAAACAAACAAACAAACAAAAAAAAAACCCATCAAACTCAGCTTGGGGTTGATTCCCTGGTTGTTAGGGTGGTTAGGTGTCGTCAGTCCTGGTATTGGCTCACATCCATATATAACTGCACACTCCCTTGTTTCCAATGGATATAAGCACTGTGGACTCTCAGTTCTGGAAGGTGGACTCCCCATCATTTTGCCCACTCTGGATGTGAGATGTCTGTCCTTACAATGGTGGGTATGGAGAAGTCTTTGATGCTAGGGTTACTGCTGCTGTGCTGGGTCAAGTTCGGTCTGAGTCTGCACTCTTTCCCCCCAGTTTGGTGGAATGACTTTGGTGCCTAACGATGAAAGTTAGCAGGGGTTTATATTCCCTCCAGCACTTTTAGACAGCAGCTCCCTCTTATGCTGGGACCAAGCCACAGGAATCTGCATTGTGGGAGTTCCTTTCTAAAAGCAGAGCTGCTCTGTAGGGGCCAGTTGGCTGCCCTAACCAGTTTGCAACCCTGTGATGGCTAGGGAACATCCCAGAAGCTGAGATTGCCAGCAATGGCCATCATGGAGTTTGCCAGGACACTTTTTTCATTTTTTCCCACAAAACAGAATCCCCCTCCCCTGGCTGGAAAGCCTAGTGGCAAGAGTTGGGATGCTTTATATTTCTTTCTATACTGTGATCCCAGGTCTTACAGAGTCTTTCATGGGTGGACTGTTGGGAAGATACCTTGCTGAGGTTCAGATGTTTGGGGTCACCTGCCTATAAGAGTGGCTATTGGCTCTCGCTTTGCCTCTTCCTTGTGGAGGAAGAAGTGAGTGCTGGGCACATCTGCATGGTCGTCTTGTGCACTGAGACTGTCTTCTTGACTTTGGAAGTGGGTCAACTTTTCTCTTATAAGTGTGATTGTAAACTCTAGGTGATAGTGTCCCTTTAGACATATGGGAGGGCCTAAGAGGGACAGGGCTCAGAGGGTGAGGGACTTTGAGTTTCCAGATGTCTTTCCTCTCCCTCTCCCCACTTTTATGACCATTCTAGCAGATATAGGGAGAGCTTCTGTTATCTGGAGAACTCTGCCAAGGCCATATTCACTTTTGTATAAACTTAATGTTTTGGTAATAAAAACAAACAAATAAAAACAGAAGAGCACCTAGACTGTTGCTTTTTGTCCAAGCTCTAACCAACCATTGCCATTTCCTAAATTCCTAAGCAAGATCCAATTTTACTCAACTATAGAGTGGTCTACTAAACCAGTGTAATTTGGCTAAATAAATACATGCTTGTTCTACATATATTTCAAGTTAGATTCCTTAGCCAGAGAGCCTGAGCTAGGGGGAATCTGAGTGACTTCTCCCATGGGAGAATGAAGAAGTGAGGGAAGCAATAGATGAATGGAGTCACAAAGCAGAGATGTGGATATAGTCTCAGCTTGATCCTACAGCAGGCTCTATGGCATGAATGGTAACACTGACTTCTGTCCTAATCAGTCATTGGCTAGCCTTCTGGGTTAGCTGGTGTGGTTTCCTAGAGTTTTTGTACAAGGCAATTCAATGGAAGAATGGGTCTATGTAGCCTATCGAAAGGGGAACCAACAGAATTTACTATATCCCCTGTGTGCTAGGAACCATGTCAGGTACCAGAGAGACAAAGATATAAAAGATACAGTCTCTGCTTTAGGAAACTCATGGGATATTGCAGAGGACAAATGCAAAAATTCCAATTTCACCAGGTCGCAGTTAAAGATAGGGTAGAGAAACTCAGAGTGCCTTAGGACCAAAGAGGAGAGGACGGGAGAGATCTCAGGAGGAGAGAGATTCCAGGTTAGGTTCCCCGCACAGCAGAACCTGGTTGGAGATGAACATGCCCGAACTTGATTACAAAGTGTTTTTGCATCAACCTCCATGGAAAGGAAAGGAAAGAGAAGGAGGCTATTTGGGAAGAAAGTGTCTAGGCTGTGATGTCATCTCAGCCTCAACTAGACTCAAAGGTTCTGAAGATGCTGATGACTGTTTTCCAATAGCATTCGTATCCACCAGAGTCCAAAGTCCTTTATCAAAGCGCCTGTCTCAGAGTCTGCCGTGGGCTACCCCACACATCACTTGGATTAGCTCTATCATGAGGAGCCAGGGAACCATACCCAAGTGCTAATTTTCCTTTCTCTACTGATTCACTGTAGGTTCTTACTCCCACTAACACCTCTTCCTGCTCCAGTGGCCACTTGATGTTACAACTTACTCCTTTGAGCCTTTGCCACGTGCCTCCGTGACCACTGTCATTTATTGATTGCAATAAATAATAATAAGGCAATCACATGGACACCTTCTTTGCATCTGTGTTATCTATCCCATAGCCAGCCAACCATGATCCCCAGAATGTTGGGTTGTGACTTGCTTTTTGCTTTTGGATCTAGTTGCTTGCAGGAGCAATGGTGTCTGTCTTCAGAAGTCCCATGGTATCCTGCAGAGAGAGGTTTCTACAGACTCTGAGGTGCTGGCTTTGAAAAGAGAATAACCCACATCTGCTGATGCAGAGGACTCAAAAGGGTCTGGGACTCAAGATGCCTGATGACATCAATGCAGATTTCTGGTTTCACACGACAGCATTCTGCTTTTATCTTCACCTTGTTGGAGTGAGCTTGTTTAGTTGGGATGTTTTGAGCTTGGTTACTCTGATGACTGGTGTGTTGCTGTGAGTCTTAACTTCCTGTGTCCTCCTACTGTGGGAAATGAGGACAAAGGTCATGATTAACGCTAACCTCTCTCAGGCTGTCTTTCTGCAAAACTCCAAGCCTGTGAATCAGTACCCAGTTTCATTTTCCTCATGCATTTGCCCTCTACTTTTTACTGCTTAGCATTTCACAGCAGGGCTAGCGCGTACTCTGCCACCGCTGTGCCATCCCAGTTCATAGCCAATGAAACTTTAGCATCACTGCCAGGGGTTCCTGGGCCCCACCTATCCACAGTGACACTCATCCTAATTGTCCTTTCAGTCGAGGGTGGTTTGGCATTGAGTCCCTTCCAGAGTCTACTTTTTAAGGCCACTGTAGTGCCAGTTAGTTTCCATGGGAAGCTAGATCTGAGATGGAACTTGACATGCAAGAATTTTGTTAGGGGGAGCTTGGAATCAACCTTGTCAGAAGGCAGGGGAGCAGACTTAGATGAAGAATTCGAGTTGCTCTTCGGTGTTCGCGAAAGCCTTGGCTGCTCCTTTGGTTGGTTCTAATGAAGAGGGACCCTTAAGTCTGCCCTGAGTGAGGGAAGAGAATGCTGTCTTGATGCGTCATGCCGGGTCTGTGGGCCACCCTAGACAGCATGGGTGGTCTTTGGCAAGGCAGCTTTCTTCAGCAGGGTTAGCCCATGACGAGAAAGAGAATATGAAGCATAGCTGTTGTGTAGCAGATTTGCTGACCTGGGTTTCTCTTCTCTGAAGCATCTTTTTATGGCGAAAGCTACGTGGGGCTCAGCATCACGGAAGTCTCCTCTGGGCTGTCGCTTCAGTTGAGATTTCAAACCAGCAAGTCACAAGGCGTACTTTTTCTTGCAGCTGGGAAAATCGACTATTGCCTAATAGAGCTTCTGTCGGGAATATTACAGGTATTTGTTTTAATCTTTAAAATAAATAAGAATTCAGTTACTGGAGAACACAAAGCCACAGAAAAATAGAACAAACCATTTCTCTTTAGAATAAAGTGATATACCATTTAGTTAGGGTGGGATTGTCTCAGATGTTTCCAGTGTATCTTAAATATTCTGACTTCGAACTTTTCCACTTTAATATATAATCCATAACTATAGGAGGCTTTCCTGTCAATTCACTCTCTTCCCTTCCTCCCCTCTCCCCCTTCCCTCCCTCCCTCCCTTTCCCTCTCTTTCTCCTTTCTTTCTCTTGCAAAAATAAAATACTGGAAGCTGGGTAGTATAGGTAACTCATAAAGGAAATAGACAGTAGATTCATTTTGGGGTGTGTAGGAGGATGATGGTAGAGTCTGCTTGGTTTCTGGTGAAGGCGTCGTGGTGGAAGGGAAGAAGCGAGAGGCAAACCTGCTTTGTAACATCTCTACCCCCTCTTGGGCCACTGGTCCACTTCCCTGAGAGACCTCACAGAGCATTAACCCCTCTTTACAACCTAACTGCTGAGTTCAGGATTTAGGTCTCACCATGAGTTTTAGTGGGGTCGATCCATAGCAACCCCGATGGCCCCAATAAAACACTGTGAGATAAACAGCTTGGTGAGGTTCATTAATTATGGCTCTTGTCTCTTTTAGGTGAAAATAAACTTGGGTACGGGTGAACAGCTTCTCCTTTCTGAGCACAGAGTTCGTGTGGACAATTTGGCGTGGCATTCGGTGGAACTGTACTATGGCAAGGATAAGGTTCTCTTGGTTATTGACAAGCAGTACGAGACAACTGGCCAGCGGGATGGAGGGATGCAGAACTTCACATTTCACCATGGAGTCTATGTAGGAGGTCGCGGGGGACTCAGCGTCCCTTACCTGGACAGAAAGACCCCCAACTTCCGAGGATGCATAGAGGGCGTGGTGTTTAACCAGAGGGAGGTCCTTACTTCCCTTAGGTCTTATCCTGGCTTCAAGAAGGTTCATGAGGTATCGCTGGGATGTAACCATGAGTTTTTTGCTGGGAAGAATGAAGCTATTAGCTTTTTCAGTTCTAGGTCCTATGTCGCCTTTCCAGAATGGAGGGTACAGGAGGAAGGGACACTGAGATTTGCTGTGCAAACTGGAACCCAGCAAGCTTTGCTTTTATTTCAGTCAGGCAGAGGAAGAGATTTTGTTGCCTTGGAAATACACGAGGGCCTCCTGAAGGCTCGTGTGGGGAAGGGAGAAACAAAAACACAGCTTTCATCGTCCCGCTTGGTTAGTGACAACAAGTGGCACGTTGTTCAACTCAGAGTCACAAGGAGGCATCTGGACCTCACGGTAGACGAACAAGGGGTAAGGGCCACGCTGCCTCTGCAAAACCAAGCATTGGTATCTGAAGGCCCCCTGTTCGTGGGAGGCCTGAATCACCGGATGTGGGAAACAGTGCGGCGGTTAGAACTTGTGTCTCTGCCTGGGAAATCTGCTCGGGGCATCGCTCTGAAAGGATGCCTGAGAGCCTTGGAAGCAAACTTGGACAAGAGAGCTTTAAGGGATGCAGTGGTTTCCAAAGACATTTCTGCTGGGTGCACAAGTGAGGGCGTCCATGATCAAGATCCTTCCTCAACAGCAGCGCAAGACCTGCCTCAGCTAGAGCCAGCCCCTTCCACCGCGCTTCCCAGTTCCAGCTCTCTTCGGGAAAACGGAAGTGGCGGTTTTTTGGTTTTGAATAAGTTGGAAGTCCAAGAAGGTGGACGGGCCTTATTGGGACAAAAGCATATAAAAGTGAATGTGGACTTTCTGGATCTGGGTATCAACCATTCTCAGATTCTGTTTAAAATACAGGAAATGCCAGCTCATGGTTTCCTTCAAATAGATGTTCGGCATGCACCAGAAATGGAGAGGACTTTTACTCCGTTAGATCTGGCGCGTGGGAAAGTGTGGTATGTCCACGATGGCTCGGAAGAGCCTGCAGATTCCTTTACGTTTTCGGTTTTTTCTAGTAGCGAGAAGGCAATGCCACCCCAGCTGCAGGATCCCATTCCGCGTGTTCTTAATATTGTAGTCATTCCAGTGAACGACCCCCCATTCCTTAAGCTCCCAGAAGGACACTTGCTCCTTCTGGAGAACTCTAAGAAACAGCTGACCCCCAATGTGGTACAGGTGTCAGACCCTGACACCGATTCGCGGCATCTCAGGCTTTCAGTTCTTAGCGACCTCAGCATGGATGCTGGGTTTTTAGAAAGTGCCGACGACCCTGGCAGAGCCATCAATAGTTTTACACAGATGGATTTACAAGCTGGCAACATTTTCTACGTGCACAAGGGTCATCGAAACTCTCGGATTGTTCTGAGAGCAACTGACGGTGAGCTGGTTAGTAATACTGTGGTGTTACGGGTCATGGCTGTTCCTTGGGACTTTGAGGTGGTAGTTAGGACTGGCGTGGTGGTACCACAGGGTGGTACGGTTCTGATCACACATAGTGACTTGTCGGTGAAGGTGAATGGCGAACCACATGAGATGGACACCCGCTATGATGTCACTCGTCCACCTCGGTTTGGCCAAATTCAGCATCAGGGATCCAACGGGGAATGGAAACAAGTCAGTACCTTTTCTCAACGTTCCATTGACAGGAGTCAGATCCGATACTATAGTTCATTCAAAGAACTGCAGCGAGAAAATGCGACGGATCACTTTAAATTTAAAGCTAACGTAGAAGGAAGGGTAAGCGAGGAGCTCCTGTTTCCTGTGACTGTTGAGTGGCTGAAATTGACACTTCTGAAAAATGTTCCTCTAGAGATTAGCAACACAAGCAAGAAAGTATTGGACTCTGACCATCTGCAGGCTGGAACAGAGAGCGTGGAAGTAGCTGAGAGGGAACTGTATTTCAAGTTACTGATCCCACCCAAGAAAGGAAGCTTGCTACTTGGCAATGAAGTTCTTCGAACAAGATCAATTTTCAGTCAGAAAAATATTACAGACTGTAAGGTAAGCTATGAACCTCAAGGGCGGTCCAGGGAAGACTCACAAGACACTTTCAGTTTTTCAGTTATTGTAAAACACATAGAAACAAAAGATTATACTTTCAGGATAAACCTTAAAGCAGATAAGATGCATATTATTTTAACAAACACTGGATTATTTGTAAAAGAAGGAGAATGGACATTAATCTCAAAATCAGAACTCTTTGTTCAAACATTGGCCAATCATGCCTTCCAATATGAAGTCATCAAGAGTCCTCAGCATGGGGAACTGAAATTGGCCAGCTCCTCTGCCTCTCTGGGAAGTGACAGTGGCATCAGTGGGTTCACAGAGGAAGACATAGTGGGTGGAAGGCTGATGTATGTTCATGATGACTCTGAGACTCAGTGTGATGAATTTGTTGTGCTGGCCTCTGCCACAGATCTGGGCCAACAGGGAGGAGTCAGAAATCTTGACTTGGAACACGTGTCTACAGAAATCAAAGTCAGCGTTTCTGTTGAGTTGAAGAATGATGAGAAGCCCGTGCGTGTGGTGGATAAGGTCTTTCACGTTGTGCGGAATAGCCAGCGCTTACTGACATTAGCAGACCTCTGCTTCCATGACCCTGATGTAGATTTTGATGATGGGCAGTTGCTCTACACTCGGCGTGGTATACCAAATGGAGATTTGGTGAAAGCCAATGAGCCGTCTCAAAAGCTGTACCAGTTCAGGCAAGAGGACCTCCAGGAAGGGCGTGTGCTCTTCAGGCACCACGGTCCAGACTCTGCCCGATTCCTGCTGTTCGTGACAGATGGTGTCCACTACACGTCATCCCTCTTCGAGGTCAGTGTGTCAGAGGCCTATGTCCACATAGTCAACAACACAGGGCTGCTTGTGTCTAGAGGGAGAGACAGCTGTGTCACAACAGCCAACCTGAGCGTCACCACGAACCAAGATGTCAGAACAGACCGTGACTTTGAATTCCACATCTCGCAACCCCCTAAACATGGCAGAATCCTGGTCAACAATTCTGAGTTGCACTCATTTTCCCAACATGACCTGAAGCAGGGACACGTGATTTATAGGCACAATGGCGATGGGAACTTTGATACGTTTAACTTGACAGCGAAAGTTAAAGATGCCTGCTTAGATGTGAGCATTTGTGTCCAAGTGTCCTTGGAGAGTCACCCTCATTACACTCAGTTTCTGCACCGCAGCAGCCTTACGGTTGAAGAAGGAGAAGCAGTAAAACTGAGCAGTGGAAAACTCCAGGTAGGCCCCACCCAAAACACTGGGTGTTTTTATTGGCTTAGACTCGAGGGGACTAATAATCTATTTGTTTGCTTCTGAAAATACCCCTCCCTCCCTCCCTCCCTCCCTCCCTCCCTCCCTCCCTCTCTCTCTCTCTCTCTCTCTCTCTCTGTGTGTGTGTGTGTGCATGTGTGTGTTTCATGGTACTGGGAGTAGCTCTAATGTATGTGTATGCACAATTTTTTTTCCAAGACAGGGTTTCTCTATAGCTTTGGAGCATATCCTGGAACTAGCTCTTGTGGACCAGGCTGGCCTTGAACTCACAGAGATCCGCCTGCCTCTGCCCCCGAGTGCTGGGATTAAAGGCATGTGCCGCCGCCTCCACCACCGGGTGGGTGTATGCACCCTTAATATACATACTATGTGCCACTGAGATGAAAAGTTAGGAGTTTTGGAATTTGATTCTACCAATTTTCCCTCACTTGGAAATAAAATCTACACAATGTTCAGTCTTACTTTAAAGCCGTGTTTATACACACGCTCATGTATGTGCCCGTGCTTACTGTAGTGTGAACCAGGACTAAGGGAGGGAAGTATGTGTTATGGCACATGAGGAGCTTTTCATTTTTGTTTGTTGCTAACAGCTGTACTAACAACATTTCATTTGATATGGGTTGATCTCTGATGGGAGGAAGAAGTAATTTAACAGACATAAAAGGGATTCCCCAAACAGCTTAGGGCACCATTGCACAGTCTCTTTCTTCATTTCTGGATGTGGTCCTGTTTAGTTTCTCAAAACTAGTGGATAAAACTTCTCTAGACCAGTGGAGCTGTACCAGGGTCACTGAGAGCAGAGCCACGAAGTTTCTAGTAAGCGCAGACCTATGGATCAGCTTGGCCTGGCTGTTGTTTTTAGGGTTGTCTCCTATAGGGTGTAGGCTGGGAAAGCTGTGCTTTTAACAGTTGGCCAGACATGCAGGCTGTTCCGACTCTGCCTTCAGGATGCAGGCCAGCTTCCCAAGAGTAACCAGCAATATCAGAGATGAGCGGGAGCTAGAATAGGTTGGTAAATAATGAAACTTGACTAAGGGAAGAGAAGGCACTAACTAGCTTTTCACACTTTTTTTTTTTTCAAACTTAGAGAGTTAATACGTCTCACCACGAGGGGGCATGCTCCCTCTTGTGACTTAATCTGTTGCAGACAGTTTCTAAATGGACTTTGCTGAATCAATAAAATGAAAATGCACAGGAAATGCTGAGCTAGAGAAAGTAGAACTAAACAGGAAAAAGGCCTTTATCCTCTACAGTCGTGCAATTTTAGTGATGCACCTCTTCTTCCTGAAACCATCCTTGCTTCCTTCTCTTCATAATTCCCCCACCACATTGCTAGGGATCAAATCCATGGCTTTGCACGTGCTGGATGCTAGGCAAGCCTCCAGCCCTCCCCTTATAACATTTAATTCTTTTACCTTAATTTTTAGAATATTCAGGGTGTTTGTCTGCTGTGTGCAAATGCTTCATAGCTACACACGTGCTGTTGACCATTCATTCGTTTGTTTGTTTGTGACCAGGACTGAGATTCCAAATATTGGCATGATCAGCATGGCCCCAGGTCAGACCTGGTCTTAAGCTGTGTAGTAACACTGATTGTAACTTAGGCCACTTGTCAGTATTAAGAGAAACCGTTTGGTTCATCAACAGCTTTGGCTCGTCTGATTCTTCATGTGCTTTTCTTCTTGTGTTTGTGAACAAGGCTGGGACTGAAGATGAGATCCCCTCCAGAGACAGTATTTGTAGTCAGGACTCCACCAATACATGGGCACCTCCAAAAATCTACCACAGAAGATGGCAGCGTGGGTACAAACGGAAAAAGTCCACTCTGAGTTTCACCCGGCAGGATACTGATGACGGCAATGTCCTTTATGTACAGACAGCTCCTGGCCAAAAAAAGGACCAGTTCACCCTAGATGTGAGCCGGGACTCCCACTTTGTAAGGAGGGTAGAAATGCGTTTGGATATCATCCCTAAGTGGATCCCTCTGGAGGTACAGAATCTCACGGTTCAGGAAGGGGGTTCCAAAGCACTTCTACCAGACCACCTCAGAATTCCAAGCAAGTATTTTGAGACTCTTAACTGTGAATTTGTTCTCCTCGACCCACCAAAGCACGGTTATGTTCAAAGTTCCAATTTTCCAAGAGTAAAGCTCATGAAATTTTCCAGGAAACAGGTAATAAATCACAGTTAATATATTTGAGTATGTTGTTCTGGCATGGGGGGAGTGGTTGGAATTGACTCTTTATCATTTAGACTCATAGACTTCAGTGATGGGACCTTGGGGTCTAGCCTCCCACAGGATGCTAGAAGCCTGTCTGTAGTGTCCCCATAGGAATGGGGTTAACACTGCCTAAACGTCTTCAGTGATGGTGTATTTACTACTTCCTGAGATGCGTCTTGTAATTTAAAAACATTCAACATTTCTTTTCACTGCCACGAATTTGGAAGCTTCTCTTAGATCCTGGTTCTGCTGAAAATGCGATGTGAGAGGCCTTATTCCCACAAGGAAACAGCATTGCACCCCTCACACACTCTAAACATTTGAGAGAAAGATGGTCAGTGGTCCTCGATTTGTTTTTAACTTTCTCCCAATCTTCTGACTTTTGACTGTACACCAGGAACTGACTCTGCCATCCTTACTAAAGCCCACTTCTACAAGAGTACCCCGTCCCTCTGTTGATACCAGGAACACTCAGATACTTCATCTTTGGTAAACGTTTTTTATTCACGTATCCCTTCATCCATTCACCAGATGTTTTACAAAGAACATACTATATACTAAACATGGGGCCACAGGTGTCTAGGGTGGCTCAGTCCTGGCAGTCAGCAAGCTGGATACAACTGCTCATCTGGCATCCAGATTTTGAAGGCAGATGAAATAACCAAAGTCAACTCAAGGTTGCTATCTGGTTTCTTTGCTTTGGTTATCATTATTATTATTATTATTATTATTATTATTATTATTAGACTGTGTTTTCTTACAGGAGTAAATTAATGACTTCTACCAATGTTTATTATTTTTTCAATTTTGAAAATTGTCCTTCAGCTCTTCCTTAGAAACCCCGAGCAATACAAACTCTTTAGATTGGAAACCACAAACAACCCCCTACCCACCACCACATTTGCCTGGCTTTGCCTCTCCAGCTAAAAACACACGTATGTTGCTTCATTTTGCCTCTAAGAATGCCAAGTTGGAGACTGAAGAGTTGGCTCAACCGTTAAAAACAGTGATTGCCCTGGCAGAGGACCCAGGTTGAGTTCCCAGCAGCCACATGGTGGCTCACAACTTCTGTAAACCTGGTTGTAAGGGATCTGGCATGGCTAACAGGCGTGCAAGTTGTGCCCAGACATACATGCAGGCAAAACACCCAAACCTAAAAGTAAATAAAAATGTGAAAATCCAAGTTATGGGATTCCTCATGGATTTAAGTCCACTTACTAAAGGCGTGCTCTGTTTTAGTTGCTATGTGTTGCTGTGGTATCTGAAATGTAGTCCTTGCCTCAGGAAGTGCCATGGAGGAGCCAGATGCTTCATCTTTAATTGGGATGCTCTCTTATCTCTCATATTCTATTTCCATGGTCGTGTTGTAGGAGTACAGAGCTGGCATATCCAATTCTAACTGAAGAGCAGAGAGAAGACTGTAACTCTTTGTGAAGGGACCATGGTCAATCTAGACTCTGAGGAGTTAGATAAAGAGCACAGAAGTAACAGATTAGGAACCCAAAAAAGGCAGTGCAAGTTAAAGGAGCAGCATAGCCAAGAGTGTGGGGGCCTGAGAGATGAGGGGCCATCTGGGGAGGTGTACCCACAGGCTGAGGAGGGGGAGAGGGTACTTGGGTCTACATTTGGAGGGTTCCAGCCTCTGCCCATAGGAGGTGTAGTCTGTATCCACTGTCAAGGAGGCTAGAGTACCTAGGCATCATTAGGAAGCCATGAAGAAACAGGATGCAGAGGCTAGGAGAGCACTTTCTCCTTCTGACCCAGGGAAGAGGACTATTCTCATCTCTCAATTATGGCATCCAGGAAACCTATCAATAGTGACTGTCTGCTTTGCTGTAAGCTGAATCAAATACTTTTACCTTATGTATTCTGAGTTGCCTGTTGAAATCTGTGTGGAGACATACTTGTCTCCTGGGGCATTTGTGTTTTCATGCAGCCTGTTCCTAGACATATGACATATGTTCATAGACATACACATATGACAAAGTCACATGTCCCTATTCGTCAGGTGATTCCTTACACTGTCTCTTTATATGTAACCCTTGTGGTCTCTAGGTTTTGAGATATTGTCGTTTTCACTTAAAGTAACTCTGATCCTATGTGTCTGTAGTCTTCAGTGTCTTAGTGGAGAGACCCGGGCTTTGTTTGCTCAGTAAGAAGTGTGTGAGTGTCTTGGGTCAGGGCTTCCGGAGCTAGGAGATGAGGGCAACGTGACGAATTAACCAGGCAGTAACCCTGTCCTTGTGGAGTTTCTCCCCAGGTGGGGGAACAGGGAGACAGAGAGGCAGGAAAATTATGAAAGGCAGCATGTTGAATGAAAATTATTAGGAATATAGAAAAAATAAATAAACCAGAAAAGAGAGCTAGAAAAGGCATTCATCTGATCGCAGATTTTTTTTTTTTTTTTTTTTTGGTTTTTCGAGACAGGGTTTCTCTGTGTCTTTGGAGCCTGTCCTGGAACTAGCTCTTGTAGACCAGGCTGGCCTCGAACTTACAGAGATCTGCCTGCCTCTGCCTCCCGAGTGCCGGGATTAAAGGTGTGCGCCACCACCACCCGGCCAGATATTTTTTTTTTTTTTTTGGCTTTCAAAGGATAGGAAGAGACAGCTTTCAGCCAAATATTATTAAATGGTATGCAGTTTTGGGACCTTTCTCAGCTCCCAGCTAAATATTATTAAGTGCTATGCAATTTTGGGACAAATTGCTCATTAAAGGGTGTGTGATTTGGGGGAAGTGATATATTTCTCCGGGGAAAGTGTCCTGGCAGTGAGCACTATCAGTAGAGCACTTTCATTTCTGAGATCTCTCATCTTGCGATCAGTCCCTCTCACTGGTTGTGCCTGAGTAGCCTAACAGCGTATTCTAGGAATCTGAGGTTAGGCCCTGTTATCTGGAATCTTCTACCCACAGAACTCCAGAATCTCTCATAGCACCCGTGGCCATGATTTTCCCTTGAGGGGACTGAACTTTCCACCCCTGTCAGAAACACCCCTGTAGGATCAAAAGGCTTTGCTCAAAGGAAGTGCGCTACAGGAATGGGCTAAGTTGAACCGCTCAAATTTTTGGCTAAATTTTGTCAAAACAAACACAGCCCCAGAGTCTTGTTCCGAATTCCAACAACTCCTTTGGGTCGTTGGAAGTTCTTACCGTTGTGTTTTGGTAGCAGACTCAGTGAAGCTAAATTCCCCTCTAGCTTGAACGCAGTCTGGTGCAGAACTGTAATCTTCCGTGTTTCCAGCAGTCAAGTCTGAGAGAGGGGAATGGACTCTGATAAGGCTTTTGGTTTCTACAAATCAAAGAGGAATAACTTACCCATCCAGTGACAACTTCAGAACTGAAATTAAAAAGATGGAATCTAACAGGGAATAAAAGTAAATATTACATTTGCTTTATTACTGTGAAAGAGATCTTCTATGGTAGAATGATTTGATTGTAATGTATTCTGCCATAGTCTGTCTACAGGAGATGTATATTAACTTAAGAGATACATGATTTATTATGAAAGTGAGGGCTCAAGATTAGAAGGTAGCAGGTTGTCCTAGTTACATTTCCGTTGCTATGATAAAATACCCCCCCCCAAATACCCCAAAAAAGTGATTTAGGGAGAAGAGGCTGATTTCTGCCTACAGTTCCAGGGAAGTCACAGTGGCAGGAACTTGCATCCCATCTGTAATCAAGAGCAGAGAGAAACAAATACAAGCATGCTGCTTGCTCGCATGCCTTTGTTCAGCTCTATTTCTTGACTCTTAAATAGGTCAGGACCCCTTGCTTAGGGAATGGTGCCACCCACAGTAGGCTGGGTCTTCCTACATCAATGGCCTTAATTGAGTCACTCTCCCACCCCCCACCCCCAATGGAGACAGTCCTTAATTGAGCTGTTCTTTTTTTGTGAATCCGGATTGTCTCAAGTTGACAGTTAAAACTCACCATCACACATAACCCTCAGACACAGAAAACAACTAAGGAAACAGGGCCTCCTTAGCTCAGAAAATGTGTGGGGAACTTAATAGTTTCCCTGATCCACGTGTTTCCAAGGAAGAGAAACAAAACCGCAAAGGAGCCTAACTCTGATGGTTTGGATTGTCAAATAAAACAACCAAAACCTTCCAAATGTAGGCACCTTAAATAAGCAAGCTGAACTTGAACTTCACCGTGGTGTCCAATTGGTAGAAGAGATTGGGTTATGTGCACCTAGCAGCACACATTACTGTTAGAGGTGGCATTTAAACTCGTCTTCTGTTACTAATTCAGCATTCTCGTTCCTGCACCACCTTGCATTTCTCTACCTTTCTTTAAACCTATCCTTAGGATGAAGTGGCATTTTGCTTATTTTTAGGATGAAGTGTGATACCGTCCATCACAGTTCCCACTCCGTCGTGGGATGAAGATATGCTTCTGAGCCTTAGGGAGAGTTTTGCGCTCGGACATCTTTTTGAGCACTTCCGTCATGGTTTGGGACTGAGTGCTTCTGTTGGTTTGGTTTCAGGTGGAGCATGGGTTGATTCACTATGTTCGTAACGACAGTGAGGAGCTAACGGACAGTCTCACCATCTTGGCCAGCAGTTCGGAGCTTGAGAAACAGAGTCTGCCTCAGACTCTTTTTGTGACTGTTGAGTCTGTAAATGACAAGGCTCCAGTAATAACAGCCAATAAAATCCTCCAGGTAAGTGCTGTGTGCTTTTGATTTACATAAGAACCTCAGGGCAACCAAATTGGTTTGGATTTATATCATTGCTATTGTAAAATAATAAGACATATAACCATCCTTGTATGCTAACATGTCTCCATTGTTTCAAAGAATTATTAGTTATTACTTGTCAATATCTTGTTGGATACTGTTGGAAGATAATAATTTATGTTTCCTTTTAATTTTTTTACATTTATTTGCTTTGCGTGTGTGTGTGTGTGTGTGTGTATGTATGTATGTGTTTACACACAGAGTATGGCACATTTGTAGAGGTCAGAGAACAACTTGTAAGAACTGGTTCTCTCCTACCATTTGGGTTTCAGGGATCAAGTTGTCAGGCATGGTGACAAGTGCCATTGCCTGCTGAGCCATCTTGCTGGCCCCGATTTCTGCATTTCTTAAGCTGGTGCCACTCACAGTATCTTTGCTGAGACATAGTCTTTTTGTGGTGGGCTAGGGAGGTGTCTACACATGGACAGTTCCCCTAGACTGGTAGCTTGGTGATTAGGAGACAAAGGCATGTCTGGTAAGAATCATGACTCTACTGTTAGCTGTGTGAAAGTGGGAACGTTAATATTGTCCTGGTGAGAAACACTTAAGATCAGGAAGTTGCAAATCATGGTCTATGGATCTGATCAGGCTTGGTGTCTGCTTATTTGTACCATGTACGTTTAAGAATGGCCCTTGAGATAGAGAGCAGTTAAAAGTGGTCACCATAGTAAATGTGCGGGCAACAAAAGACTGGAGTGCTCATCCCAAAATCATACATTCATGTCACATCCTGTCCTAATTAGGGTTTCTGTTGCTGAGAAGAGACACCACGATCACAACAACTCTTATTAAGGAAAACATTTAATTGGAGCTGGCTTACAGGTTCAGAGGTTTAGTCTCTTATCGTCATGGTGGGGGCAGGGCAGTATGCAGTCAAACATGATGCTGGAGAACAAGCTAAGAGTTCTACGTCTGGATTGGCAGACAGCAGAAAGAGAGTAAGACACTGGGCCTGGTTTGAACTTCTTAAACTTTATAGCCTATACCCAGTGAGACACTTCCTCTAATAAGACCACCCCTACTTCAACAAGACCGCACCTCCAAATAGTGCCGCTCCCTCTGAGTCTGTGGGGGTCACTTTCATTCAGACCACCACACACCTCTTCCCTCAAAACTCACGGATCTTTGTGGAAGAAGTGATGGAAAGATTGATAACATTAAGAAAACAGTGTTTTCCAGATATGACTGGACAGATGCACCTATGAACTCATAGCAATTGTGACAGCTTGCACAAGACCTTTGAAAGCTCTGGCCAAACAAAATCCCAACATTCTTGGGGGAAGATAGACTTGTAATCCTATGATTAGTGGAAGAACTATTGACATTTGATAGCTACTGGGAGAAGGAGAGTCAGTTTCTTTTAATAATATGCCCCCTGATAGGTGGACCACACCCTCAGACAGGCCCCAACCCCTATAACTAGAAGAAGGAGGAGGAGGAGGAGGAGGAGGGGGAGGGGGAGGGGAAGGGGAAGAAGAAGAGGAAGAGGAAGAAGAGGAGGAGGAGGAAGAGGAAGAAGAAGAAGAAGAAGAAGAAGAAGAAGAAGAAGAAGAAGAAGAAGAAGAAGAAGAAGAAGAAGAAGAAGAAGAAGAAGAAGAAACTTTTTCAAAGTTCAATAGGAAGGGATGGAAGGATGGTAAGGGAAAGAACTGGGAGGGAGGTGGTAAATATCCTCAAAATACATTGAATGAAATTCTCAAAGAATTTATAAAACATTACAAAAAGAAGGGGGTGTTCCTTAGAGATGAAATACTAGCTCTGAATACCATGGAGGCCAAATTCTATCCCTTCAAAAACAATCCCACTTTTCTTCTTCACAGGCCTGAGGGTGGGCTGCTCCTGTTGCTGTCATGAAAAAAAAAATGGGGTGATTTGGAAGAAAATAAGTTGATGTAGCTCACAATTTTAGGATCCTGGGGATCCTAACAGCCTAGTGCCAGTTCCAGTGAAGGCCTCATGTCAGAGGCCTCAAGATGGCAGGAAAGAAGATGCCCCATAACATCCTGAAAGAAGATGCCCCATAACAAAGCAGGAGAGCTGAGAACAGGGAAGGGTTTGTTTTTTAACCATATACTCTCTTGAGAACTAACTCGAGGTCCTACGAGAGCCATTTAACCCCTTCCAAGACGTAATGCTTAACAAGCTATAGTGAGTTCCCATTTTTTAAATACTTTTTCTTCTTATTCCTTCACATTGCCTTCCGTTCCTTCCAGTGTGAACCTGGGAGTACTTCACCGGTCCTCCCTCCGCTTCTGAAGCTCATTCTAGTCACAGCTAATGAACAGGAAAATCCGAGAAACAGTCTCTGATTGCCCGTGTGGTTGAATAACTATGGCTCTTGAAGGCTCCATTAATTCATCATGAGTTTTGACAATGTCACTTAGTAAACAGCAAACAAAGATCAACCGATCTATATAATAAATGCTCATGAAAGAACTGGAAGAGAGGTGTTTGAAGATTGCCAACAAAATAATAAGTATGATAAATGTTCAGAGAGATGGAAATATCAGTTATTCTGACTTGATCGTTACACACATTGTATCTTACAAATTTATATAATTTAAATGCACCTTCAATTTGTAACTGTTAAATAAAAACAATGTATATTTATGGATTGTATATTTAGCAGTATGCATACTACTTATGTATGTGTGTATACATGCTTGGATATCTATTACTATACATTTTAATACATTTTTGTTATTTAAAAATAGTATCAAATTATCTCCCTCTTTCAGTTAGGTAACTAAAACTTGGGAAATGAGGTTCTGTTGGGGTTGGCTGTGAGTTCTGCTGACTTCTATTCTGACAATCTCCACTTGCTTTCTTCAGTGTGCTTTTTTGAGGAGGGATTTTAAACATCAACTATTTTTAATTTATAAGGTGTTGTTGTTGGGTATCTAAATGGTGTTGGGGTTCCCAGGGCTCTGCTCATGCCAGCCAAGTACTTTCTCTTGTTTTGTAAGTAGCAAGTGTCCAGCCCACCATGCAGCAGGATGGCACAGCACATCACCATGTATGAATAACCGTTGGTGCAAGGACCTTTGTTGACAGCAGTGCCAGATAGGTGCCAGAGGAGCAGGAAGGAATAAAAGTGAAATCAGAAGCAGAAAACCTTTACCTCAATTTACGAAGCATTTCAGGACCTATTAATCCAATGTGTAGGCAACACAGGGTCTAGTCTAGGTAGCAGGCCTTGCATTGCTAGAAAAAGGCTTGAGTTTCAGTATTCGTTATTGTTAGCTCCTGGCAATGGGACCCAGGAATACTCCCGTTAGTGCTTCAGGTGTCTTACAGCGTGGCAAGTTCTCGGCCTCTGCCTTTCACGAGGAAAGCACTTGTGCCGTTGGAATGTGTTAGTTTGGGTTTTCTTCCGGTCTCACCCGGTTCTCCAATGCTATGTACTGGCCAAGCATCTAAACCTCCTATTTTCAGTTACTTCCGTCCCTCTCCCCCACACAGGCTCTTCTGTAGCAGTCATCTGAGAAGTGACGCTTTAGCTACCGAGAGAAACCGTAGCTGTCAGTGGTGGTTAAACACTGCCATAAATGTTTACATTTACTGAATGTTCGCTTAGTCCTGGTCCCTTCTATAACTGGTGTTGTTTTCATGGTCCGCCCAGGGAACTGCTGGGAACATTAAAGGGTAGTGTAGTCTGAAAGGAGGAGCGGCCTTGAAGCCAAGTCTCTCCAGTCGGGTGCACGCGCCACCATTCAGGACGATTCTGTTCAGAGAACACTGACTTTGTAGAGAGGGAAGATCTCTCCAAGGACAGGACCTTTTTAAGGAGGCGTGTGTGTTAGGGGAACCGAGGCCTCCCTAGGTGGGATTGGCAGAGATGTTCAGAATTTGGCGTGCTGTGGTTAAGATTTTTTTCAGGGAAACAAATAAAGCAAAATCAGCAGAGGGAAGCGGCACCCGGGGTGGAGTCCAGAGGAAACTAGGTCAGCTCGCGAGTGCTTTCCCAGTGAAGTCACGCGGGACACAGTTGATTGGCCCAGTGACTGTGACAGCACTTGCAAAGTGGCTTCCACCACGAAGTTCATTAGTTGCCCAGTCGCCAAGATATTTTCTGACACCTGTCAGGTAGGCAGGCACCTTCTGCCTGGGAAGAACCCAAACCCCAGACCCCCAGGAGAAAAGGACGGCTCCACCACAGACTATATTGCACAAACAATTTAGACAAAGGGAGCCCCTGGTATCATTTGTGGGACATTTTAAACCAGTGTACAAAACTGGCTAACAGCCTCAGGTACCAGCCTAGGGCCAGGCCACAAGTGGGCCTCTTTGAGAAGAAGAATCTGCCATTCACTTCTATGAACTCTTCTGGACGTAGGGCTGGGGTTATTAGATGATTCATGTGTATGTATATTTAGAGAGAGGAGGCTTATTAATCAAGGAGTATTCCAGAACAGAGGTGCTCATTCTGAAGTAAGCCTGGTGAAAAACTGGGGAGAGGGATAAAGAGAATGATAAATACCAGCTCTACGTTGAGAGTTGACTTCTGAGCATAAGAACCCTTCAGTATGATGCAGTTTTGTTCTTTTGGTTTCCAGAGATAATACTGGGAAGTAGCCAGCATATGCAAGCCCCGCTTATGAAACAGGCTCAGCTATAAATGTGCAAATGTATCACTTAACTGATTAGATAATTCCTCATTTAATTCTGTCAGTGATTCTTGAAATCAAAGGAGGGTTACAATAAATATTTGAGGCAATGAAAGGGTAAATCGCTTGACAAATACCATACAATTAGTAAACGTGGGATTTGAGGCTGGGTAGTCTGAGCTCAGAGTCACACGTCACACCTGCCATCCCTAGTGCGAATTATCTGGAGGTTACAGGTCCTATGGTTCCAAATCAATATTTTAAAAATATGTTAAAAATATAATATACAGAACCAAAATACCTGGTGTCTAATACACCACACACACATACAGGCACACACACACACACACACACACACACACATGCACACACAGTTGGTATGTAAAATGTACTAATTGTTTTGGGTAATTGAAAGGCATTAAGCTATGAAACTAGCAAAGTCAGATATTTTTATATAAATGAGCAATGCCCCTCCATCTCTCTTTCTCTTTCTGGGAAAACATGATCTTTGTGCATGTATGTATGTATATGTGTGTTTGGTAGATGTGCACATGTCTATGGAGAATAATGTCAAGTCAGCATTGGGTATCTTCTTCAACCGCATTTCTACCTCATTTATTTATTAATCTATTAATCTATTTATTTATTTATTTATTTATTTGAGGCAGTGTCTTTCACTGGACTGATGCTCATCTGGACTAGCCTGGCTCGCTGACCTATAAGCACTAGGGATTCTCCCATCTTCACCCTCAGTGTTGGGATTTAGATAGAACTGACTTTCTACATGGGTGTTGGGGATTGTCCAACTCTTCATGCTTGTGTGGCATGCACTTTACTGACTGAGTCATTGTCTAGTCCTGAAACTTGATCTTTTATGAGTTGAGTCAAGTTCTAGGGGCTCATCTCATGCAATTGCTAAATTCTCAACTCTAAGAAACTGATACCATCAGGTTATGACAAAGTTGTTCCCACCTATAACAACCCACACCCTACTCTCCAAATACTGTCAGGATTCTTTACTACGTTAAGAGTCCTCTGTCTTCCAAGCAGGGAAGTCTGCCTCCTGTCCTCAGCTTTGAAGTCTCCTTCATCATTCCAGCTCTGTCATCCATTGCCCCTGCACATGGATTTGCCCTTCCTGGCTAGAAAATAGGCTGGGATAATGAGTAGTAGGTATCTTCTTCTAAATCAGCTCACTTTATGAACTGCTATGGTCATCCAAAGTCATGGTCACAAAGGAAGAAAATTAACAAATGACAAGAATTTAAATATCCCAAGGAGAGGGGTAGAGTTTAGGACACACACACACACACACACACACACACACACACACACACACACAGTGAATAAAGTTGCCTAAAGGTTTCAGAACAATGTAGTTTTGTGCATTGAGGTTTTAAAGCATAATAATAATAATATCTACTATCAATATTGATCTAAATTCAACTAGAAAAGGAGCCAAAAAAGCAGCCAGGATTGGCTTTATTAACTTTAGAAACCCTGTCTAGGCAGTTCATAGAATCTAAGATTTGCTATTATTTTCGGCCCCCCAATTATTTTTTGTTTTCAAAATTTCTGTCTTTCCCACTAGACTGTCTAGTAACGATGGCAGATTAGCATGGAGAGGCTAATTGGCTCGGTCATATTGCAGGGGAGTTCCTGAATCAATTGCCAATAATATTTAAGAATTGTTGGGTCTGTCAACACTTTGGGAAGTGAATATGGAAAGCACATGCATTCATTAAATTAAAATAACAGCGACGAGAACACATTTTCCAGGAGCAGATATGTAACTAGTCCTTCCCAAATTTAGGGGATCATTTCTGACAGTATCATTTCTTTTCTGTAACTCAGAGCAATTCATTGGTGAAGATAATGACCACTTCCCAGTCTCAGTGGTAGCTAATAAAGATGAAGAATCTGTAGCACAGGGCAAGACTCTTGGCTGAGATTCAGAGGGGGGGATGGAAGGGTGGAAGGAAGGGAGGGAGGGAGGGAGAACAAGTAGCAGACTTCGGTTAAGAGCCTGAGATCACGATGGTCAAGCACTATTTCTTCTTCCTTCACAGTTATAGTGAAGGAGCCCAAGGACCTGGAGGAAGTAGGAAAAGGACACAACTTCCCAGGAATGTGGGATTAAATGTAAAAGAGGAAGTGATGGGCTGGGGAGTGGGTTGGGAGGAGGCTACTCCTATAATGTGTGCATAGGCCTAGGTTTGCAGGAGTAGGGTGGGGTGCGGGCGGCAGATAGACAGGACTTGACCAAGTCATAAAGTTAGGCAGAGACAGAATCTGGGACAGAGGCAAAATGTGATTCCACAAGTCTTCAGATTTATATTTTGTTTTGTTTTAAATCACATTTATTTATTATTTGGGGCATGGAGGGGGCATGCACGTGCACCAAACACAAGTATGGGAGCTGGTATTTTCCTTCCACTGTTTAGGTCCCAGGAATTACGCTCAGACCACAGGTTTGACATCAGGTGCCCTTACCTGCTGAGCCATCTCCCTGGCCCAGACTTATGTCATTTCTGATCTCCAACCTGGATTTATTAAAACCTTCAGGTGATCTTATGTGGTCTTTCTCTTCTTATTCTTGTTAGGGCCTGTAGATGAAAAGAATGTCCACCCGGAGTCTGCTTTGGCCATGGGGGTGGCAGGAAGAGTCCAATGGCATCCTGGACTCTGCATGGAGTTCAGAGCCAAGCATGACCTTTCTAGCTCAGCATTTGGGGGCGTGCATTTCTCCCGCAGAAACAAGACAACAGCCTTAAATCCCCAGCCATTCAGGTGTGTCGCACGGCCGTTGGTGGCATGGGTAGGATCATTTCTATTTCGACAAACCAGGTTCAGAGTTAGGCCATCCTGAGTGACTCCTTTGTATTCTGATCTGAAATGTGCCAATTTTTGTATTTAGCATAAGCAGTGATTTTTTTTTAAAAAAAAAAATACAGAGCCACATAAAATTCTGGCCACAAGGGGGCTCATTTCCCATTTTCCAAGTTTCTGTAATAGAATACTATAATGCGTTGCCTTGTTTTTTACCCTAAAAATTGAACCATTTATTTATTTTCCTGTTTGTTGGCTTGGAGTGGCTTAGACGGTGCTGGAATTGAATGAAGGACCCGTATGTCTAGCCAAGAATTCTCCCTCTGAGCTACCTTATCACTAAAAGGAACTTTACAACCAGCGGCAGCTAGGAGAATGAAGATGCCATGTCACTTTGCGGTCCTGGAGCACCACACAGAAGGGCAGCGAGTTCAGAACGCTTTGCACAACTCTCCTGAGATCTGAAACAAAGGGCAGGGTTCTTCAAATGTTAGTATCAAAACTTAGATGGCACTGGGTCATAGCTAGACCCAGTATACCCCAGTAGGTTTGGCCGTAGGTCAGCTGCACTTTCGTTTATGAGGCAAAGGGGAATTTGGATGGATTGTCCCAGAGTCCAGTGTTGTCTTCAGATACTTATTTTTTTGAGCCTTGGCTCATTTTCTAATCTGAATTCAAGCATAAGGTCATTGCTGTCCTCTTCCCACCTATGTGGAATTATTGACTCAAAGCTGGGCACGAACCACACTGCCCTTGAAGCAATGGGGTTGCTAATTGAACTAAACTGGAATGTGAAGAGAAAGGAAGATCAGAGGGTGTTTTTGTGTTGAGCGACAGGTTTCCAGTTGTCTTGGAAGACGGTGTGTTCCCGTGTGTGAAAGGGGAAGCCCTGTTCAGCCGTAGAGGGGACTGCAGTGGAAATCGGGCTTGGGCAGCTCTTCTGTGCTCCTGACCCGGAAAAAACGGGTGTTTACAGCTTATCGGAAGGAGAAATGGTATCACACCCCCAAATCAATTTTCATTTCTGAAGAAATAAAAATAAGCCACATGGAATGATTTTAAAAATGTTAAAACTTGAAACTGGAATGACTGGGCATGGTATTTTGTTAAACAACACCGACATATATTTTATAGAAACTATGACCTTTCACAAGCTAAATGAAGCCCAACATCTTGTGATTTGAAACATTCCATTAATCTTGTATTTCTGGTAGACATTAAAAAGTTGATGTTCTTAGGGTTGAGGTCTTTGTGGAACCAGGTGTTGCCTTAGGGTAAACTGAGACTCGGGCCTACTTCCCAGTTGGTCTCTATAGAGCTAGTCTTGGCAGGTGTGTGCCAAGCTGCCTCACACTGGCAAGGGCCCCAAATGTGCCATCAGTCCCTCACCTTCCTTTTTCCTGTTAACTCTCATGGACACCTGCAATAGACTCCAGAACCAAACCACTTCCCATCCTGCGGTGCCTTCAAGCCTCCCTTCTGTCATTCTTTCTGGGTTCTTGTGCCACCCCACTGGCAGGTGCCCCTGCCTCTATAGACCATCATGGCTTTAGCTGGATATTTTTGTATGCCAGGCCAAGCTGTACTTGAATTCTCTTCCTGCCCTCAAGGACAAGCTGGCATTTTGACAGCGCGTTTTGACCCAACTCTCATGTTTTGAACCTCTTTCTTCTTTACCTTGCTTATTTCTTCCTGCCCCTAATGGCCGCTTCACTCACTCCTACCCCTGAGCTAACTCAGTGTTTCCCGTAGTGCCATCTTCTTTTACCACTCCGGAATATGCACGTGTGGTGCATGGCATGGCTTCTCTTTTCTTACTGTGCCTGTTGCCTTCTTTCTGTGTCCTTCTGTGCCCTCTGCTGAAGTAGGGGTTCCACAATGGACACTGACTCCTTGTTTTCATCCACTGGTACAGTGGCAATGTCAAACTAGTTACTGGCACATGGTAGATGAGCAATCAGTTTGGTTAATGGTTGAAGTTAAGTTGTTTAAGTAAAGAGCTTGCCATGCCAGTATGAGTCCCAATCCGGTCCCCAGAATCCATATTAAAACACCAGACAGCTATGCCCGTGCCATTTTAACCCCAGTGCTGGGGAAGTAAAGATGAGCAGATCCCTGGAGCTCTCTGGACAGTAGCCCTAAGGCTAATTTCTGAGCCCCATCCCAGTGAGAGACCACTAAAAAGTAAACTAAAGTACCTGACCCTGAAGAAAGATACCTGAGGTTTACCTCTGGCCTCCCAGGCATGTGCACACACACACTGTACCTGCATGCACATAAATATGCATACATCTGCACACATGTGCACAATGCGCATGCACACCCACCACACATACACACACACACACACCTGAAACACACCCCACCCACTGTGGAAGAGATGGGCATGAGGAGAGCGCAAGAGACAGAGAGAGATGTGTAGGCAATGTTATGGTTTAACATGAGGAAAACCGCCATGTTTCTCAGCTATAGTTACAGCTGTGACTATTAGTATAGCAAACAGCACAAGAACAAAGAAACCAGACTCTTGTTTTCATGTGAGATAGAATAAAGGGCATAGCAATGTGCAATGTGCATTTTCCTCTTTAACTGTTAAAAGCTGGTGACACCATTAGCTACTGAAAGCAATGTTGTAGGTATCCTCAAAGCAAACCCAACAAAGTCTGAGATTCTGTATGGTTGTATGGTGGATTTAGCATGTTCAGCACACGGGGTGCTTGTAGCCATTGTTCTATAGTTAGATATACATCAGTTCATATGCATTGTTGGGTAATTAGAGTAAATACTGAATATTTTACTCTAGATTGTTGGTCCCCAGACATGTACATGGCACATAAGACATACATGCAGGGAAAACACCTATATGCATAAAATTAAAAATTTAAAAAGCAAATCCATTCTTTAAACTCCAGTGGACTGGTTAGGGTTTCTCGTCTTTTCACATGGGACCCAGGGTCGTGACTATGTGGGTGGACTGGAATTGGTTTTCTTCTCTTTCAGGTGTGGGTGAATTCTGTCACTGAGATGACCAGAGATGACCTATGTGCTGAAGATGGGGACTCTCCCCCACAGGACTTGGTCTACTGGGTCACTCCTCCCAGCAACGGGCACCTGGCTCTCAAGTCTGTTCCTGGCAGAAGCATCCAGAACTTCACTCAGGCGCAAATTGTGAGGGTAACCTCGTGTTTGTGCACTTGGTAAGTCACAGGGCCGAGCAGGGTCAAGAACACATGTTCTGAGCAGCGAGTGATGTGGGCCGTCATACCTAAGAGCTACTGACTGAAAAAAAACCACAGGATGTAGAAACTTCCCAAGCTCTGTGATTTTTAAATAACATATTTAGGAAAGCTAATAAAATCACTGGAGCCTGCACATGCCTCCACCCGAGGCTTACTCGGGAGGGCAGGTGAGGTCAGTTCCCTTCCGTGAGAGCCCGTTCCTCCCACTCACTGGTGTAGCATCTCTCCTGTGACTCTCCCCTCTTGCCCTGACTGTGAGACTAGCGTAGGTTGAGTTGGACCTCTGCTTTTTACCTCCCTTCCACATGACAGTGTAAGAATTCTAAGAAAGGGCAGAGTCTCTTCTATCCTCAGCCCCTCAAGCAGCGACTAGAACGTAGGAGATGCTTCATAAATAAAACTGTTTTGAACAAATGAAATTTTTGAACACCAGCTGTGCACCAGGTAATAACGTTCTAGATGCTGAGGTTCATTCGTGAACAGAGCAGCTTTTGTACGAGGATTGTATTCATGAATGAATGCGTGTCACTGTATTTGAGGTCCTGATGTTGGTTGGGGGCCCTTTCTGCTCCCTGTTAATCATCAGTGAATCAATCCCAACAACATTTGCTGGAAAGGTGGCCCAGGAACTCGGCCAGGCTGGCCTGGTTTTGTCATAAGTTTATCCTTGTCAGTGGGCCAGGATGGGCAGCAGCTGGAAGGGGGCATGGGAAAGGAGCGTAGGAACGCATAGCCTGAAAGCTTAAATGGCATCCTTTCCCCGGTTCATTTAAACTGTCTTCTTTGAGAATGTAGTAAAGAAAAGAAAGATAAAGACACCTAAACTCAACGGCAATGATGTCCTGATGATTTGTGCACCTAACACACAGCTGCCAGAAGAACCTGAACACAGTTGAGCATACGGATGCTTTTGGGTAGTGGTCGCACACTGGAGCAGGGGTCCCAGGACTTAGATTTATTTCAACACTCTTAAACCTCTTCCATTTGTCAGGCAGCACAGGAACATGTCATTTCCCAAGTGCTCCCCAATCCTCTGAGCCATACAGAGTCATGACCCCATTTTTGAGATGAAAAGACCTACAGCTGGGAAGGGCTCAGGTTGGCCTGCCCCCCAAGCTGCTTTCTCCCCCAAAGGGCATGGCGGGTTAGGAGACAGGGTTCCCATTTGCAGTGAAGAATAGAAACGACAGTAAGCTCTCTGGGTTGATTGACTTGTCAGCTACCAGGTCAATATTTGCTTTTAGTAGCTAGAGAAAATAGCTTCTTAAAAGAAGAAAAAGAAGACTAAGACGAAGAAAGGAAGGAAGGAAAAGGAAAGAAAGAAAGAAAGAAAGAAAGAAAGAAAGAAAGAAAGAAAGAAGAAGAGAGAGAGAAGAAGAGAGAGAGAAAGGTAAAGGCTAGGATAACGTGAGGGCTAATTCATTATATTTCCCAAGTGGACACTGAGACAGGCTAACTCTCGAAGTTGCTGGTGCCCAGCTGCAGATGCCTCTGATGCTGAAACCAGCTGTCCATCTGTCCATCACCAGCCCCAAACAAAGGGGAAGGATTAATTAATCTTGGTTAGCATCTTACATTTGCAAAGTGCCCTGCTCTAATCTAATTCACCAGTCCGTACAGCAGCGTAAGTGGTTTGATGCAGCAAAGATGTCTGCAGCCAGGGACTCTCCATCCCTGGCCCTCCTGAGAGTACCTTTGGGAAAACTCAGAGCTCTGCCACGGAGAATCCACAGAGCACCCTATGTGTCTGCTTCCTTCCTGGTCCTATTTAGTGTTAGGTCCCCCTCTGTCTGACAGTCTGTATTTGTTTTAATAGCTTCTGGTTCCGCCCTGTTTTGTTTCTGGATTCATAAGGCACTTTAAGAATTCCCAGTGGTAGAAGCATTCCCTTTTTAATTTTGTGTTTCATTAAATACAACTTTGAAAAGTTATTTCTGGGAAAGCAAGCAAATGCACAACAATTGGTTGTGAGCCCTGTTAGGAGTTACGCACACCCTGTGTCTTGTTCTTTCCTGGACTCTGTCTCTTTCATAGTGACCTATGAATATTCTCTCTTAAAAAAAAAATTCCAAAACACCACCAGTAAACATTCTAGTGAGGATTTGGGGCCTCCTATTGAGTTTTGCTTAGCTAAGACTTAAAAGATGTCAAGTATCAACCGACCTCATGTCAATCTGTGTTAATAAGGAAGTACTTGTACATTACTGCAGTCTGACCATATAGCCTTCCTTGCCTTAATTCCCCCTGGGCAACAAAGATACTTTCTACCTAGTATATTCTGTAAGGGCACGAAGGCTTTTAATTTACTGCTAGATGGACGTTTTCAAAAAGTGATGTGGATGTGGCCACCAGTCTCCCTGAGTAGACACTGGCAAAGCACCCTGGGGAATCGGATCCATGCAGGTCCTTCTCCTCCTTCTCTTTGCACTCAGAATACGGTTAGCTTGACATGGACATTTATTTGTTAATTTCTCTTATCTTTTAAGACTATAGTATAATTATATAATATCCCCCTACCCTTTTTTCCCTTCCAAACCTCCCGTATAACCTTCCCAACTCCCTTTCAAGTTCATGGCCCCTTTTTTTCCCATTGTTATGTGCATGTGTGTGTGTTTGTGTTTATGTTTTCAGGGTTGGCTGTTTGGTATTGGATAGCCAGTGAGTGTGTTCTTCCCTGGGAAAGACTGTTTTTCCAGCTCTCAGCATCTTTGTGTTGCCTACAGTTCTTTGTGCAGGGTTGAGCTGCAATCTTCCCACCCTCTCTTTTGCATATTCCATTAAAAGTGTGATGGTTTGTAGCAGTTGCAGGATGCTAAATATCCCCTTCCCTTAAGTTTTCCTTTTCAGTATAAAGCTTTCTCAAGATTTCAAAAATTATTTGTGTGGTTATAGACGTACATTACTTTATTGATATGGATTTATTTCAAAATAATAAAATACAGGTGATGAGCATTTTTTTAATTTTCAAAAATTTCTCAGTGGTAACATCTGTGCTTTGCTTTAATGTGTCAGAGGTCAAGGGGATCTGCCTTTTAACCTTTATAGATGTGTTTTAACTTTGTTTCTTGTCAATAATGCAATCAAGTATCACTCAAAGTCAGGGACAGTCTGAGAAATGATTTCATCAGTGTGCAGACACCCTGGAGCATCCTTACACAAACTAAGCAGGCTGTGACATGTCTGGGTGATACAGTCTGTGGGACCACAGTCCTACAGGCTGTCTGTTGTGAATCCAAATGTATGTGGCATGCAGCATCATTTGATCTAGTGAGCTCAATGGCTAATTCATGCATTACAAAATCACTATGGCTTACTTGCAGGGGCCCATGGAGGGAGATGGGGTGAAGGTAGGTGACTTTTTCAGGATAATCAAACTGACCAGAGTATATGTTCTTCTTTTGAAGGAGCAATGTCAGGAGGCTTTAATTTCCAGGTTACTGATGGTTTGAATTTTGCACCTCGGCAAATCTTTAGCGTCACCGCCCGAGCTCTGATCATTAGCTTGGAAGTCAACAGAGGATTGAGCATCTTCCCAGGTAAGAGGCTTAGGGAGTGTTTGGGGATGGTGGTGGAGTGTTTTCCTATCTATTCGTTCAGAAAATCCACTTGTATGGCATAAAGTGATGTCCCTTACTGTGGAAGGACTCTAGCTACATCTATTTAGTCCTCCACCCCCACAGAATTCCAGCAGAAATTTGACAGCAGCAAGGGAAGGCTGGCACTCCGCAACCTTTCTGTCTCTCCCCTTGCCCCTTCCCTGGAAGAGGAAGGACTGGAATGGAGCCTTGGGAAGGATTCATGAGAGGGGTTGTCTTTACTATCTTTGTACTTCCCCCTCTTATAGAGTCCTTACAGACCCCAAATCTCTATTATTTATGCATTTGGAGCTACATCTCCCGTTGCCCAGGCTGGTCTTGAACATGTGACCTTGTACTCCTCATCTTCCCACCTGTTTCCCCGAGAGCTGGAATTAAAGGCTTGCGTTACCATGCCTAGTTTACACATTCCTGGGAATGGAACCAGGGCCTGTGCATGCGAAGCAAGCACTCACCAGCTGCACCTCTTCCCTGTCTCTTTAACTTCCCTCAGACTGCTGGCATTGTGAGTAGGAAGGTCATCTGCAGCACCTGGGGCCTGCCTGTGTTTTCTGTTAGTGTTGGCTTTGAGCGGCTGTTTGCCAGTAATCTAAGCCAGACTGATGCAGAAGAAGCTGTGACCCACTCTGGCCAACACTCTTAGGAAAGGGGAATGATTTACACAAATGGCAAGGACAAAAACTTAAAAGAGAGAGAGAGAGAGAGAGAGAGAGAGAGAGAGAGAGAGAGAGAGAGAGAGAGAGAGAGAGAGAGAGAGAGAGAGAAAGCTGGGGTTTGTTTTTTCCAATAAAACACGGAGGTGGAAACAATAACATCTCAAGATGGCCTGAATGTTGGGAAAAAGGAAAGGCTAGGGCCGTCCTGCACATTATAACCTATGTAAAGGACAGACATTAGCAATCAAATACAGATGGAAAAGGAACAGACATCAGCAATCTAATACAGATGGAAAAGGACCCTGGTGATTTTATTAGTTATGGGCCAGCTAGCCAGCAGTCCTAAATATAGCAGCAGTGCCTGCCCCTCACTTTATACAAATTGCATGCAAGTCTCTGGACTGGGGCTGGATCGTCTAAAATGTTTTTAGCTTTATATATTTTGTTTTATGTGTATGGGTGCTTTGCTTGTGTGTTTGTCTATGCACCACGTGCATGCCTGTGCTGCGGAGGTCAGAACAAGGCAGCAGTTGCTCTGGAATGGAATTGGGGTAACAAAGAGTTGTGAGTCACCATGCGGGTGCTGGGAACTACTGAACCATCTTGTTTCCTTTTTTAAAATCTTAGTTGGTCTTAAAGTGGAGCTAGCTTGGGATCCACAGGGCTGGAGGCTGTACCAGTATTTCAGTGCTTATGAGCCAGGTAATATATTCTTGGGAAGCTGGCGGGCTCTGTCACTTAAAGAGGAAAGAATACAAATTGCCAGCGAGGGGTGGAGCCAGCCCTCCTGCTTCCAAAGCTGACTTCAAGGAAAATGACACTTGTCCACTATTATTTTTACAATAACTGCTGGATGTCTTGTTAGTTGTTATTGTGATGGTGGTAATGCCGAGGGCTAAACTAGGCAGCCTTCTGCCACCGAGCGGCATCCCCAGCCCTTAAATGTTCATTTTTAGGTTCTACGCTTCCTCAGCTTTTAAGTTTGTGGAAAGAACCTTTCCAAACACAGCAAGGGATATGTCACCTAGGATTCTTCTATTAAAAAACTTCATTTTTTCCATGCTCTGCCAATTTTCTCTCCGAGTAAGTCTGAAACTCTATAATTACCCCCCTCCCCCAAGGCAATTAGGAAGTCATTTAGTGTTTTAAAAAACTAATAATCGGCTACATTTCAGTAATCGGAAAAACATGGTAATCTATTTTTAAAATTCCAAAACTAGGGTAATTGTGGCTGCTGCAAAAGATTAAGTACCTTTCATCTAGCTCAGCATCGTCTGGTTTAATAATGAATGACAGCCGTATTCGTGGAAAGACGGAGACACTAGCTTCGACACTTCTGAGTCTGTGGTGAATGTTTTACTGAATCACTGTAGCCGGAAAAAAATATATTAAAGCGGCCAAATTCCTTTTTGACCTTCGGAAGATCATATAAAACTTACAGGTTTTACAGTCTTCTGTGCATTATTGGCCACAGTCCTGGTAACTGTTTCTTTTTCCAGCAAGTCTTACATCAACCGCAGCCCAACCCGTGTGTGTCTCAAGAGCTCCCTGCTGGAACTCAGATGTTGGCCTCACTTTCCCAAGCCCTCCCTGCCCTGTTAGCTCAGTAGATATTCTTAGTCACCAGCATCTCCACCCTGCCTTGTTTCCTGCTCCAGCTCCTGGCCAGGAGGAAGGAGGAGGAATCTTCATATCCATTCCTCTTGAGTGGCAGGGATGTGTGATGGAATCTCCTAGCTGTGATACTCGTAGTCCTAGAGTTCAGGTGGACCTTATGGCTCCCCTGTTTTGTTCTGTTCTTCCTGCAATAGCTTTCCCAAGTAGCACGGGCCACCAGTTATTAGCATTATCTAGCATGACCATGATTCCTGTGGTTTTGTCACCTTGTCCCCTTTCTAGGGATCCACCCAACCTTGCTCTACACGGCTTCTTCAGCAGTGCCCTGAGGGCTCTTTGTCCCCGCTGCTGTGTGTGAAGCTGTAAGGTGATGATCAATGCCACGTTCTGTATCTTCCTTGAGAGTTCCCATCCTCATCTTCCTATGCCATGTCCCTTGAAGGGCAAAGAGGCACGCTGCATCTTGCCTCGGGGTATGATGTAAGAGATCCTATGCCAGCTAATATAGAACCATGTGTTCAGAACTTCCATATTCTCAAATCCCAGGGGTAAGTCTGTTGTTTTGTAGAAGCATGGTTTATTTTAGGGCTGTTGGAGGAGTAAAAATCTATTCCTATTATAGGCTGGACGTTCAGCTACTGATACTTCTATTTTTAATTACCACATTGGGTTATTATAAAAAAATTTAAGTGAAATGGTATGTATGGAACACAGCTTTTGAACGTCCCCATTGGCAGGTGAAAGGCACGAGGCTCGGGAGGTCTCAGTGCCACGTAGCTGACAGAAGGCTCAAGCCCGACAGGCAGCGCAGCAATTCTGATCCCAGATCCAGAGCTTGTACTCAGCAGCTCCTCTCCTGTATGTGTGGGGCAGCACCCCAGGGTGTCTCCTGTAGAAATGTCAGTTCCCTGAGAGAGGGACATCGGGGTAGGTGTTCATTTTGTTTCCCAAGCATACTGATATATTGACACATGCACAACAGAGAGAGAGAGAGAGAGAGAGAGAGAGGAGAGAGAGAGAGAGAAGAGAGAGATGCCAGCAAGTTAATAGCCACAACAATGTAGCAGTGTTCCATGTTTTAATCTCCTTGGTTGGTGAAGTATTGCAACCTGGCCTAAGTTAGTAACAACCCCCCCCAAAAGGAAATTAAATTAAACCTTTAAGAAATTTAATTTACATCTGGTCCACGCCATACCATTTGAATTTCCTTTGCAGTTCATCAGACTTGGAAGTTTCTGTGTTGGTTCCTGTGTACACTCAGCCCTGGCTTGATACTTATACAAAACAAGTATAAGAGTACATAGAATGTGAATGCTTTCAGACTCGCTATCGCTTCTATGCTTTGCCAAATTTGCACGTCAGTTTTCATTGTTTGCTTTTTGCTTTGGTTTTAATTTTTTGAGACAGGATTTCTCTATGTCACTTTTGCTGTCTGGAACTCACTCTGTAGACCAGAATGGCCTCGAACTCGCAGAGATCTACCTGCTTCTGCCTCCTGAGTGCTGGGATTAAAGGCGTGCGCCACCACCACCCAGGAAAATCAGTTTTTAACAGTTACTCTAAATGAAATTTTTTTTGTGAACTTAGTAAAATAGGTATGTGTGTATAACATGAATATATACATATATATAACATGTATATATATATATACGCACACATACGTATATATGGGAGGTATTCATGTAGATTTAATTGACATGTGTTCTGTTGCCTTCTCTGTGATTTATTCTCCAAGAAAAGGTTTTGTGAGAGTATTTTTGCATTGAATTCTGCACAGGTTTTGTTTGTTTAACTTTAGTGGTGGCATGTTGGAATATACTGTGCCCTTAGGCTGTATATATTTTTTTCATTTACTTGGCTCCTTTTCAAGGAATGTTGGTCTCGAGTGTTGGAGGGATTAACTCGGAAAGTTTTGCGGTCATGCTGTAGAGGCGTAGGTTCAGAGTCAAGCCGTTCATCAACAAAGGATCATTTTCCTGAATCCTGTGCCTCAGCCTCTTGTCATAAAAGAGAGGAAATGACATCAGTAACCCATCTGTCCCTTGTAGGAGGAACCGAAAGAAAGAAGAAGGGATTTAGTATATGCTGAAGGTTTACCATTCTACTATCTAGATATCACATTTTCTTTCTAAAAACATCTTAAATTACATTTGTGTGTATGTGTGTGTGTGTGTGTGTGTATGTGTGTGTGTGTGTCACACACAATATAGAGTGCCTGTGGTGGGATATCAAAGGTCACTCTCTCCTTACACTATATGGGTTCTAGGGATTAAGTTTTGGTCTTCTTGCTTGGCAGCAAGCACTCTTCCCCCCTGAGACATCTCCCTGCCCCCATGTTTTCTGTATCACCTGATATATGCACTCAGGTGGACATCCTCATTTGACTATGGTAAGTAGCCACCTGCTACAGAGGGAGGCTCGACAAATGATTTCATACCCTTTGGCTAGAAAAAAAACCCCGGCATATTTTAAAGAGTCCCTTTTTTACTTCCTGTCCCCTAAAGATCACCTGGGAAGTAAAGGAAGAACTGGGTTATCAAACAGGGTCACTTATAAGACTAATTAAGGTGGGGAGGGGGTGTTCCAGAGCTGGGGACAGGGGAAGTTGGATATTGAGGTGGTCCGTAAGAGGAAACTTGACCGGTATTGGAGGAGAGCCCCAGTTATGACTTTGATCACGGGCACAGAAACAATGCGCTCAGTGTGCCGGTGTGACCGCTAACCCTGATTGACAGCTCTGGAAGCCAGAAAGTGGCTGAGCAGGCCCGAGAAGGATGTATGAGAACTTCTGAGCAGCACACGGGCACTTCCTGCAGCAGCTGAACTTGTGAGGCGTCCTGAGCTTGAGGCAGAACCCTGTTTCTGAGGCTGGGTTCCACGGGCTCACCCGCTTCACCCCAAGAGCCTCGTGGTCATTTCGGAGGCTCGGGTGTTTTGAATGAGGACTCAGAATGGGCCTTGCAATTTTGGAAGTTATTCAGATCCAGAACTGCCTTCTCCTTGGAACCATCAAATGTCTGATGTGGTTAAATATCAAATATGGTGGCCCTTCCTGTTCAAGACTACAAAGGCTAAGGAAGGAAAACAAAATGGATGCTGTGTAGGAGGCTTTAGTTGTTATTGGATAAATATTTTATTTTTATATGGTTGTGTTATAATAAATAGTTATTATTTACTAATATTATTGATAAACTCAAAAACAATTTACAAGGGACCTACTCTGAGGGCTGCTCTGCAGAGGACACATGCTAAAGCCCTTTTGAAGAGGCTAGGAGGGATGAGGGAGGATTCTGTCCCAGAAGATAGCTTTGAAACCTTCAGCTCTTCTATCACATGAGGATGGTCCTTCCACATCCGAACCCTGCCATTCACACAGCCTTTGGTGCAGGCCTGGAGGTTCCTCGTGCTTGCTTAGGAGACAACCCCCACCCTCCTAGGAACCACAGTCTTTGGGTTCCCAGCAGCACACAATCAGATTTTTCTTTACATACCCAGGGCTGAGCCACAGAGGTCTTGGCAGGGACTCTTTTCTCAAGGGAATCAAATAGATTCCAGGCCATGATGGGAGGAGAAGCTCTGAGGAGCTGCTTTTTCCTGAGGTTCAGAGGCAAATCATGTCTCTGAGAAGATATCCCAGGGATCACTAGACCCCTACTGGCCAGTTTTGGATAATAGCTAGCATCCCATTCATAACGGTGCACTCTCCCGGCAATTCTCAGAAGTCTAGAGAGATCACGTGAGGAGCTGACCACCTTTGTGTGCTTTGTACTTATGTGAAGATTTGAACCGTAGGTTCTACGAAGCCGCTTTCGTCTCAGGCCCTGAGAGCTGTTACCAACGATGACAGGGTGAGAAACAGAGCCATAACGTTTACAGTTGTCAGCGCCCCTAGGCTTGGGAGGCTGCTGAAGATGAACTCTGACAACCGTACAGAGGATGTTTCCATCTTTACCCAACGTCTGGTGAGTACTGACAGCCATGTCCTGACCCTGAGATGGGCCGCGGGCTGAACAGGGAGCACCGATCACTTGTTCTCATCCTGCTAAACCAATTAGACGTGGCCATGACCCGGGCAACCCTTTGTTTTATTTAAAACAGGATTCTTTGTAGGAAGTGTAGCATGAGACACAGTGGTCAGAAAACACCGTGCTAATTTACACTCTGAAAGTAACAATGGAAAAAAACTACTTGGGGCTGGGGAGATGGCTCAGTGGTTAAAAGCAAGTACTGCTCTTGAGGAAGACCCGAGTTCAAGTCTCACTGTCAGGTGGCTCACAACATTTTGTAACTCCAGCTCCAAGAGATCCAACTTCCTCTCTTTGGGCTCTGCATATATGTGTACTCACATGCACTGTACACACACACACACACACACACAATTAGAAATAAATAGTCAAATAGCTAGGCGGTGGTAGTGGTGCACACTTTTAATCCCAGTGCTCAGGAGGCAGAGTCAGGTGGATCTCTGTGAGTTTGAGGTCAGCTTGGTCTACAAAGTGAGTTCCAGAATAGCTATGGCCACACAATGAAACCCTATCTCAAAAATAAACCAACTAACTAACTAACTAAATCTTTTTTGAGGGGGGTCCTTTAAGATGAATCTAAAGTATACATGTATTTATATTTAATATGACACTATATTTTACCTAATATTTCATAATCTTGTGTGCATGTAATTTGTATCCAGGGTGTTTCGAGCACCACTGGTTACCAGACCCGTGGCTTACATATCTTCTTATTGAAATGAATAAACACTAAAAAAAATGTTCTTGCCTTCCAGCAGGAATTGAGTGGACCAGACATGTTTGTTTATGTGTTATTTCATTTTCTCAGAGTGACATACCCATATGTAATTCTTTAGGCATTCCTTTGGTTTGTTATTTGTCCTCCTCTTTCAGTCCTGAAACACTGTCTCTGACGATTTATTTGGCTGCAGATTTGTGCTACTAATGAATTTTTTTTAAAATCTCAAATCAAGTTTAGAGGAAATAGCAAGAGCCCATAGCCTTTGAGCACTTTCTGGATGGTGTGACGAGATCGGACTTGGCGTAGGCTTTTCAATTGTCTTTGTCTGTGTGTGTTTGGGGAAGTGGATCATGGGGCTAGCATGAGATTCCAGTGTGAATGAAAAGAAGAAGTCTAGTGTCTGTGCTCTGCAGATTTCTCCGGGGCACAGAACAAAAACTTAGAATGAAAACCCCATTGTGTAGGGGAATTAAGATGAGCCCAGAAGCATCAAAACATGCCCAGGGCCAGTTGGCCTTCTGAATACTAACAAGAATGATATTATTCCTATAACAGTATATTGGCTCCAGCCCCAGTTCTTTTAGAAAATGACTGTGGTCATGTTAAGTATTATTTCCAACAGCTATTGATTGCAAATACGTGAGATTTTAGATTAAGACCGATATGATCTAGGTGTCAGTGGATTTGTAGCTGAATTAAGTAGCTTTTGCTGCAATGACAAGAAACCCGCAAGTCCAGTGGTTTTGTGATAGCAAAACCGTTCTTCTCACTTGCATCACATGGTGGCTGTGGTCTGCTTTCCATGTCTTCTTTGTTTCAGGATCTAGCTAATGGAACAGCCTCACTTGCTCTAATCATGACGTTGATGGCAGCAAAGGGCAGTGTGCTGTTGGAACCTGGAATAACTTTGCAGCTTGTGCTCTAGAATGTGACTTGTATTCACCTTTCATTGGTCAAAGAAGGCCGCGTGAGGTAGCCTGCTATCCATGTGCTGGACAAATATAGAGAGGAGGCACTGAATATTTGGAACAATGTTCTAATTGCCATGGTGCCCCAACATGCAAACTAAAAACTGTGTCTAATACTGGAAGCCAGACAAACCACTTTTAAAATAGAACTAAAATCAACCTAAATGTAAGTTCCTGGGCAAGCAAAGTCTTGATTGAATCAAATCCACCTTCATATTTTAATGTTTCCCCTGCCCTTTCTAATTCCTTCAGCCTTTGTGAACAGATAGGAGGTGTCCAGAAAACCATGTCATCCTTGGCAACAGTGTGAGCCAGAGCAAGAGGAGTTTCATATGGGAGCACAGCTGCGCAGGCTGTCTGAGACTGCTGCTCCCTGTGGAAACAGGGGCAGGTACAGTCTGCAAACAACCTGATCATTGCACAGGTCAGGGGATGGAGAGAGGAGCTGAGTTGGATCCAATAGAACAGAGGCAATGCTTGTCTCTTCCTCCTCACGGTCCTTTCCTCGGCTGGACATGTACCTGCCATTCCAGAGGTGTGGATGAATACTTAGATTCAAAGGACAAAGAAAAAACTACTTTCTTATCTATAAGGTTTTATACAAAGTCTGTATCTGGCTTTGTACACAAGGCACATGCCTGCTGTAATAATTTCTTCTCTCTAAAACATCATTTCAGATAAGTTAATTGTTTGTAGAATTTCCATGCAACAGATATCTGGTGTCTTTGTTGTGTGGCATGTGGAGAGTTTATAGTTTACGTATCAGAGGCCTACTGGTGACTGCTTGTGACTGTACAGAAGTTCTTTGGCACAAAACCAGGAGTTACCCCTGTGACTCAGAGCAAATCACATAGCTGTTAAGTCTATGTTTTGATATTTATTTAAAATGGGAAGAGTCATAGCAATGACCATTGAAGCCATATTCATGTACATCATGCATGAAGCACTGTTCTAGCCTTCTCTTGTATTATTCCCCTCCACCTGAAGACTCAGACCTATAGCACGTGTGTTCATGCTCAGCTTATTGATAGCAGGGCCAGGACTCTGGATTCTAGGTCAGGCTCCTGCCAAACTAGCCATGGCTTTCCCTGGGTGGTTAAATGTGACTAAGACAGCAATAGATGTAGAGTGCATAGCATGTTCCCACACTTAATTTAGGTTCACTGAGGTGGAAAACATTCTTCAACGGTCAGGAGAGACACACACTAGAAATACTGTACTACTTATACATCCTAGCGATACCTGGCACACCCAAAGACCATATATATACAAAGTCAGAAGCGCACAGAGAAAGAGAACTCAAGGGCCAATGTCTCTGTTGGATCCAGTGTTGTCCAAGTACCTTTCCATCCAAGGGACGGTTGAGTGTGTGACTTTAAATCAGACAGGTAGTTATTCCAGGAGACCACACTGGACTTAGAGGTGGTCATGTGACCTACCTGCATGGCCCAGGTGGGGTGTGTCACACGGCTACATTAACCATCCTGTAGGGAGGTGATCACCCCAGAGAAGTTACTTAAGGTGACTACCTGGATGGACCACACTGAAGAATTTGAATGAGGAGAGCTGCAAACTGGCGTCACGATGACTGAGAAAGTCCGGCTGGTATTCAAGTGGGTGGGGAGGTGACCGGACATCCTAAGGGTTGCAAAAGCTAATTAGATGGTAGCTAAGGCGGATGCTTAGCTTTCTGTTCTTGAGTATGTGAAAAGTCCCATTCTGCTCCTCATATTTAAAAGGCGAGCTTCCCAGGGGGGAGGCAATTTTCTGCTACACTGGAACTGGCTGGTGTTTGCCCTAATGTGCTAGAGTCATTTAATGAATGGAAATGAGGTCATCAGAGGAGAGTGACATTTGCTTCACCTCTGACCCACTTATTGTTTCCTTCAAGTTCCTGGTGTTCTCTAATACATTTCCCTCGGGGATGATGAGAGGAGTGAGCTAAGAAAATAGAAGAGGTCTCATGCAGGGACCGAGTTTTCCACCCATGGCCAGAGCACTGGCTGGAGGAACAAAGAGGCATGAGGATGGGAACCTCCAAGGCCTCTCCCATGACGGTCAGAGCAAGAGGATGTGGTGAGGGGAGAGGGCAGTGGAGAACTGTGCAGACAAGTTTAGGGGCTCACAGGGCTATCTGTGCTTGTCACTTCAAAGGCCTGGTCCCTCTTTCCTCCTCAGCCATCATAAGGAGAGTCAATAATGTGGTTTCTAAAGGAGAAGAGAATACAGAGAAAACTATGGAAGGATCAAAACAAAAATATGAACTCTGGTTCTTTCAGGGTCCTAGGTTATTTTGATGTTTCAGCGTGCATCTTGTTTTCTGAAACACACATGCATGCACACACATACACGCGCGCACGTGCACACGCACACACACGTGCACACATGCACACACACACACGCACACACACCACGCACACACATATGGGCTTTCTGATGCTATGACACATTGAGAAGACTCACCTTCGAGGAGAACTGGTTTTCTTTGGCTCGTGGTTGCTGAGGCTTCTGTCCATTGTTAGTTGCCACTTGCCTCGAGGCTTCTGTGTGTGGCCAAACACCCTGGTCAGGAGCAGAAGGCAGAGAAATGCTCACTTCCTGGGAGTCAGGAAGCAAAGAAAGAGAGGAAAGGATATGGGGGCAAAGGATGCAATATCACCTTTAAGGGCACATCCGATCACCTGACTTACCCTTAACGGTCTCTCTATCTCTTCAGGGTTCTACCCCCACCCCTAAGAGCACCAAAGCCAGGGAACAAAAACTTTAATGCACAGGTCTTTGGGGGACATTTCATATCCAAACTACAGTGTGTGCTTTTATAAAAGCAAGATCAAAAAACAATAGTGTTAAATGTGTATCAAGACAGAAGGAAGCATCACCCATTAATCCAGCAAATGGTCACTAACCTGAATGCATCCCAGGGTTAGGGAGATGCTCAGGGGTAAGAGCACTAGCTGTGCCAGCATGAGGACCAGAGTTCAAATCCCCAGCACACACATAAAAAGCTGTGTGTTTAACTGAATGTTCCTGTAACCCCAGCATTGAGAGGGTAGAGACAGTGATTCCTGGGAGGTCATTGTCAGCAAGCCTAGGCAAATGGCAAGCTTTGGTTCAGCGAGAGACCTGTCTGAAGGCAATAAAGTGGAGAGTGAGAGAGGAAGCCATGGGACATCCTCCTCTGACCTCTGCATGCACAAACATGGGTTAAAGCATGTGCACACTCATGTGTCTGCAACACACATACACACACACACACACACACACGAATGCACACACCATATACCACAGACACACATTAAACAAAATGGAAAGCATTCCAATCCTGGTTAGTTTATATGTTCAGAAATTAACATTTTTTGTGACTTGAGAAATGAAAGAAATTCACCTTCCTGCTTTGCCCCTCCCACAAACTGCTTCCTTTTCCACATGCTTTGGCCCAGCCTGAAGTTACAGCCTCCATCAAATGGTGCGCTGGTCAGTTCCCAGACACTGTAGACTACCTCACTCATGGATTACCACCTCACAGCTTTAGAACAAACGGTGGCGACAGGCTGTGGAGGTGGAAGAGAGGACAGAGAGCATTTCTGTTGCTGGGGTCTGCTCAGTGGGTACAGCAATCCTTGCCTCAGGCTCTGTGTCCGTGGAGTGAGAAGCTGTCCTCCAAAGTCTTCCTGAAGACCCTGATTGCACGTGTGTTTTCATCAGGCCTCTTCAATGTGGTATTCGATGATTTCAGTTATATAAAACGTTAGAGCTGTTTAGGCCTGTGTAACGTACCAAGTGGCTAATTACTACTAGACTTCCTAGGCTTTTCTGCTCAAGTTCCAGCCAAGTGACCTGCCAAGCACTCAATAGGGACATTGTAGGCAGTTGATGGCTGAGTGCTCTTTCACCCCTTTCACTGAAAATTAATTTGTCCTTGGCTCGCTACCTGCCAGGGGTGTGTGGTGGAGGTTAAAGGGGCTGCATCATTTGCATCTAAGACACGGAGTTTCTTTGCTTGCGATGGATAAACAGAAATAACCATTTTTAATCAGTGCTCATGGGGAAAAAATAGCTTATGAAAAATCTTGACTGCATTATGCTTAATATAGTTTGGAAAAATAACTGCAAGGAAATGTTTGTGATGTCATTACCCAACATTATTTTCTTAGCCTGGAATAAGGTCATGATTTTTTGACCCATGTCATGTCAGCTACTGAGATAAGAAAGTGGTGGCCTTGTTTTACCTGTGTCGAATCCTACGTGGGTAAAGCTGACCCACACAAGCTTTTAGTGAAAATCACGTGTCCTAAAGAATTAAACATAGGCATCCACAGAGAAGAAAACCATCAGACTCAAATTGCATGAAAGCTCTTACAAATTTTGAGAGGATCCTGTCCCTTTCCAAGAAGGCATGAACAAAGTAAGCCTCAAATTCCACAAAGCATGCCGATGGTGTCCAAGTTGAGCTCTCGGCTAATTGAGTGATTTTCATTCCACTGCTTGTTGGGATAATTTAGAGTCATTAAAACAGCAAAGTGTTCTGCTTTGAGGTTTATGACAGCCGGCCTCTTTTCTTTTCCACAAAGCCAGTAATTGCATCTCAGCTATTGTGCCGTTGTGGGCAGGGTGCCATCCGTCTCGGGCTGTGCTGCTTCGGCAGCGTAGATAACAGTTTTCCAGGACGACATTTAGAAGATTACAAAGCCATTCTGGGCTGTTAATTTTGTCCAATTGCTCTTTCTTCCAAATCTGGACGTCTTGCTTTCATAATATATACTTTAGAGAATTATAGACACATTTCCCAAAAGCTGGAAATTAATTTATTATAATTTATTGGAGAGTAGAATCAGCTTAAAGTCTCATTAGGCTTTTGTCTTAGTAGGGAGCGATCAGCATTCTATCATCCGTGCTCCTGCCCTCCCCATCCTGTGTCTCCTTGGGCTCAGTGCTTCAGTGGCATCCAGTCTCACTGTCACTGTCATTTCCCATCAGCATTTTTTGTTTTGCATTATCCTTCGCTGAATTATGTGGAGAGTGTTTTCTCATATGTGGTGTTTATTGTATTGCCACTTCTCACCAATTCATTGTTCAAACAAAATTGACTGACAGATCTTGGCCCAATGGCTTTGAGTTGTCAAAAATGCTCTGTTAAAACGACTGCCTCCTTATATGAAAAGGCAGACAGCACTCACACCCATTTTAGGGAGGGTGGCTCATTCCGTCTGCTTGTACTCAGTTCCCATGCCCACACAGGGCGGCTTTGCCGCTCAGTTTTTGTCAACTTGACAGGAAAAACTAACACCTAAAAAGAGGGAAGCTCTGTTGAGAAAATGCCTCCATAACATCGGGCTGTAGAGAGGCTATCGGCATTTTCTTGATTGATAATTGATACAGGATGGATGACCGAGCCACTGTGGGTGGTGTCACTCTTGGGCAGGTGGTCTAGGGTTGTATGCGAGCTGAGAAACCTTGGGAAGCAAGCCAGTCAGTTCCCGACTTGAGCTCCTGTCACCTGGTGTCAGCCTGTGACACCATGATAATAGTCTGACATGGAAATCAAGCCGAATAAACTATTTGTCCCCAGGTCACTTCCACTCAGTGTTCTTATCACAACAACAGGAAACCAAACTAGAACAGTGACCAAAAAGCATTAGAATCATCTTCCTTCAAGAATTACAGACCAATCTCACTCATGAACATTGATGCAAAAACACTAAATAAAATGCTGGCAAATCAAATCTAAGAACACATCAGAACCATCATCCACCCTGATCAAGTCAGCTTTATCCCAGAGATGCCGGGATGGCTCAACATATGAAAATCTATCAACGTAATCTACTATATAAACAAATTGAAAAATAAAAACCACATGATCATCTCATTAGATGCTGAAAAGCTTTCGACAAAATACAACATCCCTTCATGATAAAGGTCTTGGAGAGAGGAGGGATACAAGGAACATACCTAAACATAATAAAGGCAATAAATAGCAATCATACCCGAAGGACATGTGCTCAACCATGTTTATAGCAGCATTGTTAGTCATAGCCAGAACCTGGAAACAACCTAAATGCCCCTTGACCGAAGAATGGATAAGGAAAACATGGTACATTTACACAAGGAGGACTACACAGCAGAGAAAAATAATAATTATAAAAATAATATTGAAATTTGTAGGCAAATGGATGGGGCCTACATCATGTTGAGTAAGGTAACCCAGACCCAGAAAGACAATTATCATATGTACTCACTCATAAGTGGTTTTTAAATATAAAGCAAAGAAAATCAGCCCACAAATCACAATCCCAGAGAACCTAGAGAACAATAAGACTCCAAGAGAGACATACATGGATCTAGTCTACATGGGAAGTAGAAAAAGGCAAGCTCTCCTGAGTAAATTGGAAGCATGGGGACCATGGGAGAGGGCTGAAGGAAAGGGGAGAGGCAGGGAGGGGATCAGAGAAAAATGTAGAGCTCAATAAAACAAAACAAAAAAAATCTTCTTTCACAGCTATGGTGCCCAGAGTATGAACTCCATCACACTGGACCTACATCCTAAATCCTCTTGGAGTGTTTTCCCTTTTCTTCAGGGAGACCGCCACCTTGGCTGTAGAGAACAGCTGGGCACAAACAGGGCAGGATTTCCACAGCTGATCAGAAATCCACACACTGCAGGGCATCTATGATTACAGAATTACTGGGGACAGGCTGTTATAAAGTGAGACTGACTCTTCTTAGCAGGAATGGACAGAAATGGCCATTGAGATATAA